>NC_132873.1:2628467-2971987 GCF_048164855.1 Canis lupus baileyi | reverse complement strand
ATGCTACAAATGTATAAAAAATACTCTTTAAGGGCAAATTATTGACTTAAATTATAATTTAGTTCCCCAGACCCCAGGGAGTTGTCTTTCTGGCAATGTTTTTCTTTCTTTCTTTTTTTTTTTTTTCTTAGTACACCAGCCAAATGTATTGAACACCCACTGTGTGCAAAGGCTTGCGTTCAGGCAGCCCCTTCCCATGCTCGGAAAGCCAAGAAATAATTTTAAACCAAAAAAGTATAAAGTGGTGGTAAGTAGCAGTGTACAGGGCTAACTCAGTGAGCCAAAGGCATGGGGAAGGCAGGCATGTTACGGACATATATGTGGCATCTAAAACTGGTAACACACATGTTCTAATTCACAACACAGATATGTCAGGGATTTTAAAAAAAAAAAAGCTGCCTTTGACCATGAAGAGCTGAACTTAGGTATGATCTGTTTTTGCAGAATGTCTGTGCCCTCCACCAAAGCCCCCTCATGCTTGTACTTGACATTTATACTCCTGAGGGAGCCATCCATTTTTCTGTCTTCAGAGTCCCTACTGATTCTGGCCCTGTTTCTCACCCCTGCAGTAGCGTGGGTGGCTAGAGCCATACTCTGACTTTATAAGAAAGGAACTGCTATTCACTGCTATTAGGGAAACAGTAGTACAGAGACAATAATACACTGTTTAAAACCGAAAGACTTAGCAAAAATCCCTACTCCTCCATTTCCAATTTAGAGGACTATGGGCAAGTTTCTTAACTCCTCTGTGTCTCAGTCTTCTCATCTATAAGATGGGAGCAGTAACAGCATCTATCTTGTAGGGTCATTGTGAGGACAGAATGAGAGGCTACATCCATCAGGCTCAGCTGGCATATATTGATGATAATTAAAAGATAGCTATCATTCATTGGCTCTTTGGGGAAAATGTGCTTGGAAGCCCCATTTGTCACTTAGAAATGTACACATAGAAACTGCCCGTTTTGTGTTGAGGAGCAGAAAAACTGATCAAATATACTTGAAAGAATGAGTATACAGACAATGGCCAAATTATATATGAAAATAAAACTGTGGCAACCTGCAGCAAGCAGCCCAAGAAGACAGCCTGTCTTCTGTAAGCAATCCAAGAAGTCAACTACTATCCGAAGAGTGTATTCCAGGAGACCAAACAATAATCCCTGTAAGAATCACCCCCAAACAGCTAGGGCTTGATTTAGTAACCAATATTTTCTCTAATTTTTGCCCCAGCTTCTAACTTAGGACCACACAGGGAAGGTCAAATATGTACCTTTAACTAGTCATATATAAGATGCCCCGCACTGGGCACTGGGGTGCTCAGTGGTTGAGCATCTGCCTTTGGCTCAGGTTGTGAAATAAAATCTTTTTTTAAAAAAAGGATGCCCCAGATGTAGTTAGTCTTCTTCAAGTCCAGCTTCCTCATGCCAACAGCCTCTACTTGGGACCCACATTCACTTAGGGCACACCTAAAGCCCTCCTTTCTCTTTACTTGCTTGTGATGAGTAGAAGGGAAGGATGATATTCACAGACATAAGTGACCTCCTCTACAATCTAATTTTGGTTCTGGGCAAAAATGACAATTTTATTCATAATAAATAAAAATTAGACTAGACCCATATAAGGGTTTTTAAATGTAACAGTCACAAATTGGGGAGTGCTAAATATAACTTTCTTTCATTTTCATCAATAAACCCAGCTTAGTTTCAGAGCCCATATTTCTGCTTGGGAGTGGAAGAAAAATAACAAGCCTTTCAGGGTAGGTTAATTTTTCATTTGAAAAATGGTCTCTTTTGGGCTAACTTTTCAGGGGAAATTCTGTTTTGTCCATTGCTTTCCCCTTGCGCCAATTCCCTTTTTTCCCCTTACCTGGCACCTTGGCCACAGAAGAAGATCCAGAGGGTTCTCTCATTCTAGTGCAGTCTTACAGTTTTCTCTGGCTCCCCCTGACCTCCAGGTGAGGTGCATTTCACCTATCCTGGCCTTCAGACAACAGTCTCTGTTATCAACGTCCCAGTGTTGTAGCCCCTGGCTTGTTCTGGGGTAGTCTTGACTCATAGGTGCTTGATGGTGTCGCTGATATTTGTAGACTTAGTCCAGCCTCCATTCAACCCCTAGTTTTGAACTTCCCACTAGCCACCTCTGCAATAGCATCCTGCCATGACCCCCATGTACACACTGGCAGAGCCATAGGAGTAGTTCTAGTGAATGGAGTGTGAGCAGAAGTGTAATGGGGAAACGAACAAGGGGTAGTGGAAGGGGAGGTGGGTGGGGGGATAGGGTGACTGGGTGATGGGCACTGAGGGGGACACTTGACAGGATGAGCACTGGGTGTTATACTATATGTTGGCAAATCGAACTCCAATAAATATATATATATATATATTAAAATATATAATATTTTATATATACATTAAAAAAACTAACCAATCTAGAACCCATATCCCAACCATTGTCTTCCTTGGCTCTCATGCTCTGAGCAACTATCCACCAGCTCTAATCACCTCAGGGCACAGACTAAACATTAAGACAGGCTCTATATTCCAGAACACGCTGAATCTTTTCAAAGTACCCTGCTTACCATATTTCACCAGTTTTCTCTCAAGGAAACTACAGTGAAGGTTCTTATCCACAGCTTTCCTCTTCTCCTGATTCCTTGTATGCCTGCCCCCATGGACTAGTGGGGCCCCTCCTCTTGGGAACTGTGAGGAACACCCTATCTTTCTTTTTTTTTTTCACTCTATCTTTCAATAGCAATTGTTTTTTCATCCGCTGTCCTTACTATACCTCATATTTGCTATGAATACACTGTAGTTTAAAACAGAGTGATTATTACTACCAATAGGATTATGAGCAACTTGGTGGCAGACACATGTATATGGTTCTTTATTATTTTTTTTAGTGTTTTAGATTTTATTTATTTTTCATGACAGACACAGAGAGAGAGGCAGGGACACAGGCAGAGGGAGAAGCAGGATCCCTGCGGGGACCCCGATGTGGGACTCAATCCCAGGACCCCAGGGTCACGGCCTGAGCCAAAGGCAGATGCTCAACCACTGAGCCACCCAGGTGCCCCTCATATGGCTCTTTAGAAGGCAGTCTGTCATTCAGTGTTTGGCACATAGTAGTGTATAGTCAAATCTACGTACTAGTATATGTAGTTTATATATACCATACTGTAGTATGTATAAACTCTACAACACACAAAGCTATAGGCTAGTATATAGTAGTATATAGTCAAAAATGATAAATTCAGTGAATTAATGGGAATAACACAAATCACTATATACAATCTGTTTCTTCAAGATAGGAGAATAGCAATGCTAAAACCATCAGGAATATCCACCTTTGAAAGTAGCTGGGAGAAAGAAAGAATGAACGGAACGTTATGAAGAAAACCATCACAGCATAGATCCATGGATGCCAGCCAAAGTGCTCCAGCAAGGAATGGGGATAAACAGATTTTAAGGAGTGTTAAAAAGAAAATAAAAGAAAAAAAAAGCAACAATAGTGAACACAAGCATTGTTCTTAGAGAGTACATTGATGTTATAAACCTGACCGATATGAACTTGGGAATTAGGGAACACTACCTTCTGATAGTTATACACCTGAAGATCGACACACAATGGATCCTATCACAGATATGCTAAGAAATGGGAAATAGCAGACAAATAAAAATGGAAGGAAATGTACTATTACAAATTGGGAAACTTACTCTCAAACAAAATGTGCCAGTTGATATGACAGGACTAAATTTGAATTGATGGCAGGGAAGTTTCCTGATGAAGAGACATTAAAACTGAGACTTACGGAACTAAATGTAATCTGATTGAAAATATAAACCCATCTGACAAATGAAGAGAGGTGTGTTCCACAGGACATCCCAGAAATGAAGAGTCATGAGGGGAGAAGTCTCAGCCTCGAGACTTTGGGTGTCAGCAAAGCCATCACCGATGTGGTGGCAGATGCAGGACTCCCCCAGCAAGGTGCTAATTGCCCTGAACAGCCAGCTCCCTTATCTCTGCTAATAAACCTTAGCTTCCACTATCAGACTTTCAGTTCATCCCCCATCCCCTGTTCTGAATCCACGCCAAACTTCTGATTACAGTTTGGCTTCCCACGGAGGTACGCCTGCAGAGAAAAGTATACACTGATCATGTGAACTTTGAGGCACTTCTGATTTCTAGTGGTGGTTTCTTGTAGTTAATTAATAAAGTAATTTCTGATCGTGATTTGCCTTTGCATAAAAGTGACAACAGAGAGAAAGTGATGTGCATAGGTGTCTTGTTTCTTGTACCTTTTAAGTGTGTCATTGCAGATTGACAAATTATTGTTCCCATTTCTGCCTGAGGTTCAGGAGGGCTGCGGTCAGCTTCATGTAAACGACTTCATTGGAACTTTACTGTCAAGAGAGCCCTGCAGACCTGATGACAGTCAAACGACTTTCAAAGCAGGCTAGATCCTGGGACACGGCGACCTTCTTGAGAAGTCCTACCTCTCCTTAGGAACAGCCATTAGGTCCACCTTTCTCTCCACCACATGCTTCCTCAACTACTAGTAAAACGATGGGAGTGGAACCACGTGATACATACTTCAGTATGTTCACTTGTTTAGCATTGAAGATGCTTACGCAGAAATTAGATGGTCACTTAACACCTAAACAGATGCTTTCAAGGCTATTAGATGAGGTATATGACCCAAGGTCACTCTAGCCTCTGAATGAATGGATGAATAATAATGTGCTTTAATTTAGGGTTATTCCTTCCTTTTGATAACTGAGGTCTAGGGACTGACTTTCTCATTCCTTAGGATGAATTCTTCATATAAGTAAACTTTAGCAAGGACCAAGTTTCCCCTCGGGTCTTCCAGAAATACTCAGAGCAGGATCCCAGCAGGAAATTCAACTCAGACCCAACTGGCTTGCACCGGACACAGTAGGTCCCAAGTATAAGGCTAATTAGAGAAGGTAAGGACCTAGGTTGGGGAGAAATAATATACATACATACAATATATGTATCTGTATGTCCAGAGACGAGGCTGGATAACAAAAGACACAGGGCATTGAGAAGTTGGCCAATGGCACACAGAAGCGGTAAGAAGCAGAAAATTGCTGAATGGTCAGAGTTTAGCATCTGGAAAAGGATCAAGAGTGGAGATGAGAAATCCCAGTTTCCTTGCTGCAATGTTGGAAGGGTGGAGGATTCACGTGGTGGAGGCTGGCAGATGCTGCAGACCGCTGGATTTTACTTTCCTAGAGTAAAATTCCTAGGGCTTGGCTGTGTTACCCCAGCTTCATCCCTGATTCAGTAAGTGGTAGCTTTTATTACTGAAAGTGCTCTGTCTTATAATGTATCGATGTAAAACAGGATACATAATGCAAATAGATGGGTATAATTAATCTCATATGGCACACGAAGAGCAAAGAGATGCCAACACAAATCATTGCCCTGGATCCGTGATGTTTTGCTGCCCTTGGAATCAGTGACACAGATTTTGTTATAGGTGAAACAGTAATATAATGAGATCCTTCTGGTGGATTTGGTAACTAAGTCCTCTTGGACGAGGTCCATTCAGAGCACATGCCACAGAATTCCATATGCTAAGCAGTCATCTATGAATACACTGTATTTTAATGGTGTCCCTCAATTTAAAAAAATGCCATTCGAGTGGGTAAATATATGGCTATGCATTTGACTTTATTTCTTTTTCTAGTATATTCCCAAACTAGACATACTAGAACTTTAAGCAGAATGGAGATCTTCCAAATTTTAGAGTCAAAGTTTATGTAGTTGAGAGAAGTAGTGGATAACAGGTTTTTGCTAAAGTTATTCTGGTTGTAGTAGCAGTAGTGGTAGTACTTGTAATAATAGAATGCTTACAATGTGCAAGGTGGCTTCCTACCTGCTTCAGATGCATCACTTTTGCTTCATCCTTACAAAAGTATCAACTAAGCAGAGGTTTTTTTTCCATTTTAAGATAAGAATCTCAACTTTCACTCTCCCAAGGATGTATAATTATCAACTGTATAATTATTAAGTGTCAGAAGGAGATTTTGAATCCAAGCCTGTCTGGCTCTAGAGCCACATTATTGACTGCTACTCAATATTGCTCTTTTTTCCTTAGCAACAAATCCAGAACAAATATCTCTGAGCTTATTTGTTAGCTTTCCTATTACTCAGACAACAGAACCATTTCAAACCTGAGAGTTTTAATCAATAAGTATTTCTTGAATATCTAGAATGTGTTCAGCAAAGATAAAAAGCAGGAGAGATGACCTGAGCCTTAAGAAGTTTGCAACCTTGGGCAGCCCCAGTAGCTCAGCGGTTTAGCACCGCCTTCAGCCCAGTGCCTGATCCTGGAGACCTGGGATCAAGTCCCACGTCGGGCTCCCTGCATGGAGCCTGCTTCTGTCTCTGCCTGTGTCTCTGCCTCTCTCTCAATCTCTGTCTCTCATGAATAAATAAATAAATAAAATCTTTAAAAAAAAAAAGAAGTTTGCAACCTTAAGTTGGAAGAAGAAAAGAACCCACATAAAATAATAACAAACAGAACAGAAATGAACAGAATTAATGGAGGAAAGTAAAGCACATGGTCCAATTCCAACTGTCTGAGATGATGGGATCGCTGGGAGATAAAGTGACTGGCAGATTTAAAAGAGATAAGCCTTGATCTGAGTCTGGGAAAAAGATGAAATCTCTGTTATATGCTCGATGTCTTAATACATTTATAAATACATAAAAATATATTAATACATTTATATACCCATGCACACATACAAATGAATCACATTTTTAAAAAGTGTGCAATAAACATAAATACCTGAAAGTATACGAAACACAGGTGTATGGCATGATGAGTAAATATAAAGTGAACACAATATAACTGCCTCCTGGGTCAAGAAATTGAACATAACTGGTTTCGAGAATCTCCCCATGTGTTCTTCCCAATCCAAACCCAATGAAGCACATTTGATGACCTTTTATGAGATGAATAAAAGAAAAAACTGTAAGTAAGGGCCCAGCAATTATGTTCCTGGCAGTTTCATGTTTTATATTAGAAGTGGCTTCAGGCATAGACAAAGTAAAAATCCAATTGTGTCTTTAAAGACAGAAAGCCTTGCCAATAATCAAGCTGGTCTCCACTCAACCAACCCTGAATGTATCTTGTGATGAATAACCGACCAACGAGGCATTTCTCAAGTAGCATCCAGATGTTGCTGACTGAGACATCCTTCTGCCACCATGACAAATAGGGCAGAATTAAGTGCGTGGCAAGCATGTGACACAAAGGTAGCCATGCCCATCTTGGCAGGACCCTCCCATTCAGCTGCAGACCCCAATGCTGAATAATCTGAATGAGCACCACTGAACAAAGGGTAAGCCCACCCCTGCTTGATGCAACTCTAATCCTGCCCCAGCTGGGCCTCATTAGGTTCAAGGAATGGAACAATCATATTTTCTGAAACACACAGTAACAAGAAAAGCCTAATTAGAGAGCAAAGGGTAGAAGTTTAGCGGCCCTAATAAATATGATGTGCTGAATGCATTATCTATTTGGCAGAAAACAAATTATGGAGTAATCTGCAGTATTCAGATAGTTTAATTTATGGCAGCTCATTTAAGGAAACGCTTTAACCCAGCATTTTGAGATCATAAAGCACATTTTAACAAGTGCAAGCATGATTTTCTGGAATGTAGAGAGATTCTTAAGGGATGGAAATTTTCTGGAATATATTGAGACTATTTGAATAATGTTTTAAAGATTAATTAGTTCACAAATGCTATTCCAGCAACTTGATATTACTAAATGATGGGGAAAACATCTCTTCGTATTTTTTTTTCTGAAATGCATGGAAAATTATCCATCAGACAATTATTTTATGGACCCATTTGATCTTTAATCACTGTTGCTTAAATAGCATTCAGTTGTCTTCTGTTGTGCTCAGAAAGCCATCCTGCAGCCCTCCAATTTCCTACCTGCCTCAATTCTCCCTACCTGTTGGGCTCTGCCCATAGTGGCCTACTTTCTAATGTCTACCAGGCTACTTCAGGGCTCATAGATCTAGCATTGACTCCTTCTCTCTACTTGAAATGCTCTTCAGCTGATTTTCATGATTGGCTTCTTCTTATAGCTTATTTCCCATCTCTCTTCTGCAGAGATATCTTCTCTGACCACTCTCTATTCAAAGATGTGAAGACACTCTTTTATTCCTCTCTCTGATTGCCTTCACAGCACTTAGGACTGCTAGGAATTGACTCAAGAGTTCACTTGTTCCCTGTATCTCCATTTAGGACATCCATTCTACCAAGCAGGGATGTTGTCTTGCTCATTCATCTTCAACTTCCACTGCCAAGAACAGGACCTGGAAGATGGTAGGTGTCCCTCATAATAATGGAAATATGAAGTAGTGAAAAAAAAATGGAAAGAACCTTAGCTAGATCTTGGCTCTAGAACTGTGAAAAGTCAATTCAATTTCATAAGATACATTTTAGAAATCAAATGTTCTTAATTTACATAAGAAAAAATATTTAATCGTACCAATACTACAAGTACTATCTTCTTTGTGTGTGTAACTTCAATGATTTTCCTGTCACTGACTGAAAAGCATATTCTAAATACATATTGTCTTTTTCCTGTGAGTGGGAAACTAAGGTCTAGATTGACGCCTACTTTCGTTCAAGCCAGGGCATTTGAGAGACAAAACCAAAGTTAGCATTTAGTGATTTGATTTCTATCCCTTGGATTTATCTTTTCACAATTTTTTTCTAGCTATTAAATATATACAAAATGATGATAAATGAAGAAACAGTCACACAATATGCCAGTGACTTTTTAATAAGAATAGTTAGTAAATTTGCCTTGAGTTATTAGTTTTCGAAAGTATTTATCTTCCTTTTTCTTACGAGCAAAGTGAATGTTCTCTTGCCCTTTTGTAATTTATGCAACTAAAAAATTGAATCCCTCTTAACATTTTTTGGTTAACTCACACTATCAAAATGACTTCCAGGGATTGAAAGATAGTCAACTGGTCACATTATAGTTACCGTGTAGCTCATTACTTATATGATTGCTATAAATTGAGACATTGCACTAATAGTGTGCTTGACATGCAAACCACATTTCTTTAAGTTATATAAAATAGAATATTTCCCATGATTATATTTTGCTATCTTAGTAATCTCAGGGAGAGCCAAGCAATGAGCTGTGTCTCAAATAACTAAACACGGCTCCTGGTGCTTACTCTAAGTGTGAACAAGTTGGTCATTTCAGACATCACACAATATTTCAATCACAGAGGTGCCCAAAGGCAAGCATTCCACCAATAGTTATTGGAAGGCTTGAAATATTTATCTCAAATTGTATATGGCCAAGCCAACAGACCAAAATTAAGATTTGGCATTTTTATTGCCTTCACAAGGGTCAATAAAAATCATTCCACATTTTAATAGTTCCAACTCCTTTGAAAGTTTATTGACCCTTGTTGCAAGATGAGGTATGGACTTTGGCTAGTCCAGTCCAAAAATTCATATCCAATCCATTGTTTAAGTCTTTGCCTCCCTGATTGGATCTGATACTGGTAAATGCTTCTCCACTATGGATACTGCTACATGCTTCTAGTCAAGGTCTGTATCCCATCTTGCCTTAAGGGAACATGTTTTTTGGAGAAAGTCCAGGTTTTGTGCATTTTAGCACACCTCATGGTATGAGGCCATGGCTACATGCAATTGATTTGACTATTTTCACTCCATGGAGCCTCTAACAAGTTAGCACAAACAGTCAGCAAATGAGCAATCAGTACCAATAGTAATAATTTAACATGTAAATTAATTATGCATGTGTGGATATAGCTAATGGCATTGTTTACATCAGTGATTCTTGGACTCCTTCACATATTTCCTTAAAGAATATACCAAATACTCTAGAATTTCATGAAGATGGTCTTGCTTAAAAGATTTTTATGATAAACAATGTAGAAAGAAAAAATTTTAGCACTTAAGGAAAAGTATTGCTAACATTTAGGTGTATACGTATCCATGAATCCAAACAATTATGTATAGTTTTACCAAATAAGCCTACATGATACATAATCAAATATATCTCTACAATTTTAATGTCAATGAATGCATAGCATCCTTTTATGTATAAACCATAACTTACTTAAACATTCTCTTATTTCTGAACATTTAGATTGTTTCCAAGATTTCCATTGGTTTGTACTTAGCTTTCATAAGCCACATTGCAAAAACATTCTGACAGCTTATCTAATAGCACAATCACAATTACTTACCTGGCATTATTTTCAAATGAGATACAGCACACATAATCAAATAATTTATT
This sequence comes from Canis lupus baileyi, assembly GCF_048164855.1. Lineage (NCBI taxonomy): Eukaryota > Metazoa > Chordata > Mammalia > Carnivora > Canidae > Canis > Canis lupus. The sequence continues at coordinate 2,961,654 of NC_132873.1, read as the reverse complement.
TGACCTAGACATGAAATGATAGATATTGTCATATTATAACCATGATTGCTTCAGAGATCAATAATTTTAGCTAATAATTATAACAGAAATAGTAACAATTATTATCATTACTATTTTCTTTTATTGAGTACTTATATGACAATGTTTAAGTGCTCTATAAACAAAATCTAATTTAATTCTGATGCTGCTTCCATGAAATAGGTATTATTATCCTATCAATGATTTATGATTAAAATATGCAAAATAGTCTGAATTCATCACAGTATTCAAGTAAACTGTTTTAGTATCAAAATATTGCTTTTATCTATTCAGTTGTTGCCATTTTGTATATTATACACAACCATTAAAACAGACTTTTAAATATGGAGGATTCCAGACATATACTGGTTTCAGTTCTCTACTTTTTCTTCTATCCAGATCTTTTGCCACATAACTTTGTGTACTCTCCCTTTTTTTCCTTTGTGCCTTATTGAGGCCAAGAGAATGACACTAGCTTCCAGCCTAGGTCTTGAGGGCTTTACACGTCTTACTCACCCTCTTGCACTTCTGTCAGAGCAATAAAACCATGCCTGTGTATCCTGCTGAAGGATGAGAGATTTGTGAAACAAAGCTGAGTCACTTCAGTGCTCTAACCATGGCCATCCTAGGTCAACTGACAGCCAGCCAACACCAGATATGTGAATGAGCCTGGCCAAGAGAAACCATACCACTTAGACAAATCACAGTTAGTTCTAGAAACATAAGCAATATGTATTTATTGCTATATGCTACTGAAGTTTGTGGTTGTTCATTATGAAGCATTATTATAATACTAACTTATACACTTAATAGAGATAACAATAGAACACATCCTTGCAAGTTATCAGCTTAAACATCAATCAACATGTGACCTACCTCATATGACATATACTTTTCATGTCCATCGGGACTATTTTGAATCAAATTCCAGACACATACTTTCATCCATAATACTTCAGTCTGTATCTGAAATAGATATCCTTACAAAATATACAATCACAATACCATTGTCACATAAAAAAATGACAATAAGGGGGAATCCCTGGGTGGCTCAGTGGTTTAGCGCCTGCCTTTGGCCCAGGGCGCGATCCTGGAGTCCCGGGATCGAGTCCTGCGTCCGGCTCTCGGCATGGAGCCTGCTTCTCCCTCCTCATGTGTCTCTGCCCACCTCCCCTCCTCTCTATGTCTATCATAAATAAATAAATAAATAAATAAATAAATAATCTTTTTAAAAAATTAAAAAAGAATGGCAATAAATTGCTAATAGAATCAAATATGCAGAGAGAATTATGAATGTTTTTGGCTCATATCTCAGAAGTTTTTTTATATTTGAGTGTTTGCATCAGGATCCACATCTCTGATTTGCTTGCTGTTTGTTTTAAATCTAGAAGCCCTCCAACTTTTTTCTTTGCCAGTTATTTGTTAAAGAAACTAGGTCATTTGTCCTTTAAAATCCCCACGCTCTGGATTTTGCTGATCACATCTCCATGGTATTATTTTCTATGTTCTTCTCTCCTTTTATTTTCCATAAACTGGCACTTTGAGCTAAGGATTCAGCTAGGCTCAGGGTTCATTTCTAGGCAGTAATACTTCTGAGCCGTTTATGAATTCATTTTGCATCATAAGGGAAGTTGCCATGTCTTGTTCTCTCTTTTTGTAGGTGTTGCCAGCCTATCCATCCGTTAAAGACTATCCACCGTTATTTCACCTAACAATTGTAGCAGTCTTTAATGGTCTTTACCTAACCTATTATTTCACTCAGGGCTGCCGAGTGGTGGTATTTTAATTGTTTTATTCCTTATGTATTTATTACCTAAAGAAATAACTCTCTTTCCATGATGATTTGAATACGCTGTGTTACAAATTGCATAGAATTCATTCTTCCCCTTTACTGACCAATTTTCAGAAAAGTAAAGTGGTTCCTGAAGATCCTCTGAATATGACTAATGAGCTTTAGTGCTTCTGAGAATCATAATGAACTCAGTGATTTTAGGTTATTTTGTGTATTTCAACCCATCAGGATAATTATACAGGCATATTTTTAAAGGAGAAAAATTTTATGAACATTATGCTTTATTGCCTGCATATCACCACCTCTTGACTTAAACCAAGCCTATCTTTAATATCAGGAGCAGGTCTATTGATTCTATTCTTTTTAGCTATAAAAGTATATTTATTTATTCTATTTGTAAAAAAAAATCTACTGCTGTCTCAGTCTTCTAGACATTCATTGTGAGTAGAATTGTTTTTTCTTGGGGATATTTTAAAAAATTATCTATTCAGAGAATTTGTCAATTGACTTAGTACTTATCAAGTGCTACACAATTCAGACATCATTTCCATGACATATTGTACAAGAAAAGATTTTCTCCTCTATTTAGGAATTTATGTGGACATTATTATTTTGAAGGAAGTGCTGGGAGAGAATCAGAAATGATTATGTGTGTGTATGTGATTTCCTTGAGTAGACCTGCTTGATGTGCAGAAGAGCTTTAGACACTTATGAAATATTATGAGCCCAAGGCCAAATAACTGCGGAATTTCCTGATGTGAAATTTACCTTATTACTACTGAGAGATTGCAGACAAAATAGAGGGAAAAAACTACTTTCTGTATCACCCTTTCATCAGGGAAAAAAATATATGATAAATAGAAACGGGCTCTTTAAAAATGCAACTTACTATCCTCTTCCCACTTCAACTACCTTAATTCTTTTTGTCCTACACCAGGATGCTGTCCTCATGAGTCTAACTTCATTTTCAATCTTTCACATTTCTTATTTCACAGGAACATTTGGCTAACAAGACTAACTTATAGCAAATCATTCACCAATATGACATCCAAAGTAAACAATGGTGATCTGAAGATCATTTTGTTTCCTAGCTGACAAAATATAGTTTATTTCAGGCTATACCACACACATGGTAAGATTGAAATGATTAAACGTTCTTTGTTGTATGATGGAGGCACATTTACATAAGCAACACATATTTATTGTAGAAAGATTGGAAAATACTAAAGTACACAGAATAAAATAAGAATCATATACAATCATACTGCTCTGAGATTATTACTTTTATCATGCTGGGGTTTTCTTTTTTATTGTTTTATCAGTTTTTGATGATCTACTTTAATTATCAAAATCAGGAGACAGATTTTGAAGCTTTGATAATAGTAATAGTTCCTCAATTAAAAATAATTGTATGGCTGTCATATGATAAAACCTGAAGTGCATCCTGTAGCGATGCGGAGGGAAGACCTGAGAACACAGGTAGAGATTACAGGAAGTGAAGTTTTGGTTCAACTTAAATGAACTTGGTTTTTCTATCATTTTAAGATCACAAATAACAGTGGTATGCTCTGCCAACTTGTACTGATTCATGAAAAAGAATTGTTAAATTTGAAGAAATCTAGCAGACTGGCATCAGATTGTCAGCTTGAAATTGGCCATGGTGGGAGTATTTACACTATAGAAATTGGCAAATGCTGCAAACCAGGGCTCCCCACTCCACCTCCAGCCTAACACCACCTACAGGGCATAAGAAGGTTTAATTGTACATGACTGAATCAGAGCAGGTAATACCGAAGAAGAGGGACTAGTCCAGATTGTAGTGATCTGGAGAGACATGTGCAAGGGATATCTTCAGTTCTAGCCATGTTTCTATGTGGGAAAGGGCAGCCAGTGTTTTTCAATCTCATGGTTTCATGAGGAAATCCAGAAATAGGGAATTTTTTAATGTGAAATTTTCTGAATTTTAAAACACTATTAGAGAGGCGGGGGGAAGATGATACTAAACTAAATACAACTTGTGGACACCAGGTTTCAAATCTTGCTAAAAAATTGTGAATTTCTTTTATTTGGCTGTATAGGGAGAGGGTGAGTGTTTTCTCATCAGTTATGGCATAGCAAGGATTCTTATTTTCAATAAGGATTAACTAATGATCTGTAAGTTCCTTCTCTATTCAAAACCCCCACAACTTGATGCCTCTGCACTTCCCTGCCCTGAAATACCTTTTAATATTTTCAGGCACTAATCATCATGGCCATGTAATATTTCACTGTGGTTGCATTGAACTCTGCTTCATCTCTTGCATGAAGGCATACTACGGAGGGCCATCTTCTGGGAGGTCTGGAGGCTTTTGATTTTATAGAATCTTAGAATGTCAGGGCTGGTAGAGGCTTGATGACAAGTCAATGAGCCTAAGAGTTATTGACCCAGAATCTATGACTGAGAGTGGATGATAATTGTGAATCCCTTGAAGTTTTCTGAGAAAAAGGTCCACAGATTTCATTCATTATTCGGATATTCCAAAATGGGTAAGAACCACCCATATATTATATCAGGCTTTTCCATTCATTCAACAAATATTTATTGAGTACTGGCTATATGTCAGATTCTATAGGTAAAAATTAGCAAACAGGAAAAATGAAGACCATTATCTTTAAGTCCAGAAGAGAACACACAATTAAATAAGCAATTCCAATAAAGCATAGTTGTCCTATGGCAAACAAAGCACATAAACTGAGTACCTACCCTAGCCTGGGAGGCATAGAGTAAAGTTGTCATCAGAATGGAATATTGGAAGAACTGACATTTAAGTTAATATCTGGAGGATGAATAGTAATTGGACAGTTAAAGAGGTGATTATCCTCCCAAATACTTAAGAACCACAGAATATGTATAGTACTTTCACTTCCCATAGGAAGAAACTGAGAACTTAACACCCAACAAATCTTTCCTAAGTCACTAGAATAGAGCAAAGCATGAAAAGTTTGGTACACAAATGCAAATGAGGAAACAAATAATGAACGCAAAGACCTTTCTGTTGTGGAACACTGACAATGCTCATTTTCCTTTCACCTGGGCTTATCCACCCGTGTTGGCAGTTGAGTGGCCGCAATATCGTGAAGGGAATCAATTAATCAACCCCATGAGGCCAGTTTCACTGTAGATGGTGGCTTTGTCTGACCTGGGCTCCTTCTTTTGCCTGTTGGGATCCCTAAATGTGAGCTCGCTCTTTCTTAACCCACCCTAAGTTTGGGCAAGGTGTCTGGAAGTCAGTGGCTCCCAACCTTGGGCCCCCCGTATCCTGTCCTTTCCCTGTAGAATTGGTCACTGATAAACATTATTTGTATAGCCCTCAATTCTAGAGGACTTCTGGGGTGAGAACTCTGCCCATGCTTCATGACATTTCCAGACCAGCCTTGCTTTGTAAAAAGGCAGGCACTGAAATATTCATTCTCTGTCCCTTTTCTTCTTCCTCGTGACACATACTATATGATTATATTAGCACCAAACCTCTCAGGTACTTCCTCTTCAGGAAACAAATATTAATAATGATAACTGGAATTGTATGCTTAGTAAAACTGTTATTTGGGGGGCACCTGGGTGGCTCAGTGGTTGAGCGTCTGCCTTCGGCTCAGGGCATGATCTCAGGGTCTTGGGATCAAGTCCCACATCAGGCTCCCTGCAGGGAGCCTGCTTCTCCCTCTTCCTGTGTCTCTGCCTTTCTCTGTGTGTCTCATGAATAAATAAATAAAATATTTAAAAAACATGAACTTTGTTATTTTTTAAATTATTAGGTACCAAGGTTCCAAAGATTCTAAAGAAAGGTCCTAGACATCCATCTACAAAGCTTGCTAAAAGTTGGCCAAAACCTTAATCAGGTGCTCAAGTAACTTATCCCAACTGGGACAATTTTGAAAGTGAAAGGGGGTTGTTCATAATTACACTGATCAAGAGGTGTAAACCAACATTCCCAGTCACTTCATCCTGAGCCCAATATCCACCTCGAGCCAAAATGAGAGAGAAAGAGGAGTGTTATTAACATCCTTAAGCTAAATGAGAAGGAATCAAGAGTAGTTAGTAATTCCTTATCAGCTGGTGACTGCTGAGGTAAAAGAACTCGCAGGCTTTTGTTGAATGGTAGTTCCTAAAAAGATGTATTTATCATCCCCTTCAAAACTGGTGGAGGTGACCTTATTTGGAAAAAAGGCATCTTTGCAGATGTAATTAAGGTTCTTGAGATGAGATCATCCTGGATAACCCAGGTGGGCCTTAAATCCAATAACAAGTATTCTTATAAGAAACAAAGGAGGAGAAAACCCTGACAAAGAATTAATACAAAGACGGAGGCAAATATTTGAGTTATGCAGCTAAAAGCCAAGGAATTCCTGGAGCTACCAGAGGCTGGTGGAGGACAGTAAAGAGTCTCCCCTAGAGTCTTTGGAGGGATCATAGCCCTACGGACACTTGATTTTAGTCTTCTGCATTTAGAACTGTAAAATAATAAGTTTCTGTTATTCTAAGCCATCGAGTTTGTGAGCATTTATTACAACAGCCCTTAAAAGCAAGTACACGGACCCATCCCAAGATAAAGCCTGTGAAAATTCTTGGAAGATTATTGTTCTTTGAAGTTTGGGGCTACCCCCTGCAATTTCGAGGTGAGGAGGGGAGTCCGCAGTCAAAGCCAGCTAGACTTTCACAAAGCGCAGGGCAAGGATGTGTGGTTCTCTTTTGACAGTGGACACTTCTGAGGGAATCCTGGTTAGACATATGATGAAAAGGCTATTCCCAAGAGGACCACTTTCAGGGATAAAGCAACACCAAGTACATACTGCTAGGAGCAGAACAGAGGAAGTATATTAGTTATCTATGGCTCTGTAACAAATTATTCCAAAACTTAGTATCATAAAACAGCAAATATTAAATATCTCACACAATTTCTAGTAATGAGAGCAGCTTTGCTGGGTGATTCCTAGCTCAGGTTTCTTATGAGTTTGTATTCAAGCTGCCAACTGAAGCTACTGTCATCTGAAGGCTTGACTGGGCTGTAGCATCTGTATTCAAGTTCACTCACATGGCTGTTAGAAAGCAGTTTCAGTTCCTCTGTAAGGTGGCCTCTTCACAGGATTGCTTACAACGTGATAGCTGACTTTCCTGGGAGTAAGTAATGAGAGAGAAGGAGAGACCAAGACAGAAGCTACAGTGTGTTTTATATCCTAATCTTGGAAGTGACAACCATCATTTCTCTTGTATTCAATGCCAACCCTGGTACAATATAGGAGGAGACTTCAGAGGGAGAATACTAGAAGGCAGGGATCATTGGGCACATCTGGCTGGTTATCATGGGTGGAATTGTAAGAAGCCAGCTAGAGAGTCCTCCATGGCCATCAGGGATTAGTGTAATCAATAGCCAAGACAGAATTACAGATGCCCTCTGCTAAGTACAAGTGGTTTTTTTCTCCTTCTCTTTTATCTTTTTGCCCTGCTATTCCCTTCCCTGAAGGAGTCAGAAGTAGCAGAGGTAGATGGATCAAAGAAAAAAAAATACTGATAATGCCCCTTGCTTCATTGATGATCAGCAGAAATACAGATGAGGTGACCTGGTGAAAAAAAAATAAAACTTTTGAATATGATGAGAAATAATTTTTTTTTGTTATATAAAAGTAGTGAAAGGTATAATGTAACATGCTTCAGCAATTGTCAACCATTTGATCCCCCTCTATTATGGATGTGCTCTCTTTCCCTCGCTGTATTAATCTTCTCTCATCCCTTGCAATCTCTTAGTCTTTCCTGATCAACACAGCCCAAAGGGTTTCCTTTCCTCTGAACTTCTCGTAGGTTTCAGTAGCGCCTGGAATCCAAACTCTAGGGCTTCACTGTGGGATACTTATCTCTGCTCCTAACTGGAGGGCCCCAACTGATGCTGTTATTGAAGCTGGCTCTAAGAAGGGGAATGGAATTGCGGACAGAAAGGGATGGGTCAGAAGATGGACATCCATGGGTATATGCAGAAGCAGCCTCCTCTGACTAAGGACCAAGAGTTATGGACAATTTGTGAGCTGTCCGATGTGGAGAAGCTGCTCAAAAGCCTGGAAGAGATTTCATATTCAAGGTGCCAAGATAAGTCAGAAAGAGCTGTACAGTGAAAAGGATCTAGAAGTAAAAGTCAAGAGTGGGTGTTCATCCCAGATCTGCAATGTGACCTAGGTCATATCATGTCATCTCTCTGGTCTCCAGGGCCTTCCCCTCCCCCCAAAAAAAAATCAGCAGGAGGAATTGACAAGCTAATTCCAAAGTTCACCTAGGATAGTGTCTTTTGATCTTTTCATGATCGTTGTTATTATTATTAATATTATTACCACTCCAAGGGGATTTTTTGATATTTTTTTTCTAATCACCCCCCCCCCATGAAATGTTCCATGAACATATCTGTTTAACTGCTGTGTGTATCTCTATCTAATGCTTAACCCTTGGAAGAGTAAGATCTTTCACTCTCCAACAGCTAATTCCCAACTTTTAGGAAGTGATATCATCCCCATTGAGAACACATGATCTAGAATTTAAAAAGTAGAAAGTAATTTGAAAAAATTCAGAACAAGAATTATGAAAGATCACTTCTCCAAACTAACATCAAAACATGCTAAAAATTACATTAATTAAGAGGGTGGTAGAACAATAGACAACGGAGCACAGCATCTTAAAATAGATTCACATCTATATGGAATATTTAGGAATTTATTATGACCATCTTGGCATTTCAAAGTCAGTGAAGAGAAAGGAAACTATTGAAAAAAACAATCTGGAGAAAAGAGACATGCATTGGCAAAAATAAGCCAGATCCCCGAAGCCTCTGAATAAATAAATCATAGGTATGTTAAAGAGGTAGACATATAAAGTAATTCCATAAAAATAAAGAAAAATACAGAAAATGAGTTACATTTTAATTTTTTCCTACTCTTTGATTGTTTTCTCCCTCTACTTTAATCATTTAAAGGTTTAGACTATAATCTCTTTCATATAGTTCTAGTATTTTTAGTTCTCTGGGCTCTCATTCTCTTGTGTGTTGCATGTGCAGACACACTTTCACTCTCATGAGTGAAGTTTTCTTCTTGTGGTTTGTAATTTTTTAGTGTGAGCTCATCTTTGCAAGATTATGCCCTGGCTTGTGAGAACAGAGCAACAGAGGGTTTTTACATTTGTCTCTTCTGGACCTCCAGGGGTTCTAGACTCCTACCGATGTTAATTAATTCTTACTTGGGGAATCCCATACCACATAAGTAGTGTAAATTCACATCCCACAAACCTGCGTGTGGTTGGGGTTTCTTTTCTTCATAGGAGACCTTTTCTTCTCCACTGACTGCCCACAAAAGATGGTGCAGGTCTCTCACTCCCATATCAGAAGGACTTGAAGGATTCTAACTCAATGGAAAGCACTCAGATGCAGCTACCTGCCTTTCAGAGAGGTCCTGAGAGCCCAGAAGACCTCATGCATGTCCCCTAACTAAGTAAGCATCTATACGCCTACCACATAGGAGGCTTCAAACACCAACTGGTGCTGGCTGCACTTATAGGCAAATTAAGTGACATGTGCCCCTTTGGGCCACCACCACCACCACTGCCCACCACCCCAGTCCTAATTAGCAGGGGCAGGGGCCTCTGCAGGACAGGCAACAATGGGGAGGTGGAAAAGGGAGATGATACTTTGAAGCTGGACTGAGTGAGTCTGCTATTGTTTGAATTACCGAGAGATCAGATCTAGATGTCATTAAAAAGCTTGAAAAGGAGATTAGATAGGCTTTGGTTGGAGAAATATTAAACATTTTCATGCTTGTATCCCAGCAGCCCAAACTGTTCATGAAGCTGATCACATACCTATTACCAAGACTGTGGAACTCTTAAGTCAAATACAGTGAGGTTCCATTTTCACTGTTCAGTGAAAGAAGCAAGTCATACAGTGACATGTATGATACAATCCCATTTATAAAAGATATTTTTTAAGTATGTTTCTATATACCTTCCTATCTATATATCTGGCTATCCATTTAAGTGAGGTATGCTATGTCACACACTAGCTCCATGACTTTGTATAAATTGCTTGGCCTCTCTGTGTCTGATTCTCCCCTTACCCCCACTGGTAAAGAGGAATAATAATGATAAATGCCTTATGGGACCTGTGACAATTGTATGAGTTGTATAAAGACTGTATGGTTTAGGATTACTTTTAGCACCTGGTAAGTGCTATTGGTTTTGATCCCATTATTCTCTAATGAATTTTAAGGGTCTAAAAGATATTTACCAAACTTTGTGGAAATAATCTCAGGATAGAGGGGATGACTTAAGCTTAAGGTTCAGTTTCATTTCCTATCTTACCCTCCCTGCTAAAAAATTCTCACCCTTAGAATATTTAAGTACAAAACCTATTTCTGCAATACTTGTATTATTTTATTTTATTTTTAAAGATGTTATTTATTTACTTATGAGAGACACAGAGAGAGAGAGAGGCAGAGACATAAACAGCAGGAGAAGCAGGTTCCCTGCAGAGAATCTGATCCAGGACTTGATCCCTGGACTCGGGATCACGCCCTGAGCTGAAGGCAGATGCTCAACCGCTGAGCCACCCAGGCATCCCAATACTTGTATAATTTTAAAACAGAAAAATTAAATGTTTGCTCCAAAAGATAACCACATGTCCCTTCAATAATAACCTTCTATGACTCTTCCAAAACCTCCTGGTCTTTTTTGCCTTTTATCACACCCCCTTGCTAATGCCCTTTTCTTCTCCCACTGATACTAGCCTTTATTTTGTAAATTTATACCATGAGTTTTCTTTTCTATGTCAAAGTTTTGTCTTTCCAAGTGGGCTTTCAGCTACTTCCATGCCAGCACAGTCTCACATCTCCATTTGTAACCCTATCATGATAAATATAATGTGACAAATGAGGCCAATGCACAGATTGACTTACCACCTTTTAAATCCAGAGATGCAGATTAGACCAGTTCTTTTAAACTCATTTTAGGTTCTGGGGTGCCTGGGTGACTTAGATCAGCTAAGTGTCTGACTTCAGCTCAGGTCATGATCTCCCAGTCCTGGGATCAAGCCCCATGTTGGGATTCCCATTCATCAGAGAGTCTGCTTCTCCATCTCCCTCTGTCCCTCCCCACCCCCACTCTCTCAAATAAATAAATAAAATCTTCCTAAAAAATAAAAATTGAAAATTGAGAAAAACCTCATTTTAGGTTTCAATACTTAGGCTTCCTTGATTATACTTGCTCCATTGAGTGGCCAACAGAATCCCCATCACAATCTAGTTTTGAAGTCTTATACTTGTTGCTATATGTATCAGACAAGGTTTTAATTTAGGTATTTTCAAACTTTTTGGTCTCTGACCCCCTTTACATTCTCCCTTAAGAATACCAAAGAGCTTCTGTTTATGTAGATCGTATCTGTCAATATTTGTAATATTAGAAATTAAAGCTGAGAAAATTTCAAGATAGTCATTAATTCATTTTAAAATAAGGATTGATGAAATGTCAACATAAATACTTTCTAATGAAAAATAATGTATTTTTCAAAACAAAAAAAAAATGTGAGAAGTGATTTTGTTTACATTTCTGTAAATCCCCTTAATGTCTGGCTTACTAGAAGCAATCCGGACTCTTCCATCTTCTGCATTCAGTCTGCTGAGCTATCACATCAGGTGGCTTCTTAAAAACTCCATGGTACACTTATGAAAGAATAGGAAAAAGAAGGTATTTAATAGCTTGGTATTATTATAAAAGGAGTGCAAAAAGGTAAATATGCCTTTGCATTATTATAAAAATAGCGTTGACCTTGCAGAACCCTTGAAAGAATCACAGGGACCCCAGGAGGCCCCAGACCACACTCTGAGAAGATCATACTTTGGGAAGAGCTGGTCTGATTTAATCCTCAAAAAGGCTCTGTAAGGTGAAAATTATTCTTCTTCTTCTTTCACAGATGAGGAAATTAATGCCCAGAGTAGTCAGGGAAGTTGCCTCAAGTTACCACAGTTGGTAAGTGGAAAAGTCAGAATTTGAGCCCAAATCTAAACCTTGAACCACTATACTATACCGCCTTTGTAGTAGCCTGCACCTACACCCATGGCCTGCTATCCTGACCGAATAGAAGTCAATGATTGCCCTTGTCCATCTCATCTACCTGACTAGATATCTATGTACCTACCTACCTACTAGTGACAGACCATTCATAACCCATCTTTCTATCTCTTGTCCTGACAGTGCCTGCTAATGTAATTTGAAAAAATGAGTAAAAGCACTGGCTTTTTTTTTTTTTTTTTTTTTTTTTTTTTACATTCACACAAAGTAACATCAGGACTGAAAAATACGTTTTTGGTAGTTACTTCAACCGTTCACTACTGCCCCAATTAGGAGATACCCGATTCCTTGTCTTACAGCTGGGAACAGATGTTTAAGAAAGTTGGTCTTTGCTATAGGAAATGGTGCTGGAAAGGCAGTCACAGAAAGCAGAGCTCCAAGGCCATTTCAATACTCTGCCTGTGATTTAGAAGTACACCAGTATGTTTGAAGTCTACATTCTTAGCAAAACATCAATTGCTTTTCCAGTATTACATTCGTGTTGGATGGCCTCAAATTATACATTGTCATATGCTTGGCAGGTCTGTTCCCAGCTTTTTCGTTCAACCACATAAATATCCATGTGTCTTCTGTACATTTAGTTGTGAACATCAATTACTTAATAGACCTGGAACATGAGAAGTAGGAAAGAAAATCCTTGAGCTCATATAGCTGATAATATTTCATTATGGTCAACCTCATTTGAATGCTAGTGTTAGGGAATAAACACTTGGTTTATAACTTTACCGTGAGTTGATTGTCAAAAGTGATATTTTGTACTTCACCGCAAATATGGGGTCTGATGGGACCCACATGGGACTTTACAGGCTGGAGTTTTAATCAGGAGAACCACAGCACAGCTAGCCCATTGTTTTCACTTGGCACTCTAACGTTCTGAAAAAGAATACATGAGTCGTATAACAGAAAGGCAGAATGAGGAGGAGGAGAAAAGGGAACATTTTCAGGCTTACCTAAGTCAAAGAAACCTTACTAAATAATTTACTTTTCTTGATTATTCTTGAAGAATACCTGGATTCCTCTCCATTCAAGCTCTTGTCCTTAGCTGTCAGCACCCCAAATCATTTTTTTTTCTCATGCAGATTTTGAACTATAGGTATTATAGGTTCAGGGCGAGTTTTATTGTTCTTAAGCTTGTCATTCTGATAAGGATGGAGCCAGAAGGGACCAGGATCCCATGTGACAAAGGTGGGTCAGTCAACCACAAAGGATCTAACTTGCTCTAGCTTGTTCATGACTTAATCTTTCCAGCCCCTACCGTCTCCTACAGTCCCAAGACAGAATGGAAGTCATCAGGGCAAATGGCTACTCCCTTTCCTGGAGAAAGTAATTAGCTGTCAGTGGCCTATCGTGGTACCCAAAGCCTGATGACTCAGTTCCATCTGCATTTACCTTCATCACCTCCTGCTTTGCAAAATACAAAAAGATGACCACAGTCCATTCATGGTAAACAGAAAAATCCTCCAACTGAAGATGAAATAGTGGTGCCTCCAGATGATCCTTTAGAAATAACATAATTAATTTTTAAAAAGTTGGAGAGTAACAATTCAAGAATATGGTAAACTGAAACAATTAATTAAGAATAAATGGCCAGAGAAAGCATTATCCGATGAAAAAGTGCTATTAAATGCCAAATATTAATAAGAAAAAAATTAGGTAAATGATTTCTATTTTATGATGGTAATTCATTCAAATTTAAATAATCCAAGGAGAGATGATAATGAATGGATTTTTTCCAAGGAAATGCTCATTAAACAAAAAAATGCAAATTATTTATATTTTTACCTTCTAAGATAGGAAACATACAATAATATCTTCTAGAACAGTTTTGCTCTGCACAGTGTGTTTTGGAACAGAGATTGTATATGATGAGTAATATGACCTTTTATACCCTATTATCTGCCTCATTTGAAGTTCAACAGATGTATTACCACAATTACATATTTCCAGCTAAAATACCAGTTCTGGGAAAAATTACCATATTCATTATGAAACCTTCCCACTTTCTAATTTCTATTGTCTGGAAACGTCTGATCATCCTGTGTTTTAGCATGGCCCAGAGTGTTGAGCCATTAGACCCATTCCCTGAGGCAGGTAGGGTTTCAGTCGGCTGCTCAGGGCTTTCTGCTTGCATCACACATTTAAACACAGTCCACACCCACACTCCACCCTAAACTCTGACTGATTTCAGTGAGGAAAAAAGAGTTATTAAAGGTCTACTGACTAGCTCACAGAGTCGGAAGTCTGAAGGCCTAATATTATGCAGTGAAGTCTAATATCTAAAATCATGGTTCACAATCAGTCTGATAAAGACAACTCTGCTGTTCCCCTTAGGTGGGAGTGTCACTACCAGCAGTAGTAGCACTACTGGCAGTAAGCAGAGGAGGCTTCTGTTTAGAGGTCTCCATGAACCTACACATAATTTCCATCATGGTCACCAAAACCATATTGCATCACCTATTCAAGAAGCATCGGCGGGGCTAGACATAAAGGTTTCATACAATCCTAACTTGGGACATCTCGATCACTTAATTTTTTTACTTCCCCAAGGCTAACATGGCTTCTTCCTCTAGTAGTGCTCAACTCACCAACAGAAGGAGCCAACGTTGAGTCCTAGTGTGGCACTATTCCTCTATAGAGAGATAGCTAGTTTCTGATCCCCCCCCCCATTTTTATTTTCCCTCGGTTTGTCTTTATTTTTTTAAACTTCTTTTGTTATACTAATTGATTAATCAATTGTGCTATGAAGTGATGTAGCAGGCTAGCTTCTAACTTAATCAAGACAGCAAACCAACCAGTCATTTCATTAGGATTGCATCTCAAGAGATGGTCCCACCACTATACAGCTCTTCTGCTGGAGCTAATGAATTATAGTGTTGGAATCTTGTTTCTTCTTGGCAGACTTTGAGTTTAAAGGTGATAAACCTCTGCATTTTATTACCCCAGTCCCCATGGTGGCAGCAAAACCTTGGAAGTATCGGTTAAGAGAAATTTATGGATTTCCTGAAAGACTGCATATGGTTTTCTAGGATGACATTTTTTTCTCTAGATCAATTTTAAAGTATCAGCATATAATTCATACATACGTATCATTGTTGAACCAAGAAAACAGAGAGACAACAAGAGAGAAGAAATGGATAATCCCAAATCAACCAGATTCATCAGGACATTTAGTTGCAAGTGACAGAAACCCAATTCAAAGGAGCTGAAGCAAAAATGGGAATTTATTGACTTTCATACCGGGAAATAATATGGATGAAAGACCTGTGTGGACCCAAGGACTCAAATGATATTACCAGGTTGTCCTCTGCCACAGGGTTTTGCTCCTCTCTGTGGCTGGCTTCAGGCCCTCATAATGGCAACTGGCTGCTTATGTGTGATGTGGGTATTTGAGGAAACATGGCCATAGGCAGCCTTGGGTTTACATCGTCTCTGTTCAGCTACTCCAGAACAAAAAGAGAAACCTAAATTTTCCCAGTACTCATCTAGAAAATCCTCAGGGAAGTACAAAGGGGTTTAGCCCAGATCACATACTCATCCCTATGGGCTTATCACTATGGTCAGGGGGAAGGGTAATTCTGATTTGCCAAACCTAGGTCATGTTCTTATATCTAGGATCAAGGAATAGGGTAGTATAACTAGAAGCCTCCCTAAAACCACCTAGAGGGAAAGGGTGGTTACCTAATAGAGGCAGGAGGTAATTTCACAGAGGGGAAGTGATAGATACAGACCCAATGAAAAACAAGATGTCTACTCCGTGGGGTATGGGTAGATGTGCAACTACCACCTCTTCTTAACACAAAAAGAAAACACTTGCTTGGAGCATCTGGCAATTTCTGCACTGTGAATGCTGCTATCACAGCAAATTTCAAGCTGCCCATGTGACATCATGGAAGGAATGCAGATTTGGGAAGATCAGCACAGTAGCCTTGCATTTTCGGGTGTCTCCCATCCACAGATACATCAGGAGTACACCATCTCCAGGGCACAGATCTTAGTAAAATGCAGGAATTCAAAGTAATGGGTTTGAATGTTCATTACTTTTGTTTTTAAATACAACTTGTTTAATTGCAAGTTTATGTAACTTAATTTTTAATAATTGCTTTAATATTAACGTTGAACAAGACTGGCTGAACCAATTTCCTGAAAGTTTAACAAGTAGCCACACAGCAGGCTCTGGCGTGCCATGTGAACTTAAAACAAAACTAGTCAAAATAGGATATAAAATTATCAAAATTACCACACAGACACTGAGGCAGCCACAATGGGAGGAAGGAATTGGCCCTTCCTCTCAAAATAAGTAAGTACCTGCAATCTCAGGATGCATGAGACCTCCTGCTTCCCTGGAAGGGTCTGGATCTACATCCTCATCTCTGCCCACTTTTGGCTCTGAGGTAGTGGGAACATAGGGAAATATCAACGTCACATTAGGATGGGAGGAGAGCAAAAGCATCTGTTTCTGCTTCCTTCCCTCTGTCAAATCACAGTCAGCGCCAAATTTGCTCAGTTACATGGTATAGTATATTTAATGTTAATTAATACACAACAGATACAACAAGATAATCTTAAAACTTACTCCTTCCTCCTTCTTTCCTTTTTTCCTTCCTTCCTTCCTTCCTTCCTTCCTTCCTTCCTTCCTTCCTTCCTTCCTTCCTTCCTTCCTTCCTTCCTTTTCATTCACCACCCCTCCTACCTGCCTTCCTTCCAGACTTATTGGTAGCCTACTACATGTCTAGCGCTATACCAGAGATAGAGTCTAATTACAGTGTATAAATATAAAATGCCACCTTAATGGACCTGATGCACATATATACATATATTTCTCATACAATACATCAGAACATGATGCTATTATTAACAGTATTATGTATCCTATAATTCTCACCATCTGTAGGATGTGTATTTCTTAGTGCACAGATGGCTTATCTTGAATTATCCATAAATTTCCTTTAAAGCAAGAAGAGCTGGCTTCCTATTTTGGGTGGCATGGCTGAATTTCAAATCCCTTCGTCAGAAATTATTACACATTGGCAAAGACATCTGGTCACTTACCTGGTAAATATAGGACTCCCGACAAAGTCCAGCCTGACGCATGACCACATATGCCAGATTTGCCAAAATAGGTCCTACAAAGCCATGAGCCAGCTGCTGAAGTGCTCAGATCCTCCCACCTCCTTTATGTTCTAACTTCCTTAACTTCTTCCTATTTATACAAAAGCCATTTTCTTCCCTGACCTCACAGCAACCTAAATCCATATTTGCTGGCTTCATTTATTTATAAATAAGCATAGTACTTTTTAAATTTTTGCTTCTTTTACATGATACTCTTCAATGCTATCATAACCTCAAGTTATTCCAATTGCTGTAGCCATTTTCCTGCCATGCATTCTCATTCCTGATTTCTGAGTAGACCGATGGAGAAGCAGTAGATTCTCAGTTATGGCTTAAGCACTAGAGCTCAACAGGCACCGAGAAAGGTATTAGGCTAAGGGGAAAATCTACTAAGGCATGTTTTAATTGTCTGTGTGTTTCTAAAATCTAAAAGGACAACACAGAGATTCTAACGCTCTCTCAAAAATATCGCCCCAGAGAGGACCATTTCCAGACCTACTGTAGCTAAATAATTTGTTAGCTCAAGAGTTAGTCTAGAATTCTCACCTTTTGCGGGGAAATCAGGACAGCAAAAATGCCCTCATGTCTCAAGATCCGGATCCCAAGTTCGAAATGCCTTCCGGTCTCCACTGTAGGAGATGTTTGGGGCCTGACCACTGCTTCAGGGCAAAAAGCCATACTTTTATAAGCAGATAAGAATTTTTTTTGTACATATATTTTTATTTTACGCTTATCTTCACCAAAGATTGGCAATGAGGGAAACTGGTTGGAGTGGATAAAACCAAAAGGCACATTTGTTATCAAGGAATAATGGTTAGCAAACAGGACCACCAGGGCCTACCATGCAAAATCAATAGCTCCCTACTTTTTCTTCCTTTCATATTTTCAGTTTATAGCAGCCATAAATACCTTGGTGCATGAAATTTACCGGAGTATAATGACCAGCTGGCATTTCTGACCAGAAGCTGAACGGGGCAACCTCATACCTTCCCCACTGTCATCAACCCAGATAATGTTTCAGGCCTTGGTTATTAGTCTCCAAATGACATTTAATTATAGTTCTAATTGGAGGTCTCATGGATATTCTTCTAAATTGAGGTGTGCTCAGTGAAGTCTTGTAAAATGATTCAAAAATCCACTAAGCAGTTGAACGTTGTACCCATGCTTTTGGTTTATCTCTGTGGGTAACAGAAATCTCTAGCGAATCTCTTTGTTTCCTAACCCTTTCCCTTCCGAACTAGGGAATAACTGCATTGTGTTCTCTGCAGAGCTCCAACTACCCGAAAAACATCATCTGGCAAAAGGTATTTTCTCCAGAGATAGTCAAGTACCCTCAGCATATGCACAACAAAATGCTGCTGTTTGCTGTGAATCCTGTTTTAGATTCTGTCAAACTGAGAATGAAGAGCCTGACATATGGTTCCGAGCGTATCAAAAGAATCGCTGGATGTTATTTTATCAGTGCTAATCATATTATCAGCTTTACTTCTTTTGCTATTCATTTTTTCCTTAATTCTTTTCAAGAACTACTCCAGGGTTGTGATGGCCATTTGTTTTCCTCTAATAAAATTGTTCTTATACAATTGTTTTTTTTTTGTTTGTTTGTTTGTTTTTTAATTTTTTTTTTATTTATTTATGATAGTCACACAGAGAGAGAGAGAGAGGCAGAGACACAGGCAGAGGGAGAAGCAGGCTCCATGCACCGGGAGCCCGATGTGGGACTCGATCCCGGGTCTCCAGGATTGCGCCCTGGGCCAAAGGCAGGTGCCAAACCGCTGCGCCACCCAGGGATCCCTACAATTGTTTTATGTAATTCACATTTTGTGCTCTTTTAATGAAAGATTATAACACAAAAATTGACCACTAGAGTCTTTCCATTTCACATTTCAGCTTCAGAAACATAAAATTATTTATATGTAAGTGCTATGTTTTCTAATGTATGTTTTCTCTATAAAGTCTATTGGAAAAAAAAAGAATATTATCCTTTTACCATTGAATCTCTATCATCTAACACAGGTGTGGTACTTAGGAGCCACTCTAATATTTGCTGAATGATATCTGACTGCACACATATGGGAATAATATTTTCTTTTTTTTTTTATTGGAGTTCGATTTGCCAACATATAGCATAACACCCAGTGCTCATCCTGTCAAGTGCCCCTCTCAGTGCCCGTCACCCAGTCACTCCAACCCCCTGTCCACCTCCCTTCCACTACCCCTTGTTCGTTTCCCAGAGTTAAGGGTCTCTCATGTTCTGTCCCCCTCACTGATATTTTCACTCATTTTCTCTCCTTTCCCCTTTATTCCCTTTCACTATTTTTTATATTCCCCAAATGAATGAGACCATTCATTTGAATGTTTGTCCTTCTCCGATTGACTGACTTCACTCAGCATCATACCCTCCAGTTCCATCCACGTGGAAGCAAATGGTGGGTATTCATCATTTCTAATGGCTGAGGAATATTCCATGTATACATAGACCACAGCTTCTTTATCCCTCATCTGTCGATGGACACCGAGGCTCATTCCACAGTTTGCCTATTGTGGACATTGCTGCTATAAACGTTGGGGATACAGATGCAGTGAAATGCCGGAACACCTGCACCCCAATTTTATAGCAGGAATAATATTTTCTATGATGGCTTGTTCTGTCTTTGCTTATGCTGTCACACCAGTCAGGGTAATCAGGGCAAACTTTTAAACCATTTCTTAGTTCTACATTGTATTTGTGCTATTGAATATGGATTTTAAGATAAATCAAGGCTAATGTAGGAAATGAAATGATTCTATCTAAAATATTGTGGAATAAAGAGAACGTGGTTTCCATCTTAGGGAATTTACACTTCAATGAGCAAACCTTCACATGAAAGGAGAAAATTTGTACCTATAGGGTACCTTTAACCCTACCTGGGCATAAAACATTCCAAAGATTTTTCACCACCCACTGATATTGAGCAAGCCTCAGTTTCCTCAATCTGTAAAATGGGAATAACAGCCTGACCTATTCCACAGGGTGGTTGGAAATCTGGTTCTTTCTCCCTGGCCAGGCACAGAGTAAGGACATCCTCACAAAGCAACCCCTTCTTTGCTTCTCTCTCCCACTGCCTGCCCTGGGAGCACTGGGGCACACTCCCTTCCCCAGTGCAGGGTAATCAGCAATTGTGGCCGACAGTGCTGTCCCCCTGGCTAATGAAAGGGCTTCCCTTGAATCTCTGGTTGGAGATACGAACACCAAGATGATTTGCTATAAAACAGAAAGCTAATGATCTCAAATCAAGAGAGGAAGGTTTCATTTTACCCGCAGCAATACCTGGGCAATTTCATGTGTCTTGAAAGCGTAGAGCTTCTAACAGAATCTCCAAGTAACTGGGTTTTTTTTTTTTTTTTCTCTTGGTTGTTGTTAGCTGTTATAAGAGAATGAGAAGGCCTAATTAGCCTGGGGAATTCAGGAATATTGCAGCAACACGGTCTGCTCTTGTTTGCTCTGGCCTCTGTGCCTGCCATCACACAGACAGGATTGGGGCGGCATCCGCCCATAGAGATGGCAATATCTGGCTTCCCACTTTGACGGCTTTGCTGACAGTTTACAAAGCCAAGCAGCCCAGAGGAGCAAAACGGAAAAGATTATTTGAATCTGCTTCTGTGATCAGTAGAGACTTCACAAGAAGAAGGGCATCCTGTCCTTTCCCAATTTCACATAAGCATTCAGGCAGGTACACCAGAGAGGGACGCGTAATTGCCTCCCAGCCTTGTCACATCCCTATTGTCTCTGCTCTGGCTGCTTTGGTCTTTCAGTTTAAGAAAAATGAGGCTTAACACTTTCCCTGTAAATCAGGAAAGTGACCCAGTGTCCCTGAGGGGCTGAGCAAAGGTGGGATTAAATTGTAACCCAGAGGCCATACAGAATAAACCAAAAGGAGAATTTACAGTAGCAAGGCTGTTCCATGCTAGGAGGACCATACTAACGTGTCCTGCAAGAAAGTTCATTGCTCTGCCCAAATTATGATCTACTTCTTGTCTCAATCAACAATAAGACCACCAAATGATGGACCAGCTCTTTCCAATTTGAATTAGCTAATTAGCCACTTTCTTATACTTATTTTTCTTCTCCAAATAAACACAGTCTTAGAGATCTGGTCATAGCTGGTGTCAGAGGCCAGAAGATAGACTTTGGATCTCTATTTGAGTTTCATTTTTTCTTTGGATGCAGGAGGCTGTGGAGGTTAGTGCAAAGCTTGGGATTTGAGCTCACACATCTCGATTCAAGGTCCATGTTTACTTTTAAATGTGTGATTGATTTTAAGTATGTTACTGAAACTCACTGTGTCTCTGACATGAGGATGATGACTGTCTTTACCCCCAACACCCAAGACTATAGTGAAGAGAACTGTAGTATAGGAAAAGAAAAACTGGATTTGAAAGTAGAAAGCCATTGGTTATGGATGTTGTTATCATAGGTAAAAGATTGGACTATGTTCTTTAAGTAGACTGTGACAATTCAAATAAATATTCATTCAACTGCTTTTCATAATATCTTTGAACTTAGACAAATAAGGGTACGAATCTCAGTCCATCATTTACTCGCTGAATGACGTGGGGTAAGTGACCTAGAATCTCTGGAACTCAGCTTCCTCCTCTGTAAAGTGGGACAATAATAGTGACCTCATACACACAAGGCTGCAGGGGTTTGGCAGCAGTACTTGTATCAAGAATCTGACCTTGGCAAAAGACATGAACAGAAATCTCACAGAGGAAGACATACACATGGCCAACAAGCACATGAGAAAATGCTCTGCATCACTTGCCATCAGGGAAATACAAATCAAAACCACAATGAGGGGATCCCTGGGTGGCACAGCGGTTTAGCGCCTGCTTTGGCCCAGGACGCGATCCTGGAGACCCGGGATCGAATCCCACGTCCGGCTCCCTGTGCATGGAGCCTGCTTCTCCCTCTGCCTATGTCTCTGCCTCTGTGTGTGTGTGTGTGTGGGTGTGACTATCATAAAAAAAAAAAAAAACTCAATGAGATCCCTCCTCACACCAGTGAGAATGGGGCAAATTAACAAGGCAGGAAACCACAAATGTTGGAGAGGATGCGGAGAAAGGGAACCCTCCTACACTGTTGGTGGGAATGTGAACTGGGGCAGCCACTCTGGAAAACTGTGTGGAGGTTCCTTAAAGAGTTAAAAATAGACCTGCCCTACGACCCAGCAATTGCACTGTTGGGGATTTACCCCAAAGATACAGATGCAATGAAACGCCGGGACACCTGCACCCCGATGTTCATAGCAGCAATGTCCACAATAGCCAAACTGTGGAAGGAGCCTCGGTGTCCATCGAAAGATGAATGGATAAAGAAGCTGTGGTCTATGTATACAATGGAATATTCCTCAGCCATTAGAAATGACAAATACCCACCATTTGCTTCGACGTGGATGGAACTGGAGGGTATTATGCTGAGTGAAATAAGTCAATCAGAGAAGGACAAACATTATATGGTCTCATTCATTTGGGGAATATAAAAAAAACGTGACAGGGAATAAAGGGGAAAGGAGAAAAATTGAGTGGGAAATATCAGAAAGGGAGACAGAACATGAGAGACTCCTAACTCTGGGAAACGAACTAGGGGTGGTAGAAAGGGAGGTGGGTGGGGGGTGAGGGTGACTGGGCGATGGGCACTGAGGGGAGCACTTGATGGGATGAGCGCTGGGTGTTATTCTATATGTTGGCAAATTGAACACCCATAAAAAATAAATTTATATATATATAAAAAAAGAATCTGACCTTGGCGCACCCGGAGTGGCTTAGTTGTTTAAGCATCTGACTCTTGATTTGGCTCATGAGGTCATGATCTCAAGGTCTTGAGATTGAGCCCTGTGTGGTGGGTTTCTATGGTCATCGAGGAATCTGCTTGAGGATTCGCCCTCTCCAGTTGCCCCTCCTCCCCTCAAATAAATAAACAAATCTTTGAAAAGCTGAAATAAAGAATCTGGCCTAAAGGCAGTTCCCTTCTCCTGTTACCCAAATGACAGTGGTGTGGGCCATTGGACAATGCCAGTGATCAAAGAAGAGTCTTTCTATAAACACGAAAAGAGCAGAAGAATCCTCCCCACCCAACCTTTGGAATGTCATTTTCCGTCTTCACCTTGCCCCTCTCTTACAGCAATGTGCTAACTTCTTATCCTGGACAATCACAACCGAGCCAAAATTTAAACCATAAGGCTGAACCAGCAGTGGGAAGTCACAGAATTTTTTTTTTTTAAGTTCAAAATGCTTCTCAAATAGTAGTAAGATCCACTTAAGTCTAATGCCATGAGTAATTGTAGGACATAAGTAGACATACAAAATATATAAACCCTATAAAAATGGGTTTGTTGTTTCCAGTAGATATTATTGACTCTGGGGTAAGATTCTATGGGAACAAAGGCAGTTTCTTCTATTTGTACATCATCCTCTGTTTTGTTTTATGCATATTCAGGCTTTGGAAAGAAAAAGAATTTTTATTTAGCTTTGCTCTCTGATGTGTTAATGCAGAGACTGTACCAGTGCTAGTCCCCAGATTTAATTTTCTGAGTTCATTCACATTTACTCCTAATAAATTTAGCTAATTAGATTACTTGTGCTGTTTTTAAATGGCAGACTAAGGCAATCTACTTAATTCTAAATTTGATTATTCTTCTTTTTATTTGGAAGCAAATTTGTGGAAAACTTATCACATCAGTGCTTTTGGGGGGTTAACCATTAATGAGATTAAATCAATGGGCTTTTAGATACTTTTCTTGTTGGTATGCAACAAATTAGGCCTTCTTGGCACAGGAAGGTTTGGCCTCACCAGTGTAGACTGTCATTTATGACCGTGCTCTTGAAAATTTCTGTCAATTCTGAGTGTTCTCAGTAAATCTTGTTAGTGTTGATGAAACATTTTGAACTCTCTGTTTCTCCCTCTTTAAATTCCCTAACCATCCTTTGTGGTCCATCCTATGCTTATAAAGTTTAGATTTGGGTTTGGTGGTGATGCCCAAAAAAGACATTAGCAATTAGCTTCAGGGGAGGGAGCAGGTAGAAAAAAGAAATTTCCATCAGAATTCCAGCATGAAATGGTTGAAAGGGCAGCACATAGACACTCTCAGCCTTCTAGGTTACCTAAGAGAGATGGAAAGACAGAAGCTGTGTTGGCTTTGGTGCTGACGTCACTATTTTCTTCTTGGAGTCTGCAAGAGTGTTTGAGATTTTCAATGTCACATTTCCCAAGAATAAGAAACTGCTAGGGTATAAAACAAAGGAGAGCCCCTCACTGCTAAAGTTCTGATTGTTCTTCAGTATTAAAGCATCTTAAGATTTTTTTTAAAGTTCTAAGAGTTCTTGTAAGAGTATGCATGTATGCAGTTCTGCTTAAGACTCAAAGATGATGACTCAAATGGCCAACTTCCAGTGCTCTTTCTATAATCATTATAATGCAATGGTGTGATGACAGCCAAGATAAGGATGACCATGAAGGCAAATTTACATGTTCATTTCTTTTTACCTATACTTTCTCCTGTAAAGGAAGATATTTGGTTACTGTTCCCAGATCTTTCATTTCTCAACACTTTTGTGTTGACAGCAAAATATCACTCAGGATGCAAATTCTCCTTAGAAATGGAACTATACCAGGCATTGGCATCTGGGGTAAAAAGACAATATACCACCAGTAGTAGTAGAAACAGTTGTGATGGTGGGCAACATGAGAAAGCTCACTATGTGACAAGTAATTCTCTGAACAGGAAGTTCAGCTGGTTATAGAGCTGCCTTTGAAACCTCTCCCATAGTCAGTCTGGGGACTAGAGCTGTTGCTCAAGACAGGGAAGGAAGAGGGGACAGAAAGAAACTATGAGGACCTAACGGTGGCCATAGATGCATAGGCTGGGTCCTGGGATCAGGGTTGATTGAGTCTAATCCAAAACAGGAGTGGGTGGGAAAACAGGTCACAAGAGCCTGTTTCCACTGCTACAGAGACATGGTCACAATTGCACCCTTATAACACCTCTAGGAGCTAAGTGTTGCAGGTCACAAGCCCTGCCCACAACCCTGAAATTCAAAGTTCTGAAACACAAAAGGGTTGTACCGGGTTTGTGGCAAACTCACTTGAAAGTAAAATCTGACCTGAATTGAGGTGAAACCTACCTATGGTCTTTATGCCAGTTGGTGTGAACATCGAAATATTTCACTGCAGACCTGGCATAATTATTGAGCATTTGCACAAAACTCAGTGCACAGTGAGGCATCTACATAGAATACAGAATATATAAGCTGTGTGAATGATCAACATCTTAAAATTCTGAGGTCTAAAATATTTCTGATCCAAAGGTTTTAGAGAAGAGATTATGGACCCAATTTATAGATGATAAAATTGGGGCTTTGATTGGTTCAGAAATCTTCCCAAGGCCAAACAGCTTTTACATTATAGAGTCACTTCCCCAACAGACCTTTGTAGACCAAGATTATTGGTGGGATTGGGGGCAGTTGGTGAGGGCTATGGTTACATCCAAACAAAGGTAGGGAATCGCTGTTGTTTTCCAAACCTTAACTAACTGTTCTGACTACTAGCAAAGATTATAAGTGAAGCAAAACCCCACCAAACACAAGCAACTCCCATGGCATGATTTGCGATAGCAAGTGAGGATTATAGAGCCCGCAGCAATGTTTTCAGTAACAGCACATTATGACTCTGGACAGTTTTAATCACTAAATAAGATCCATTTCTCTATAACTTATTCTTATTGGTTTTCCTCTTATCCTCTGCAGGACAGGGAGAAGAAATGAAGAGACTTTAAATTACTGGGTTTCTTTGGGAATTTTGATTTCAACAAGTAGAAAACCCATTCAAAATGACTTACAAAGAGAATGGGGGTGAGCAGGGCTCATTTATAGGATATGAACAGAATCATCTTGGCTAACCTAATTCTAGACTTTCAGAAGCTAGAATGCCACCAGTTATTTTTTCCTCTGTCCTTTTCTTTGGGCTTTCAGTCTCTTACCTGGTTTTCTCCCAACACATCTGCTTCTTTCTTGTTTTTATGGACTGGATTCATTGGACAGCCTCGTCTGGTAACAATGACTTACCATTAGGCTGACTCTGATCTTATAGCCAGTTCCACTGTCCCCAGCCATCTGACAACTCCCTTTTGAGGGGTTTTGAGAAAGGAGATCTGGGACATGTAGTTCCTGGCACAATTGGTTGGAACCAAGAGAATGGAGTTATTTTACGCAAACATGGCCTCCCAGTTAGTATCATTCAGTAGGTGTATGTCTCTGGCCTATGTGTCTCTGATAGAAGGGGCACTTACAAAGTAAGGACTAGGCAAGGCCTTAAAATTACATTTTCAGTATTTGTGCTAAAGAAGGTAAAGTCATCAGAATAATTACTGGCCCTTTTTTTTTTTTTCCCAGAACAACACAAAATAAGTTTACTCCTTCTTTCATCCAATAAATAATCAACTATTGTATTCCTCTTTGGTGTTCTTAGTTCTAAGGACTTCAAATATCTTTCATTACAACCTATTTTCTATGAGTTATTCTCTAGTTTGCTGCAGAAATATTTAATACAAACTTTAAAAATCTAGTTTTAACCCTAAGTGGAGCATCTATAGTTATAACAAAATATATTTGACTGTGTTTACTGATCATGAAATGCTTCAGATTCTGTAAATGTTTTCTAGATAGATACTGGCTCTGTTTGTAGACTTTTATAGATAATCTTTACAAAATTTTGCATCCATCTTTATTTTTAAATTAACAAATGCTAGATTTGTTATGGTAAAATATGAAGGTTCCCTTTTATGTGAAGAAAAAGTCTTCAAAGTCTATTCTATTCTCTATTGCTTAGACCACAAGTGTATCCCCACATCAAGGTCACAAGAGAAAGATTCAGGACGTGAAGTTAGCTTTAACTTGTTTGGATGGGCCACTGATAGTTGTCTGCTATTTCTGAAGCTTTGCCACCCCTACAGCCATGTAGAGAAGCTTATGTGAAATAGAAAGAAAAAAATTGATTTGGCGTCCTCTACTGTGGCTCAGTCTAAAGGTGAATGAAGTCTTAAGAATAGAAAAAAAAATTAAATTGCTTAAATGGCCTTGAAAACCTACATCAAAGAGCTTGCAATTTGTTACCAGGCATTCTCTCTGCCCTGTTGGTAAAAGCTTTTCTCTCATTCACTTGTTTATTCCTCCAAAGCTTAGTTTGTCATTTAAATCAAAATGATTTAGATGAAGAACTTGATCAGAGAGAATAAATTTACAGGTTTTCTCCTGCACAGAATATCTTTATTTTTTAAGGTGATAAACTTAAAAATATGTTCGGTTCAATACTTGTGCTTCTCATTTCTCTTTCTAAATGATAGTGCGATGTTATGTCATCTGCTGGTAAATCACTGCAGCATTTCATTCCAGAGGTGACAGGATTTTTAATGGTCCAGAAAATGACACCACATATATCAATCTAACCACATCTCACCTGCACCCAGGTACAAGGCAGTGTGAACTCTTACTGATTTCTCTCCTATTTTCCTAACAAGTTTAGAAGGAACCCTGTTGTTTTGGGTTTGTTTGCTTAAAAAAGACTCTTATTGGCTTGTCTCAAGGAATGCAGAGAGATGAAAGGTCAAAATTACAATAAGTATGTTTCTTTATGCATGTGTGAGACTTGGCAAATTAGCTACACTATGGGCTAGCAGCAATTTCCTAGTAATAATGGTTGCAGTATTGAGCTAATGTTGATTGAAGAAAACCTATTGCACGTAAGACCAGTAAAAAGCACTTCTCATAAATTTAACACATTTACTTTAATTTCCAAACAGAGTTAACATGAATACACGTCAGACTCCTGGAATGGGGCAAGTTGGTGATATTGTTCAATTTAACAAGATCGCTCTTGCGTGTTGAACAGCCAAAGCATGCATCAAAATTGAAACCATGTTCAATATGATGTTCCTTCTGCCTCATACATAGCAGGCATCCATCAAGTGTTAATGTTCTGTGGGTGGTGAATATTCCAGAAGGAAAAAGATTCCACAGGAGAGGCCCATGGTCTGTGTGGAGACATGATCAAGAAAATCTGAAAAAGTTAAAGAGAAGTCCAGAGTAGATTTTACTTTGAAACAAAGCTCCCATGATAATGATGTTTCTTGTCTCCATGATTTCAGAACCACAAATTTCATGAATGTCTACAAATACTTTCTTGCATGGATGTTCACTTCAGAGAGAAAAAAAAAAAGAGGAAACAACATATATGTTCAACACTAGGAGATGAATAAGTTTTGGTACATCTATATAATAGAATATGTGTTGCAAAAATCATGATAATGATGTAAAAAAATTTAAGGATCTGATCTAGTAGGTGGTGAAAGTGGGTTTATAGAGTCATATATGTCATATTTTTCCATTTTGGTGGAAACATAATATATATTCTATAATATTCACACATGACTACATGCATAGGTATAATTGTGAAGGGATAATTCCTAACATATTAATAGCGGAAATCTCTAGATGGTGAGTTATAAATGATTCTCCCCTTATTTTTTATTCTGTGCGTTAATATTTTCTAAAATGAGGATGACTTATTGCTTGTGTAAATAAGTTTAAAAATTTAAGATTGAGAACAAAGCAATAAATACATTATGATCAAGCAAAGACAGAAAGGACACAGATAACATGCTGGCTATGGCAATCCCTAGGGAGTAGACCATGGAGGCTTTTATTTTCTCCTTCCATTTGTTTATGTTGTCAAATTCTTCCATAATAAACATTTATCAATTTAGAAAAAAAATGTAAAGATATAGATAGTCTAGATTCCTCTGCTTTAAGTGACCTAAGTTTAGCAACAGCTAAGAAGATCTTAGCTGTAAGATCTTCTAACAGCAAGATCTTAGAACTGAAAGGTTACTTAACTTAAAGGTGACTTAAAATCTTAAAGGAATCAACAATCATATGATGACACCATTGACTAAAGGCTGTTAGTGCTCAGCCTTTCCTGAAGTTTCAAGTTACAAACGTAGTTTCTTTTTTATGTGACTTTAATGTCTTGAGTGACAGTTCACATACCTATGGTTCATTTGATATTATGTTGGGAGGAGGACTGGTGTAGGATGTGTGGGATGAGAACAAAAAAGAAAGCAAGATATAGCCCTTGACCTTGAGGAAGTTATAATTTGTAGAGGCAAGATTTGACTACAATAGTGATTAGCATTTCATGGGTGGTTTATGGAAATTAGTTATATGAGGAGGGCATAATTAGATAGTATTTCAAAATAACAAATAAACCAAGGACATATAAATATAGCACAAATAAAAGTGAGTAAGAGAGGAGATCATGAAAGCCATGGTTCACGTTGAGGAAGTTCACTATACTACTGAAATCTGTCATAATATGGTAATCTGACTTCAGCTAACTTAACAAAACACCCAAGAGAATAGAAGATGGGACATGGTTAGGTTCGGAATCACAGACAATATTCCAAGATTCACACTAATGTGAATAGAATTCTTTCCTCTATAAGAAAAACATCGACTGAACACCAGCTTTCATTGCTTTCAATCTTGAGATTTGAGGTAATATGTCAGCCAACACAAATAGCACAGACTATCCCCCAACACTTCCATTTTAATTTAAGGAACTAAAAGAAATTAATCTTAAAACAATAATGGATACTTTTTGGAATTGAATTCTGGAATGAAGTTGTTCATACAATAATACTGTATTGAGGGGCCACCATGTGTTCACATGGTTCTAGTCTTTGATGGATCAAAGTGTCTATCCTCATGGAGTTTACATCCTGGTCTGTGTGTGGTGATTGTATATAAAACAAAGACATGTCTATGAAGCATGCTTTCTGTAATCCGTACAATGGAAGAAATGAAGTAGGATGAAGGGAAGCTGATCATGGTTGGGGGTCGGGTGTATGATTGCCTAGAATTTAAGCAGAGACTTGAAGAAAATGAGGGAGAAGGTGATCGGATATCTTGGAGAAGAGTATTTTAAACAGAGCAAACAGCAAGAAAGAAGTCCCTGAGCAGGTGGTATGGTCCATGGTTCTTGGGCAGTAAGGAGGCCAATGTGGCAAGAGTTGGGTGACTGAGGGGGAAAAAATAGTAGGAGGTGATGAGGGAGGTAAGAATGCAGAGTCTGACTTTCAAACTGAATGGGTTGGGGAGCCATAATAATAGTCAGCAGAAGACAGACTTGATCTGACTTGGATTCTAAGAGGCTTCCCATGGCTGTAAGGGGTACGAGGACAGGGAGAGGGTGGAGGTAGGGAAACCAGTTAGAAACCTCTTCTAAAAGTCTGGACAAGACATGATGGTAGCTTTGATTACTTAAATAGCAGCGAGGGTGGTAAGAAGAGCTCAGCACCCAGATGTATGAGTCAGGCTTTGCCCACGGAAGTAGGGTATCGGAAAAGATCAGGGATGACTGGAAGAGTCCAGACCTAAGTAGTTGAAAAATTGGAACTGCCGTTATTAAGATGGGTTAGGGAGAAAGAAATTTTGTGCGACCTCTTAAAATGAAGCTAAAGACTTCAAAAGCATTTGCGGCAAGACACATTGGGTTGCCCTCCGAAGTGCCCATTCAGTAGCAGCGTTCTTAGACTCTGGCAAGGGAGTACCTGCCTGAGGCTCTGCTCTGGTCCTCCTAGAGCTATAACCCTCTGCATGGGGCAAGGAGTCCATGAGACCAAGGGGCACGTGCCCATGGAAACCCTACCCTTCTTTTAAAACATGCTCCAGGTAATCTGAACTCCAGAATTCCCCGACCAACTGCCCTAAACCCACTTTCAGGACCTGTGTGGGCTTGTTCTCAGGGTCCACCCTCCTGGGGCAGACTAGACCCCAGTATGTGCCCCTCTTGGCTGTTGGTAGATATTTGCAAGTTATTTGGATGGAGCTTATACATGAAGGCTTGGATCTCCACACAGGTAGCAATGACCTCATTCAGGGGCAGCCAGAGTCTGAGATAAGAAAAAAAAGGTAGAGAAGTAGGCTAAGGGCTACAGGCTGGGGCAGGGCTCACTCTCCCCCTGCTGCCAGCTCAGAACTCTGAGGAATCAGCCTTCCAGATCATTATGAGGGTATATTTGCCAAGGTACGAGACAGAATTAATTTTCTTAGCAGCTCGTGAGCTTGATTTAGAATATAAATTTTCATATTTCACTGCATATGCATGTCGCTAGGTAGGTGTGGGAAACTTACAAATAGGAGTAATATAGGGTCCTTGTCTTTAAAAGTGTTCATGGGTTGGTCCTCTGCCCGCCTAATCACCACTAAGCCTCCTGCCTTGGGAGAGACTGGAGCATGTAATGCCATCGTGGGATAACCGCCTGCTTGCTACTGTGACTCTGGGAGTCCACGAGCTCCCAGAGGGCAGGAAGCACAAAGTAGCCCTCCCTAACTTTACCGAATCTAACAGAATGCCAAGTTTGAGGGTGAGGTTTATGGGGGAAAGAAATGGACGGTAGGGCAGGAAGAAGGAAGGAAAGAAAGAATTGATGTGATTATCAAAGACCTAGGAGAAAAGATTAGACTTCATAGTGTCATTCATAACAGGAGGGACATGATGATGTGTGCTCTGGATGAAGGACATTAAATGCTGAGGCATTTGAGCAGTGAACATGGGCTTTCATGTTTCCTGCTCCGGTGGTTCAGCGGCCAGAGCAGACGGCTGATCTTGGGGAGGTCAGGTAACCTACCTGTTTCTGGTCCTCCATCTGTAAAATGGGGCTAATGATACCTCACTCGAGATAATATATGCAAAAACTCTTTTACTTTCCCAGAAGAAAGACACTATATTAACCTAAGGTATTATTATCCTTCATTTTAACTTTGGAATAGCATCACCCTGTCAGTTTTGATCCCATAATTACAATACATCAGGTAAGCACAGATTTTAAAATCAAGGGAGCACTGTACAATGATCGGAGACATGAAAACTTTGTCACATGAGAACAGCCCTGACAACTTCAAAAGTGCCTTAGGGCTGCATCGATTTCCATATTAATGCAAGCCACATACATCATTAAAGAGAGAGGCAACGTGGAGTATTTGCTAGACTGCACCTCTCACTTGACAGATCTACACGAATCATCTGGGCTTTGTAGGAATAGAAAACCGCTGGCAGCGAGCACTCTTCACTGAGACAAGGGGGCAAAGGTGCTCTGTGTGTAAAGCCGTGGCCCCCACCGCTCAGCTGGGTCAACTGGTGGTCTCTGATCCAAAGCAAAATTTGAAATCTAGCCTTTTCAGGCTGAGGTCTCCTTTTAAATGAGATATCCATGCAGCTCGTTCTTGGAGGTCTTGGAATGTGGCAATTTTTAGAACCAATAAGTGCTAAGCATTTGATATTGATGGATTTTCTTAAAAAAAAATTTTTTTTAGAAAGCTTTAGTCAAAAATGGTTTCTTTCTTTGCCTTTGTCCCTGCAAGAGCCCACATATTTCCATTAAATGGGGCAAAAAAATAAATAAATAAAGAGTAACAACTAGGAGACTTTAGTTTTTTTTTGTTTTGTTTAAGATTTTATTTATTTATTTGAGAGACAGCACAAGCAGTTGGGGGTGGGGGGCAGAGGGAGAGGGAGAAGTAGCCCCCACCCCCCACCCCCCCCCCGAGCAGGGAGCCCGATGTGGGCCTCAATCCCAGGACCTCAAGATCATGACCTGAGCCAAAGTCAGACACGTAACCAACTGAGCCACCCAGGTGCCCCGGAGACCTTAGTTTTACCCTGATCTGATGTGGCTTCAGTCAAGTCACTGGGTCTCAGGTTCCTGATCATGTAAAAGGCAAGTGGCAGAACTAAAGTGTGGCCAGTCTCGGGCTCAGTCAACAAAGGACAATGCTCTGCTTAAGATCGATGGGCTGACATTGAGGGGAGGAGAAGAAAAACATCCTTCCTGGCTACCTTTCAGTTCCTTTTGTGTACCACTCATACCCGACAGTGTTTTTTGAGTGTCCGAGGTTATTTCTGGAATCACCATCAACTTAAGAAATGATACTGGAGAAGCCTTCAGTTGCTTCCCTCCCTAGTGGGAACCATAGTAGAGTGTTATGCAGCTTTAATTAACTGTGAGATGTCGTTGTTTTGGATGGAGACCAAGGCATAGCCCTTGGGGTGCTGTTTCAGCATTCACTGCGGGGATTGCCCGGTGATGCCATCCGGGACATTCCTTAGACAAGATAGCAATGCTGAGCTCAAGTGCGCATGGGCCGTGAGGTGGGGGGTCCCCTCAGCAACCACTGTTTTCACAGGGACCCTTGGCTGTGAAAGCCATGAATATATGCCCGGCTCTGTGAATCCAGCCCAAAGTGCTCTAATGGGCCTCTTTCATCTCTCTCTCTCTCTCTTTCTTCTTTTTTCTTTCTTTCTCTCTCTCTCTCCCTCTCCATACACTCAGTCCCATGGGCAGAAGCCACTCGCTCTTAACTACAACTGCAAGATAGAGAATGTGTACTGAGGATCTTGCCACCAGAGCCCTCATGGCTCAGGGATTCAGGATTTCCCTTGAGAAAAAAAATAGAAAGGAAGACAAACCGTGAGAGACTCTTAACTCTGGGAAACAAACAAAGGGTTGTAAAAGGGGAGGGGAGTGAGGGGAGTGGGGGGTGGGGTAACGGGGTGAGGGGCACTGAGGAGGGCACTTGATGGGATGAGCCTGAGTGTTATACTATACGTTGGCAAATGAATATTTTTTAAAAATCTCAATTCTCTGTAAAATTAAAAAAAATTAGAGATTACTGGAGGAAAAAAAAACAAAAATAGATCAAGAATGAATGAAAAAGAAAGATTTCCCTTGGCCTGATGGATGGAAAACAATAAAATTCACCATGGGCCAGCTGGACAGAGATATACCTAGAGTCAAAAGCACCTGATATCATCCCCTCATTTTTTGTCCTAACTTTCCCATTGGTCTAAAATTCAGCAACATTTAACTGGTTTTGTGTTTAAGGGCAGTGGGGGCGGATAATGAGTCTGTTGATACTAATTTGGTTTTTCCTTTTTATCGATGACCCCAGAGATGGCCCTTGATTAGAAAATCATATTAGTAATAGAAATGACTCTCTCCACCTCTACCCCATATGGGAAGATTGGGGTAAAAATAGTCCAATGGTATAATTTAGGTATTCTCCACTGATCCAGACGCAAGATCCGTTAAACTCATTATGTGCCAGACACGGTGGAAGGAGCGTTTACAGATATTATTTTCACAACCTTGTGCTGCAGCCTCATTTATAGGTATGGGAACTCAGGTGAGGAGTTAGCAAATGGCACAGCTGGGATTGGAAACTAGGACTTCTGATTCTAAGTTCAAGATACCCTTCCCACTATACACATGCTGTCTAGGACAAACCACAATTCATTCGGGGGATGCCCCACTTTAAGGAAATAATTTTTCCCAGCTGCTGGAGAACAGACAGGAAAGGGTGATCCTGAGGGGAAGAGGCTTAAATCTTAGGCCCAAATAGGTCTGGGTGGCCTTGAGGCCAGTCTCAGTCCACAGATGCATCACCCAGAACGACACAAATCTGACCTCAGAAGTCTGGACACGTTAACTAAATCTTTATATTTGGTTTTCTTGAAAGAGTTGTGTATGGGTTTAAATAGCACATTTCACAGTGAAACATCCTAAAATTCCTAAGGACACATCCTCCTGCCAAAAGACCACAGTCACAGCTCTCCCACACACGTTCTCTTTGTGTGTATTTCTCTCCATGCGTATTCCTCTCTGTGTGTCTCACTTTCTCTTTTTACCAGCGGTCACCATGCCAACTGCCCCTCCTTCTCTCCCACCTAGTCATTCCACTCATGGACTCCACTCCAACTCATGACCCCCACTTCACGCGGAGCCCCAGGAAAGTCCTGTGACTGCTATTAATCTCATAGAGAACAGGCCCTTGAATTTCAGTGAATAAAATTCTCCATCTCATTATATAGGTTAATAAGCTCCTAGAGCATGTTCAGATCCTATGAAATATTAACGACATGCCACAGAAGTTACAAGCTGAGGATATCTTGCGCTCAGAGCATTAGGAGCCTTTGCCAATTGAACCATCAATCAACAATTAAAACATTTCTAAACGCACGATAAAAATCTGTGAGAAATTTTTTGATGTCTAAATGTCTGATACAGGAAACAAATTTGGGGCGGGGGAACCTTCTTTGCAACTTAAAGGAACATACACTTAAAACTGAATATTCATGTAAGCTTCCTACCAGAAAACCAATGGCATCATTGACTATTTCGAACAAAACAGAAAGTCAAATGGGAAGTCAGACACTAACTCACAAAGGTAACACATAGTGCCAGCAGTTTTGTATAGCATCCGGTGGGCCACCCGGTGGAGGTCGTCCAAATGGCACTCACCTTCCGGTTCACAACGCGGTGGAATCGAGTATCTTTCCAGGAGCAAAACCCCAAAACAAGGCCCCCACTGAAGCTTTCAAAATGAGAGAGAGATTTGAACACTAGACCAAAGCTCTTCTGACAGAGGTTCTGATTTTACGTGTCCCTCAAAAATAAACATAGACTTAAATTTTACACCCTAGTATCCTGCATTGACCTATTTATGTTAAAAATAGCAGCTCTGAGCACAGAAGAAACCACAGAAGAGTTTCTTCCTTTTCTTTTGAAGCTTTCTTTTTATTCTTCTCTCAACTGTGCTAAGACTCTTAATTGCTGCAACGTGGCCATCTTAGGAGAGACACCTTACTGGTCCAAGTAGCGCAAGACAGAACCTGAGCCTTCCTGGCAAATTCAGAATTGTGCAGTCAGTGTTCCAGTCTCAAGCAGCACCTTGCCCAGATAAGCCCTTCACATCCAGGTGTCCCACCTACTTTCAAATTCCCTAAAATACAACTCTCACCCCTCTCGCCCTCCCCATCCCCACACCCCCCAAATGACTTTCGGGGCCAGGGTTTACCAGAGTCCCAGTCAAAGGCTACAGGGGCTCCACCCTTTGCAAAATCTCTCTAGCAGGTCAAAGTTCCCACTCTTCACATTTTGTAGGGATAGTCTGGAGGCTTTTGTGACCATCAGACTACACATTTGGGAAGATCCAGAGCTGTCAGATATTAACATCTTTCTTTCTTATGCAGACTTGGGAAAATGACTGAGTTCCAGATGACAGAGAAAGTTCCAGGAGGAGAAAGTACATCACAGGAGGTCAAGCAGATCGGTCAGTCGTCCGCCTAATAAAGAGCGTGGCGGAGACCTGGGCTCTGGATTCCTAGTTCAGGGGATAACAGTCCTGACATCGAAGACTCCTAACAATGGGGACGAGAGATCACAGGCTGAACCCACAGTCCGGATCGAATGCCCTTTCCATTTGCCGCCGAGCCTCACAACTGGAGGCAACCACGTGACGCGGTGCTAGACAGTGAAACACAAGCAGAAGTCCCAGAGGCAGCGCCAGAAGGTCTGGGAGATTTTACTTTCTTACTAAAAGGAAACAGTAGAACTTGTATCTGCCTCTCGCCTCTGCCTTGAATGCAGAGTCTGTGCCTGGAGATGCAGCACCAGTCCAGAGACCAGAAGAGAAATGCCAGGATGATGGCAGACGCACCAGCTCTCACGTCATGGAGCCAGGAAGCCAATGCCAGCAGCTAACTCCTTCCACCTATTTTATTAAGTAATAATGAAAAGAAGGAAAGGGAAAAAAAAATGTAACTAGGTATGGTGACGGATGTTAACTAAATTTAATCAAAATAATCACTTCCCTGTATATACACATATATAAATCATGTTCTACATCTGAAACTAATACAAGGCTCTCTGTCCATTTATATCTCAATAAATTCTTTTAAACTGAAAAATGGATAAACAAAAAAAAAGAAAGAAAGAAAAAGTATCTCTAACTATTTAAACCACTTCATGATGGTTTTCTGTTATGTGAGCCAAGCTTATTCCTGGAATGGATACACTACCCTGCCCAGTGCTCAGCAAGATGCCTTACAGCCAGCCAGGCAGAGGGGAAAGGTGAGAAGGCTCAATAGTAATTACGCTTTTCCCCATGCCCCTTGGCTCCCAGAATTTTAGAACCACACACTCCGCTGCCTAAAGGGCACCCCCAACAGGATAAGGCACAGCACTGCAAACCCTCCTTGTACCAAACCCACCCCCCTTTCCCTCCTCAATCTGCTTCTTGGGGTTCCTAATCTCAATTCATGGCTCCATTGTCCCTTAAGTGTTGAAGTCAGGATACAGGCACCATTCTCAACAGTACCCTGTTGGGCTTGATCAGAGTTTCAAAGTCCTGGTTAGAGGCCCATAAGGAACCCAGAGTATTTTCTTTTTAAATCTGGAGACTAGGCACATAGTGAACGGAGAAAAAAAATACACTGGGACTACTGGTTCTCTCATGTCACTACACGTCCTCCTGCTCCCGTATATTTGGAGGCAAGGACAAAAGAGAGGAAAGGAAAATGAACAGAAGGGTCTGCACCCTGCCTTCTGGCTTCTCCTGGGGCCACCCACCTCTTTGGTGAGGGCAGGAGTCTGGAGAGGGCAGGGTCAAGCATCCAGATCACCACAAGTCAAGAAGATGGTAAGAAAAGTCCTCTCAGGGAGGAGCCCTGAGGGCCAAACTATGAAATCTATGTTGCAGGTTTGGCGAGTTTTGTTTTGTTCTTTCTGGACTACACAGCTTAATTCTACCCACACCACCGTTAATATGGGTCTCTCCATGTCCTCAGCAATAGTTAGCTCTCTTTAGTTGGAAGCGGTGGAGACTCAACTCCACGCAGCTACAACAAATACGGAAAAATGTTTTGTTTGGTTCACCGAAATAAATGAAGGTGGAAGTGATGCTGGTCTGTGGTCCGACTGGACCTGGGGATCACACTCTGCCTGCCTGACCACTTCACTCTCTCAGGGCAGCAATGCTGCTTCACACATGGCCGCTGGCTTCTCAACTCAAGCCCAGAGAGGAAAAGAAGTCTCACACCCTGCCTCAGTTCAAACAAATCCCAGGAAGAAGTCAGTGGGAGTTTTCTGGGGTCCTTGAGGCCAGGCTTTGTGCACATAAAAGACTGTTTGCAGCTACTTGGTTTCTAAGATAAATATTCAGTATACTGAAGTAATGAAGTTTTTTTTTTTCTTTAAGCTTTTAAGTTTAAACTACAAATCTTATTATTCTATCTATAAATCTAATAAATTTTTAAGGGGTACTTTACAATTTTGGCAATTAAGTTCCCTTAAACAGTCTAAACCACATTTATGAATGTAATATATACGATTTTCTTTTTAAGTACTTCAAATGCTTGACTAACAAGCAAAACTTTCCCAAGTACCTAAGCAGTTCTTATAAATCTAATAAATTAAGCTTTTAAATATCATGACCCTAAAGTTCTCTTAAATCTTTCAATACTGTTTACAAACTTTAGCCAACCTCTCTTGGAACTTTCAACTTTAAAGCTTTAGTCTGTAATCAACCACTTAATTAGTCATTTAAACGAGAATCACATGGCAAATTACAAGGTCGACTATACTAGGATCTCTTAAACATTAAAAACACTTTACGAACATTACAACTTCACTAGCAGGCATATAGGGGGTGTCTGAAATTCAACACACAAAAAATGTTAAAACTGTGGGGTTTGTTTAATTTGCCCTCTCTGTCATTAACTCTAAAAACTTCCAACGTTAGAAAACATTTACCTGCTAAAGGAACAGTTTTTACAATTCTCTGCAAACTGGAGCTACCTTCTCATTGGACGGTGTTTCTTATTATCCTGAGGATTTAGGCCCAGAAGTGAGCCCAGAAACTAGCAAAGCTGGACCTTAAGGGTTCTCACCTTCCTGACAGGTACCATACTGCTTCCTCAAAAGGCCATGACCCACAGATGGGGTTCCACTGGTGGAGAGTCCCCTCCGAAGAGCTCAATGCTTACCTAATTCAGTTACAACTTTCCTGTACCTGTTTCACCAGATCTGAATTCAGGAATTGGCTAATCTCCCAGCTAGATCGCTGCATTCTTTGATGGGATTCAGCTAATCTAATTAGAGTTCAATTAATTCTTGTCCCACCTCCCAGGGGGGTTCCGCTGCAAAGACTCTGTGACAACAGGAAGAAGAAGAACTAAACTGGTTAGTTTAGTCATGTGCCTACCCACAGGGCCAGGTGAGCTGAACACCTGGTCATGTGTCTTATGTTCATGGGTGCACGGACAGGGTAGGGGAAGAGGAGGAAATCAATGACATCCCTGCCTAGACAACCATGAGGAGCCACCAGCCCTGACTCTTCCTTTGTGCATCTTATCCCAACCCGTTTTTGCAGTGTGACTTTTCTCAGATGTAAATCTGCTGTGCATGCTCCTCTTCAAAGATCCTTCCATAGTCTCGCATCTCCACTTGCTGATCATGACCAAGATCCATTAGTGGTCTTTCTTGATGTGACCACCAGGCTCCTTTTTATCCTCATCTCCTGACACCTTTCCTGTCACTTCTTATCCTTTGATGCTTCTAATAGATATAATGTGTTGTCCCATCTGTAACGTAATGACTTACAGAGCTCTAAATATGCAATGACATTGTACTCCTTTCTTCTTCTTTCTTCTTCTTCTTCTTCTTCTTCTTCTTCTTCTTCTTCTTTCTCTTCTTCTTCTTCTTTTTGCCAGTCCTTCCACCTACAAAAACACAACTTTTCCTGCTTTATTTGCTACTAAACTCCTGTGCACACATCAGGAATCCATTCTCCAGCACCTCCCTGCCTTAGTTGTCCCCTCCTCTGGAGCTCCATGGCGTCTCTGTGCTCTATTGTTGGGCCCATCACAATGTTTGGCAATTATTTGTCAGCCTACCCACTTGCTGATTAGACCATCCATTTCATGAAGGCAGGTTTCAATCTTTTTTTTTCTTTATATTCCTAGCACCTTCTACAATACCTGGCATGTAGGTGATCTTGGTAGAGACCTCCTTAGAAACCTCTGGAACTAACATAACAGTGACATGTGGGACAAATGAATGCATATTTATAGTGCACAATGAAAACTTATGACTCCGTGTGCATGCGTGTGTGTGTGTGTGAGAGAGAGAGAAAGAGAGAGAAAGAGAGAGAGATAAAGAGAGAGAGAATTTTGGAACTTTAGTTAAATCAATGAATAGCAGAAATCTTAAAATTTGTAAAGGCACAGGCAAATGAGGGGCATGGAATATTCCAGGGCTTTCAGATCCCTTCTAAATAATAACAAGTACTTAAATAGTGCTTACTATGTACCAGGCATTGCTCACCATATATTAGTCAATTTACTCCTTACCAAAATCCTATGAAATAGGACTACTAATTTCCTCCCTCTAAAGAGGAGGAATCTAAGGTACAAAGAGGTTATGTATCTTACTTATGCCTCCAAGTATATTCAACTAACCTATTTGAACACTCTGTGCTCTATGAGATGCAACCAGGTAAACAATAAGCCACAAAGTGAAGGTGACAGGATAGAAAGAATGGTGCAAGAAAAGGAGGTGCTTCTGAGGGATAAGACTTCTGCATAAGGCTATTAATATCATTTGCTGTCTGTGGTCCTGCTGAATGAGCATATTCAATGTAGTTAGAAGATCCACCTAGGTGCTCATGGATGAGGTCCAGATCTTAATATCAGATCATATCCATTCACAGCAGCCCATTTAGGGCAGCTGTCCTCTAGTGGGTTTGCCAAAAGCATTCACAATCCCAAACATCCTCACCTAAACAAGAGGCTATATAGTGAATATACTGAATTAACTAGTTTAAACTGGAATACAATTACACCAGCAAAAATCAGCTTCCAGTGTTGACGCCCCTGCCTGATTCTCAGAATCTCTCCAAACACTCATCTTCTCATGCCATGGCTACACTGTCACTAACGATTCTCTCTCTCCAGCAGAGTCAAGCTAAGATGGAATGCCAGAGACTGAGTGGATCCTTGTTTCTGACTCT
Organism: Canis lupus baileyi; assembly: GCF_048164855.1. Classification (NCBI taxonomy): domain Eukaryota; kingdom Metazoa; phylum Chordata; class Mammalia; order Carnivora; family Canidae; genus Canis; species Canis lupus. The sequence continues at coordinate 2,920,666 of NC_132873.1, read as the reverse complement.
AAGAACTCCTGTCTGTTTCTTTGTTTGAGTCTTATTTTCTGCAGAACTGAAAGATTGTCACTCCAAGTGATCACTGTTTCAGTGGTCAGTCCAAGCTGACACAATTGTTAGCAAGTAAGGCAGGAACAGTAAAGTTGCTCTTGGCCGGACCTCTGGCAGCAAGGACTCTCTGGGATGGGTTTCTGTATTTGTGATATCAGTTGGCACCATGAACTGACATGTGAGGCAGGGAATTAAGATTATAGAAAATGAAGAGAGAGCTTGAGAACAATGTCTTCCTGTTTTAATCATGTGCTGGCACATGTCCCTATCGTCTCTTTAGTTTGAGAAACAAGGCCATTTCCCTGGTTACAAATGCCGGGTGGATATGCCCCCATGGGTTGTTAGGATGATGAATGCCAAGTGTGTGTGCGTATGTGTGTGTATATGTGTCTGTTTGAAGGAAGCTGGGCAGATTTCTTTAATAAATGCTTTAAACTGATAACTGTGTTATTATATTTATAACTCTACAGATTCCCTTATACGTATTAGTTGTGGCTCCATTTTGAGAATATGCTGCTTGTGAAACGTATGGGGCAAATCTTATCCCCTTTGTCCCTCAGCTGCTTAGTCCGTAAAACAAAGGATTTGACACAAATCATCTCCATAGTCTCTTCTATTTATAGTTCTAGAATTTGAGATGATCAATAATTACTTGTTGATGTGTCATAAATGCCTTTCATTTGCAATACATTTGATGTCCAGGCACCTCATAACACTCCCCAGGGGAAGAAAGAAAGGATATATCATACTATTAGCAGCTAGTTCTTTGTTGATCTGTTTCCCTGGTGAGGATATTACACCAACCAAATCAATGGGCAGTAAAAGTTGTTGATCAAGCAAAAGGTAATAAGGTAATTCGTTCATTAAAAGCAGACTAAATGTGTGGATGAGGGGTCTCACCACTTTCTCCAATCTGTACATGTTTGTTCACCTAGAGCTTGTAACATATTCATTGGACAGGGCAATGGTTGGATCTTTCTCTAAAGCCTCCCCTGGAATGGGTGAGTATCCTTCTAGAATTCAATCCTCTCCTTTATTTCTCTAATTAACTCAAATTCAAAGTTGACCCTCTGTTTACTAAGGACGTTTAGCAAAACCTATAATGGCTTACACAATGGTTCCACAAAATGCTGTCCTATTGACTGCTCAATATGATGTGATTCCTTTGCCTTATTAGTGAAATGTCTCTAATTTTCAAGGAGTCTGATTCCAGGGACAGAAACTAAGGGCATGAGCATTCTGCTGGAGCATGAGCCACTGTCTTCATTAGTTTGGCTGCCCTCTCTGCTCTGGACTTCTGCTTTATACACTTCTCACATCTCTGACACCTCCGTTCAATAAGTCTTGTCATTCTTGGCTAATAAAATTGGTCTCATGCCAAATCAACCATTCTCTCAAACCCTGGGAGTCCCATCTCATCATGTCTTCCTTTTATCACTGAATAAAGTGCAGTACAATTTGACCAGCTCTGAGTGTGTGCTTCATTGTTCTGTCCTCCAAACACCACCCTCTTCCAACCTAAGACTGGGCCTTTTTCTCAACTATGATTTTGTTTCTTCACACTTTCCTACAGTTAAGGAAGAGTCTAAAAAGAGATGTTTTTTTGAGATGTGTGGTTTCTTACTCCCTCTGAACATATTCAATCACTAAGAAGAGAATTCTTACTTTATAAGCCCATCAATTTGCTTAAGAACCTCATCTTCCACTGGGACACCGCTTCTTATTAGGAGGACCTCATTCGGCATTACAGACCAGATGTTCAGCATCTCACTCTGCTTCCCCCATTATCCTGTGAGCCAGGAAATCTGTATTGTTTAGTCCTTTTGTCATATTGCCCACTGAATTTCCAAATTAAATGTATTTATATACGTATACATGCATATATAGATATGTTAAATGTGATGTGATGTATATTTTGTGTGGGTTTTTTGGGTTTTTTTGAGTGGTTTTTTTTTTTATGGTTAACTTAGTGCAGATTATTTTTATTATTTTCCTTTTTCTCAGCTCTGTCTCCCCATCCTATCCATCTTTGTTCCCCTCTACCCAACTCCTGTGTCTCATTTTCACCATGTATTATAGATCCTTCTACAATTCTCCACATTTATGTAACTGTATAAATGCGAATATACGTATATAAACATGCAGGAATAGAGGTTATATTAGTCAGGGTCTCAGCAGGAAACAGATGGCAACTTCCAATTAAGATTGTTCCAAGAGAATCTAATAATGGGATTGTTTATAAAAGTGCAGATAAGTAACAAAAACTAGAAGGACTGGAGCTGTACCCCAGGACTGTTATTAATCCTAAGACTAAAAGAAGAAGGGGAGGAAGTAGTCACCAGAAACAGAAGGAAAGTCCCAGAGAAGGGGCTGTCTTGAGCAAAACTGTGATGTTCAGTGACTCAACCTGACCTTCCTCACCTCGCAGCACTTCTAACTGGCTGAGCCAGACAGGAAATCATTGGTTTCAGAGAACCCACTGGTTTGATCCACAAGGTTGGCCTCCCAGGGTGCAGATCAGAGTGGAGAAGGTAGAAAATGCATGTGCTGGGGAGTGATGAAGACATTCAGTTTAGGACTATCTTTGTTGTTATTTGTTTTCTAAAAATGGGATTATATTATTCATACTTCTGCTACATCTACTTCTCTCCACAATATTTGGCAGATATCCTTCTAAATTAACTGGAATAGCTTCCATTTATTCTTTTTAATGGCTGCATAAGAGTCTATAGACTACCAGCCTTCAAACTCAACTGTGCACATCAGAGGCAGAAAAGAAGCTTCTAGCACCTGGGCAGAGCAGAGAATCTCAGACCTGCAGATCTCCCAATGTAGGGCACCATTTTGCTGTGCGTACCTACCTCTCCTAACCTCCCAGCTCAGTAAATCACTGAGGAACTAAGCCCATTAGGTAATTGATGCAATCAACCTAAAGCAGAGGCAAACTTGTCCTCCCTGGAGTAAAATAAGGCAAGACAATGGGAAATATTGTCTGGAAGAGCATTAACTGGGCACCTCTCTATATGCCGAGGTGAACAAAGTAGACAGGGTTTGACTTCATGTAGTTCACAGAGAAGCCACTATAGCAAAGCCAAGAGCAGGATAACAAAACAGTAACAACTGTTTATTGAGTTGGCCAGGTCTTGCGTAAGGACCTGGCACCTCACGTGCATTATTTCATTGTATTTAATCTTCACATCTCTATGACAGTAACTGCCCTCCTCTCTTTGAAGATGAGAACAGTGAGACTCAGAGATGCTAAGTAGCTTGGGTAAACCACACAGCAAGTAAGGGTCAGAATCGGGATTTACATCAAGATTTGATTTGTTTTTCTCTTTGTTCAACAAGAATGAATTCAGTGCCTACTCTGGGCGTGGTAATGCATTGTGTGTCCAAAGAATGTTTCTCCTACTGTACTTGGCCACCTTTCCCATTTTCTTGCTTATTTTTTAATTAAAGTTGAATATCTTAAGGTGGTTCTATCTACATATTCAAATAAAAAAGTGAAGAGTGAGAGAGAGAGAACGAGAGAGAGATGGAGGGTTGGAGGGAGAGACTAACAGGACATCTCATATCATGAAACACTTTTTTCACTGAGGAAAAAACATGTTGTCAGGTCGGTTTATACACATAGTTGCCCCATATGAACCAGCTTATGTGGATAAAACTAGAGTTGCCAACTTCTTCACTAAGGGGTAGACCTGTGTGTGTGAGAGAGAGAGAGAGATTGATTTCCGGAAGCTTTTGAGAAACACTATTTAGAGATAATGTAACACTGAATAAGTGAGCAAAATTCTGGTTTAAACATTACTAAAAAGGCTTAAAAGTATGCCCTTTTTTTTCAATGCCGTGTGGGAGCACACATACATTTTCTCTTGGGTTGTGTCATGTTATCAGCTCTGCCCTCTCCCAGATTTCATTCTCCTGATCTCTCCAGTGCAGGTTGCAATGAGTGGTAAACTATTAACTTCCAGTGGCAGGAAGCTTAAATTAAATGTCAACCCTGCTTGGTGTAAAATTTGCAAGTTGGATTCCAACAGTCCTTGTTTCCGGCTGAATCATGCTGGGGGATTGGGAGGAATGGGGCAGGGAGGTTCACTTGGCTTTAGGACCTTCTTCTGTTTTATGAGTCTTTGATCCAGATACTGGATGAGCAGACTCCTCTGTAGCCAACCCCACGTTCTTTCCTTGTCTTTCCCCGACGTGGCTGGGTACCACAGCAATGCAGAGGACCTGTGGGTGAACGGTGTCAGCCGGCTCTTCTGTTTTGTCACTATGTCCCACTGGGTGGCAAATAGCTTTACAATCAATATAGTTGGAGACAGCAAGTCAATGCAAGCTGAAGCCAGCTCACGGGAAGGAGAAAGCGATGCTGGGGACTCAGGAGGACACCATGAATCTGCACATGAGTCACTCAGCTGAGAAAATGATCTGATTTTAAAGTCACTGATAAATTCTTTCCACTTAATCTTTATTTAAGGAACAATGTTAATTAGCTGTGACTATCTTGTGTAATTATCTTATAATAGGACGGGTATTGAATGCTGATAAAGGCAATCTCAAAAGGCAGTAGTGGGTTTTGCTAGTTTCAAGTATATTATTTAAACAGAGGTGAACATGGTGAAATTGTTAACCATTAACACTATTACCCATGCTTCAGATGGAAATTAGGAGTTAAAATGATACTTAGAGAAACTTCCCATGTGTTCTAGGTGCCTGGCAATTGCTTCTCCTGTGTTTCCAGATGCCTTTTTAAAATATGGAACATATTTTATTAGCTATCCACCAATCAAATAATCAGCAAAATATTTACTGAAGACCTATGATCTTCAAGCCATGGACAATAAACAAAAATAAAAGATATGGACCTGTTTCCCCTTAAAGAGATTACTATTTACTTGAAGTGTGTGGAGTGTGTTTGCAAATCTTAATTAGAGGTATATAAGGAACTATGGAATTGATTTTGACTTTGGGCACTAATGTTTACCCGTGATTCCCACCAGGACTTGAGAACATGTTCATCAGTTGCAGATAACTGTAACACTAAAGGTCTCCATATTTTTGGGAACATTCTGTTTTTAAATAAAACTTGATTTTTCACGTGGAAACCATAGCAGAACTGAGTTGCAGGAAGATCCCAATAGGTTGTAATAATGGGCTACACCTAACAAGGTTAACTTTAATGGGATTAAACAGAAACGAACATCTCCATTTCAAAGGATTGATAAGATTCCAAGCTCTGTGAGGCCAAAGACAGAGTGCATGGACCTTACCTGGGGTCAGCATCTCCTATGCCCAGCACAGTGTTTCTGACAGAGTTGACACTAACAAATATGAAGCATGAATGAACCTGCTCAAGTTATGCGGCTAGTAAGTGAGAAGCACTAAAATTTCAAGTGGTTGATTCTGGAGGCGCAATGAAAGGAATGTTTAATAAGGTAAAAGAGCCCCAAAAAAAGACACACAAAGGAAAGAGACTTGGTTAAAGGAGGGGCCTTCAGTTCACTTTCTGTTATTTCTCCATTAATGGCTTGACCTACTTTGGACAGAAACCCATCACTGGGTAATAAAATTAACTATTTGGTTCAGGATTGGCATTTTCTGAAATGAAAGGGAAGAGAATGAAGTATGAGTGCATCTAAGATGGAAAGGGTAGATATTTTTCTCTAAACTTTAATTCCACTGTATGAGTATCTATTATGCATGTAAGTGTATTATATAGATGTAATACACTGCAACATTAGTGATAACCAAACAATCTTGCATGGTATTTCTCAAGAAGAGAACCTGAAGTTTGATTAAGAAAGAGGGAGCAGTTTGGACAAAGGCAGGGAGGATGCAATGGCCCAACAGTGTGGAGTATTGCAGGCAGTTTGGTGTGGCTACAAGATAGGGTGTCTGAATTGGAAGAGTGGGATCTAAGATCAGAAGAGCGGGGGGTAGACAATGACAAAGAGTATTTGGCTCAGCTAAGGAATGTGTTCTTGATGCTGAAGGAATATTAAACCAAACAGGTAAGAGGAAGCTAGTAAGAAGTGACCAGGAAAGTGGGGAGATAAGGAAGAAAAATTACAGAAGTTAAGGGAGGATTGACTCACTCTTTCTTTCTTTCTTTCTTTCTTTCTTTCTTTCTTTCTTTCTTTCTTTCTTTCTCTTTCTTTTAAGATTTTTCTTATTTATGCATGAGAGACAGAAAGAGAGGTAGAGACACAGGCAGAGAGACAAGCAGAAAGCCCAATGTGGAACTTAATCCTAGGACCCCAAGATCATGCCCTGAGCCAAAGGCAGACGCTCAAGCACTAAGTCACCCAGGTGCCCTGGGCGGGTTGGCTTTCAGAGGGTTGAGGTTGTGGTCAATAGTATTAAATGCCCTACCATGGTCAAACAGGATAATAATAAACATGAAGGTCATGTGTGTCAAGTAAGCATTCAGTGATCTCTGTTCCTTATTTTTGGTGGGGAGTGGGGGGCACTAAGATCGTACAAGAAGAAATAACATTCTTCTTGGCAATCCAGCATGCACTTAAGTATATAAATCAAACAAAATTTTCATGGAATAATATTTATTGTTACCATGTGCAATACATTCTGTCTTTCTTTTCCACTCTACTTTTAAAATTTTAATTGACATCCACTAAATTGATTTCCCACAGAAAGAATGCCCAGTGACCAATAATTTGAAAACAACTGCATTAGATTACAATACAACTATATTGGAATGAAGACTATGGCGACCAAGGCAGATACTCCTGCAACCAAGAAGAGTGATCTTTTCTGTTGCGTGTATCTATTTTTATATAACCAATGAGCTGGATTTGACTTTGCAAAGCCAAGATGATAACATTTATATATGTAAGTATAATGTTAAATAAGAATTCTATTCAGTTTAATTACCTCTTCAGTCTCCCAGACCTTTTCTAGAAATATGAATTAAAACCACTCATAGCAGTAACAGTAAAATTGCTTCATGAAACTTCCTGTCTTTGAAAGCACAGAAGCGATACCCAATCACAAATATTTTGCACAAGTGTGGAGTGTACGAGGAGGGAAGGAAAGTAGAGTGTCTCAACTGGAAGACTTTAGATAACAAAAACAGAACCAGTTCCCTTGTTCTGGAGACCATGAGTGATTTCTCTCTGTCTAGGAAAGGAATAGAGTTCAGAGAATACTCCCAAGTTGACTTACCTAGGGTAAGAATCAGAACACATTTAATGAAAATTTTCTGATGCATATACATGTTTTCTATCTCAAAGGTTGAAATGTTTAAAATAAGAACTATATTTTTAAAATAATTACTTACCTCCCTATTAAGAATTTTGCAAAGATAATTAGATCTTTTTTTATGCTGTTGCACACCAAGGTCATATTTGAAATCTTCTAGCTGTTCCAAGTGTGGAAAAATATTTTAAGCAAATACCTATATTTCATTAAGTTTGTTTGAGATAAAGTTTTGTCACAGTACTGGGTTGATATATTTTCTCAGTTTTTAATCCTGAAAAAAATGTGATTATCATCATCCGACTTTAGAGCTCAATAGGCATACATTTTATACTAACACCTTTGTATTTCTCTTCTTAAAACTTTACTAATTATAAAATATGTTTGCTTTGTCATCACTCATCCTGAAAGTTCTAGAGGTTTTAGAAAAGAACGTTTTCAGTTTTGCCTGCAGGGAAGTTGTTCCCTCATGTGTCTCCAAATTGAGTGATATCCTAAAATTACATCTTGAAATAAATGAGATTTAGTGTACAAGATTAAACCCTCAAGTCCTGCATAAACTCTTCCTGGACAGGATGGGGCAGGCCTGCACTCAATAGATAATAGAATCTTTGAACTGACTTCTACAAAACAGAAGGATTAACTGACGCTCGTCTTTGCCTCCAAAAAGCATACAGACCAGACACACCCAACCAGGAGGCCTCCTCCAGTGGAGCCATGTACTTCTGTTCTCATGAGTTAGTCCTACTCAGTGATGTGTAGGCTTGCTTTTGAACCCTACTGAAGCCAGTTACACTTGGTGTTACTGTTAGAGGGGAATTCCTTTTTCTTTTCCCCACTCCTTGATTCCTTAATGAGGGATTTTCCCAAAACACTCTCCAAACCTCCCTCTCTTTCATTCATTCTGCCTCCTGGGGAAGTGGAGTAATTTACAAATAGTAAAGTTGGGAAGAAAAACTGGGCTGGTTTGCTCAGCTTTGCACTCCAATTTAAATTGCACTCCAATTTAGCTAAAAAATCTAAAGCCTCGTCCTTCCACCTGGCTTCTAGCATTATGAAAGTGATATCCCGATCTCAATATTCGCTCCTTGTTTTATTTTCAATTTGTTCAGAACTTGGGTGGAAAATAGGGGTGCTAATTATTGAGTCCCCTTTTGTAGACCCCAATAATTTTAGTTGCATCATTTAATCCAATATTATTTAAGTTGTTGAAATATGATTAGAGTTGTTTCAACCAAGTTGAATACTCTGGGAAAGACTTAACAAAGGCAAGTCATCGATTTAAGTGTAAGCATGACAACTATACAAGTTTGTTAAAAATTATAAAAATCTAGGATTCTTCATTCATATTACTGCTCTACAGTTTTATAATTCTCCCTTCCATTTGAACCAACCGAGACTGGAATTCATGTATGATGCTTTTGATCGTGTGTTTTTTATATGACACCGAATTCCAGTCAGCTTGCCCAAACCAGAAGAAAAGGGCCTTGACCTTTCATTAAAAAAAAAAAAAAAAAAACAAAATTTACAAATGTTTATGTATTAAGTCAAACAAAATGTTTAAAGTCTTTATCGTTTTTAATGATTTCCCTCTTAAATCAACTTTAAAAAAAAAATTCTTTTTGCACCAGAAAACTTTTACTATAGTTCCTGTTTAAAGCTTCTATAATTTGAAGGACCCCACAAACCCTTTGAGAATTCAGTGAAAGGTGCCCTTCTTCCCCTGGTGGGCACATACCCACATACCCACAGCTTCAGACCTTATGAAGCCTATCTTTGATGGAGTTCCATGAGAAACTTCCCATCTCCAGCTGTTTTTTGATGGTGAGGCTACAGTTGCCAACCTTGCAGGATACCCATCAGATAAAATAATGACTTAGAAATGAAGGAGAAGTATCCTGGATGATGGAGGCCTGGCTTGAAGGTGTGGGCTGTTCCGTGTTGTTGTACAAGTAGAACACAGGACCACAGGGAGAAGGTACTTGCAGGCAGGTCTGGGCTTTGCTCAAGAATACCTTCATCCAGAGGGAAGAAGGATTAATTAACTAATCAACAAACATTTATAAAGGGCCTGATCTCATCTCAAGATTTTAGATTGCTTATCTCTTAAATGAGATGTGAATTTGTTTTAAATTAGCCTCTGAAGTTCTGAAAAACCAAACATACTGTGTTATAAAGATTGCTTTTTCACTGGCATGGAAAAATTATACATTTTTTTATTTAAAAAAAAGTTACACAAATATTTCAGCAAGAGGCTTCTATAGTATTACATTGATTTTCTTGTTATTGTGTTCTTGATTCATCTATTCAAAAGACTTTCTTGATCTTGCCCCTTTTTTCCAGGCCATCTTTCTGGAATAAGGAAACAAGCTAAATTTACCTGTGGAAGCCTATCAATCTTTTGACCTACATACTAACTTGTCTTTTCCTCCTACCCTACCCCAATTGTCATGGAAAAATTCCCATAGGGAAAAGGGGGGTTATTTTTATTTTTAATATTTTAATTTCCTTGGGAAAATTGGATGATAGATACTAAAGCACATTCCCTTTCCCCTCTTGATTCTTTCTTCTTGCCTCTCTACTGCTGTCCTTCCTTTTTCCCTGTAACTTGTACCCAAACCCTTCCAGAATAACTATATAATCAAAGCCAGCTATGCAATTTGCAGAACTCAATGAAAAACGAAAATGTGGGACGCCTTGTTAAAAATGATTAAGAATTTCGAGATGGCAGCAACATAGCATTAAACCAAGAGTAGAGTCTTTGTGTGGGCACAGGCTGCACACCCATGAAGCCAGCCCCATGTGTAACGAACCATTTGTTGAATGCCTTCAATATTCCAGACACTGGGGAAAACTGTCTGACATGCATTTTCTCATTTAATTCTCCCTGCAGTAGTATCATTCTAATTTTGCGAATAACAACACTGAGGCTCATAGGGGAAAGAAAATGGTCTAAGGTCACATGCATAGTGAGTGGACTTGTGGATTTAGAATCCACACCTTATGTCAAAGCCCCTCCCTATTAGGGAATTAGTAAAAGAAGAAAAGACAGTGAAAATGTGAGCACCTGAGACTACCACTCTCCTCAAAGTTTCAGTCAGTAGCTGTTCTACATACATTAGATTAGAGCACATGAAGTTCCAAGGAGTCAAAGGAAAATAAAAAGACAAGCTGCTGCTTTTTAGGTTTGTGCATTAAAGTAGTGGAGGATCTAGCAGGAGAATGATGTCTTAATCACTTGGGGAAAAAAAAAATAACAACAACTTGTTCTGGTAATAAATCTGCTACTGAAGGAAAGTCAAAAGTCTTTCCCATCAATGCATCCTGTAACACTGCTCTCTCCAGCTTAGCAATGACATCCTGTCTCTCTGCCGGTCCTCCTATCTGCCTCCTTCCTTCTGGAAAGCTTTGGGTAGGTGTAAGAGTCACTCCTGCCAGCTCCTTCAACCCCCTTTTCCTTCCCACAGAGGAAAGCAATTCATTGGATTGATGGGTAGTAAGGTTCTGGCAAACATCAGTCCATGTTTGGGGGCTGAGTAAAATCAATTTATTCAAAGGCTCTAAACAGTGGAGATTTGCTCTTTTTGTAACATTCCTGCTCTTGACCAGTAGTGAGAAGTGATCTTGGATATTTATCTCTACTCTCAGGCTAAAAGTCCCCTTTGAGTGACCTTGTACTTGAGATCCACAATTGAAGGCCTTGTGGCTGCATATATGAAATAATATTTCCAATCAGTGTTACCAGTAATAAAGCAAATGTAGGGTTTTTGAAAAATCTTCATCTCTTGATTTTATCATTTACTTATGAATTATTTTGGGCTTGAGAGGAAGAAAGGATATTACTTTCCTCGCCCACATATGCACATACACACATTCCCCTTCCCCAAACCCTTAAAACATTGCTTTCCTCAGACCTGCCACTCAGGACTGGTGGGTACAACATTTCTTCCACTGAAATTTGTCTGTTTTGTTAAGTAGAGCCTTAAACTAAAGAGACCTAACTTCTGGACTGAGCTCTTTCATTAGTTGGTTGCCTGGTTTTGCACAAAGCACTTCCCCCTCTGAGGGCCTCCATGTTTTCATCTGCAAGAAGATGAGCAAGATCTGGTGATTACGAGGGTCCCTTCTACCTCTGATGTTTTCTGAATCACTCTTTCAAGGTCAGCATCTCAGGATCTTCCAAGATGGCAGCCCAAGGGATCCCCTAACAAATTCATCTGAATTGATGCTGTTATATGACAGAAATGGAAGAGAAGGCTCCAGGTAGAATGTACACTTAGAGGAGATCATTGGGGCACAATATGCCAGGAATATCTAACCAGAGATGACCTGAAGGGTGTAGATTTGGAGCAGCAGACGAAGATGTTGCTGTAGTGGTTCAGGTGGGAGATACTTTTGAGAAAGACTAGATGTATTGGGCTTCCAATATCACACCACATAGGTGGCCACTTAGGGTCCAGGAGTACTATCTTCTTTGAATAAGTTTAGAGTTATTTTTCTTTTTAATTTTTTTTATTATTTATTTATGATAGTCACACAGAGAGAGAGAGAGAGGCAGAGACATAGGCAGAGGGAGAAGCAGGCTCCATGCACCGGGAGCCCGACGTGGGATTCGATCCCGGGTCTCCAGGATCGCGCCCTGGGCCAAAGGCAGGTGCCAAACCGCTGCGCCACCCAGGGATCCCCTCTTCTTTGAATAAGTTTAATTGATCACTTGAATCACCCACTTTTTAAAGATTCATTTTTGAGCATTTGCAGGTGGCAAGCAGGCTTCTAGGCACTGGATCAAATTGATGATCAAGTCAGAGTAGAGTCTCTTCCTGGGATGAACTTACATCCCAGAAAAAGTAAAGTAAAGTAGAATTCCAAATAGGAGAAAGAGAACGATAGAGGCTTGGAGACAGACAGGCTTGGCTGGAGTTTAATGAATATGGAACACGGGATGGTTAATTTTATGTGCCAATGTGGCTAGGCCACAGGGAGCCTAAATTTTGGTCAAACATTATCCTGGGTGTTTCTCTGAGAGTGCTTTATGATAAGATTAAGATTTAAATGGGTAGACTTTGAGTAATGCATATGGCCCTCCGTAATGTGGGTGGGCCTCATCTAATCAACTGATGACTTGAAGAGAACAAAAGACTGGCCTCCACTAGGCAAGAAAGAATTCTCTAGCAGGCTGCCTTTTTCTGCAACATCAGCTACTTTCAGTTCTACAGCAGATGAAATTCGGCCTTGAACTGGAACATCAGTTTTCCTTAGTCTCCAGCTTGCCAGTCCACCCTTCATATTCTGGATTTGTCAACCTCAGTAGTCAGTGGGAGCCAATTCCATATAATAAATCTCCTTCTGTATGTATACACATCCTATCGGTTCTGTTGCTCTGGAACACCTAACACAGAGAGGGATGATGAAAATGGGGTGGAGAGGTAGGGAAGGACTGTGCTGGGTGGGGCTCTTTGGACATGTTTGGGAATTTGTATTCTAAACATAATGGATAAGCACTGAAGCAATTTTAGCAGGGAGATGTTAACCTCTGGTTTACACTTGGCTCACTCAGGTTGTCGTGTGAAGGGTGGACTGAAGGAGATAAGCAGGGAGACCGGAGAGGTAGCTACTGTAGACAGCCAGGCAGGAGGTGATGGCAAGCTTAATGGTCTAAGGAAACACGCTGAAATTCATCGGAAATGGTCAGGGCCTAGAAGCCTTTAGGAGTGAGTGCTGACAGGTCTTACTCTTGGATTTTATATTTCTTTAAATTTGAAAAACAAAGATTATTTTCTTCTGTTACAAGAATACATACACAGAGCAGATAAGTAGGTAGTGACTCTGGCCCAGAAGGAACCATAGTCACTGTGTGTAGATTGAAGAAAACTAACGTAAGGTTTGTGTTTAATGATGCCTGCTTAGATCTAAGAGCAATCAAAAAGCCCATGATTAGATCAAGTGTCTTTGGTAACACTTGTGACTCAGTTTCCTCCACTGCAGAATGAGGAGGATAATAGGACCTGCCTCACAAAGTCATTGTAAGAATTAATATATGTATAGGGTTTAGTAAACTGCCAGGCATGGAGTTAGTATCACCTAAGTCTTAGTTGTTATGATAATAGCCATTATTATTATCATTATCATCATCATGATAATTGGTAAAAATTAAAAAAAAAAGTCCAACTAAAAGAGAATCAAAGCCAAATACTGTCCCAAAATAATCAAGAGTCACACTCTGGATTAATTCTGAACACAGATGAAACAGACAGAGCTTACAAGAACGACACACTTGTACAGAGCTGTATCGTGCCAGAAATAAATAGCTCAGCAGTGAGGGCTTTCTGCACACAAAAATACAAACAGGCAAACAACTTCTCGAGTGGTCTGAAGAACCCTTAGTCCTTAGGCACCCCTTTTGATTTTAAAAATAAAATTACTTAGAATAACGATAGTAAAATACATCAAGTACCTGCAAAGTGCAATTCACGTACTAGCCTCTTTACATACATTATCTCATTTAATGTAATTTAATTCAAGTGATGACCCAACAGGATAGATTTTTATTTATTCTTAGGGATAAGGAAATCAGACTCAGAGAACTTAAGTAACTTACCCAAAATCTCATGCTAGCAAGTGAAAGATTCACACTTTTGTTTATTTCAAAAGCCATGCTTTCTATAGTGGGTTGGAAAAGAATGGGAATTACATACAGAGAGAACAAGAAAGCTCATTCCTTGTTTAACAGGAAGGGAAAAAAGCCTTCTCGCTGTGTTACTTCAAATGCCTGAGGCTGGAGGACTTGAAATACAGCCTGGGACTCTGCGCCTCACTGACAGAGCGGCTGCCATAAACTTAGGCAAGAGGCCTCTGACATTTATTCTCCCTCACAGCTGCCTTCCTGGCCCCTCTTCCCTCCTCTCCCCCCTTCCCAAACAAAGACCACAAAGAAAACTAAGCCATTAAATCACACCTCCATCCCTCATGCACCCAGATGCACACTCTTGAGCCATCTGTTGGAGTGAGGGTATCACTTTGAGGTGAAGGGGAGTGGTCCAAAGGGAGGACAGTGAGACTGGATCAGTCTTCCATAAATCACTGAACTTGGTACTTTGTGTCTCTTCAACGGATACTTCCCTCCACAAAGAGCTCTGACTTGACACAACAAAGATGGAACATAACTATGGCCCTGAAGGAGCGGCCAAGATTTTCCTTCTTTCTGTCTGAGGAAAGTTTGGTTGAATCTGGAGCTAGGAGACAAGATCAATCTCTTTCACTTCCTTCAGAATGACTGGAAGGAATGAAAAGATGGTGATTTTAAGAAGACACAAGCCCCTTTGATTTGTCGCTCACGCTTTTGGGCATGCTGCTGGTAACATACCAGTAGGACATGGTAAGCATGCATTTTCATGGGCAGGTCCATTGGGCACTCCCATGGGAGCTCTGGGGGCACCGATTCAGTCTCCACTGGCCCAGGCCAATGTTGGGAAATACCACATATCCTCTCACAGTTCCCAAGTTACCACTCAGCTACCAGCTGAGCCAGAAACAAACTGCTTTAGGACTTCTACACCCCGGCTCCTCATCCTCCTTAAGCCCTGCTACTCAAGGTGGGATCTGCAGACAAGAATCGGGGGCACCACAGAAGAGCTTGTGAGAATTGCAGAATCCTGGGCTCCACCCAAACCTACGGGATCAGAGGCTTTATTTTGGTGAGCACCCTGGATAATTCATACATACATACACACACTAAGTTCTGAGAGAAACAGTGTCTTGGACCATTAAGAACTAAACTGGGGTTCTCAAGGGTGAGCCTAACTGCCAGCAATAGGGTGGGGAGAGATGCAAAGATTTTTTTTGTCAACTTTAGTCACTACAGGGCCAAAGAGGAACACTGACCCCATCCCTCCTTCTCCCAAGAATGTGAGTGACTACAATTATTTGTCCATCAGTTATGAGTAATTTGGCCCAACCATCAACGAAAACAGTGTACAGGCAAACAGAATAACAATCCTGCGTATACTGATCCTCTAAAGACAATTTGAACCATTGGTGCCAGGGTTGCAGGGTACCCAACAGGACCAAAAACCATTACCTTTCCTCTTCCCCCAGGAATATGGCAGGATGGTTTTTTGATGGTGGCCTCAACACCTTTGACCTTCTACTCTTACATGGTTGCTGAAATATTTATCCTTGAGTGCATAACAAAATGAGCCTCCCAAGATAGCAAATAGGTTAAGTTCCCCTAGGTTTCCCAGATTGGTGTGTATGTTGTGTTAGGCAGCTAAAATCAGAGGGGAAAAGGATTTGTAGGCATGGATGATGGAAGGCAGGGTGAAGAGTAGGGCAATGTCTTTCTCCACAGACTAGACAGTGATGTTGACGCATGCAAGCACACCGTGGTTTCTAAAGCATGTGTAGATACTCTATCCCATCTTAGACATACAGAGACCTCATGGCAGATATTTTTATAGATTGCACATTTACAGATGAAGCTAATAAGACTGTGAGAGATGAATCAACTTGCCACAGTTGACAAAATCAGGAAGCAGTGAAGCCAGTCCTTGTCACCAGGTAAATAAGCAGGTGTATTTTGTACTGTAGAGCAGGAGAGAGGAGAGGGAGGGTGGGAAGGAGGACAAGGGAGGAAACAAAGGGAGGGAAGGTGAGAGGGAGAAAAAAAATCATAAGGGATCCCTGGGTGGTGCAGTGGTTTAGCGCCTGCCTTTGGCCCAGGGCGCGATCCTGGAGACGCGGGATCGAATCCCACATCGGGCTCCCTGTGCATGGAGCCTGCTTCTCCCTCTGCCTATGTCTCTGCCTCTCTCTCTCTCTCTGTGTGACTATCATAAATAAATAAAAATTTAAAAAAAGAAAGAAAATCATAAAAGGAACACTGTACATTTTGAATTGCAATTTTCTGACATTCTGACTAGAGGCTTTATCACACTTGCCCTCTTAAATGATCTTTTACAATTCAGTCCTGCTTCTTGCCATTGTTTATGTGGCATAAGAAATGTCCCTAGTAACTCTAATTATGACATAAAAGAGATAAATGAAATTTCAAATACTTTGATTTGGAGTCTATGTATTTGTTTTTAAGATTTTATTTATTTATTCATGAGAGACACAGAGAGAGAGGCAGAGACACAGGCAGAGGGAGAAGCAGGCTCCATGCAGGGAGCCTGATGTGGGACTCGATCCTGGGTCTCCAGGATCACACCCTGGAGCCAAAGGCAGATGCTTAACCACTGAGCCATCCAGGGATCCCCTAGTGTCTATGTTTTAACTAAACTTATGATGCACGCAGAATCAAAGTGTTTCCCACGATTTCATATTTTTTTTTAAAAGATTGCATTTATTTATCTGAGGGGCTTGGGGAGGAACAGAGGGAGACAGACAAGCAGATTCCAAGCAGAGTGCAGAGCCTGACGTGGGGCTTGATCCTGGACCCTGAGATCATGACCTGAGCCTCAGTCGAGAGTCAGACGCTTGCCTAACCAAGTGATTCCCCAGGGGCCTCCCCACCACCTTATTTTTGCTGCAGCTGTAATTTCAGTTGACACAAGGCTATTTATCTCAAAACCTTGATTGCATGTTGTCTTAATTGATTCTGAGATTGATGTTGTTCGAGTGGTAACTCAGGGTTTGACCTGAAGGGGGAGAAACACCAGGACGTAAGGAATCCTGCAGATGTCTGATGGTGGGTTGTTCCTGTAGTTCTCACAGCTTCTATTGGTAAGCCAGGGCCGACATCCTCAAACTACAGGGTCTAACCCCAGAGTGCTAGACACGCAACACTAGAGAAGACCCGACAAGCCACTGTCAACCGACGTTTCATTACAAGGAAACGAGGGGTCTGTCGTGGGCTCCAGGGCTTTTCCCGAGAGTCCCCAGCTACTTACCTGCTGGCGCTCGGACCTTCAGGTTACAGGACGAGAAACACTTTGCTAACAAGCTGAGGACTTCCCTGTACTGTGGGAACATTAGCATAATCACCCCGGCCTCTCACTGTCAAACCCATCAGATTTTTGTTGTTGTTGTTTTACCCGCACGGTCAAAATAAATCATTTTCGCATCATGGTGCTTTATTTCTCCTCTCAAGGAATAACAATAGAGACTCGCCGGCTTGTGCAGCTTCTGCTTCTTCTCAAATGTTTGAATCCTGGGGGGGGGCGGGGGGGGACATGTCCCGGAGTCACTTTCACATTCTCTGCTAGCCTCTTCTGATTAGAGTCTGGTGATGAGGTCGGTGGCCTGGGCGCCTGGCACAGAGTGCGGTGCTCTATTCGTCTTCAGAAGGAAATCACTTATTTCCTCTGGCGGCCTAAACAAAGAGGTAAACTGAGGCAAGCCCAAATTGCCTGAAATTGAGCCAGTGCAGGAATAGCAGTGCAATTCCATTCGGGAAACACGTGTCACCTACAGGAGGCGGAGGCCGAGCCAGAGTCCAAGCAGTAAACTTGCTTGCTGAGAATGGGGAGAGATTCTTGGCAGATGTTCCTGGGTCGGGAGGTCAGTCTTGATCTTCTGGAGATGAGACATTCCGGGAGATCAGTGTCTCGGTTCTTAACTCTTGAGGACACAAGCGTGAGGCTCTCTGTCTGGTATCTTCCAGTTCTCTTTTAGATCAAAATCCATTCACAGGTCTTTGCCATCTTCTCAGCGGTGGAATGTCCATTTTACAGAGGGGCAAACTGAGGTTCCCCAAGGGTGAGTAACTTGCCCAAGCAGCACGGTTCAAATCTGGGAGAGCCCTGCCTGGAAGCTGCATCTTTCTCATCTGAAACCCATGGGCTTTTTCCTCTGTCGTAGGCAAATGCAAAACTCCTCTTAATCAGGGGAATGAACAAAGAATCAAAAGAACGAGGGAAAATGCGTTTACCCCGAGCTTACTGAGCCTCGCACCCATCATCCTAGCAAAGCAGTCAAGAAAGAAACTCCATCCTAGTCTGACACCTCTGTCGTTTGCTGGAACCACCTGGGAGGAGACAAAGCTGCCAGCGGGGCCCACGGGACACACTGACCGGAGGCCTATTGCTTTCTTAACTGGGCCGCATCAAAGTGCCCGGGACAATGCGGGACCCCGGTCGCTGTCTCAGTGCCACCAGGGCGGGTGGCCGGCTGCCAAGCTGCTGTAAATCTGCTCTTTAATTTCACCTTCTCTCTAGCCTCACCGCTGGGATTGCCGCACAAACAAGGAAAGCAAGAGGGGCCCCTCTGGGATGATTATCGCCCGATGAAACCCAGAGCCTGCCACGGGAGAGACCCTGGCAGCGGTGTGGGGGCGAGGGGCAGGCTGATGGCAGGATTCCGTGAGAGTCCTTATAAATAATTGAGAGTAAGAAACAGGATAAACTGAAAATAAATGTAGCATACAAAATGATCAGTGTTGCTCTAGGAGGGAAATGTTTAAATACAGCCGGAATCCTTGGAACATAACCAGAGGACTCCTGTGGTCTCCAAAGCTATTCACAATAAATGGCTTCTGTGACTCCGATGTGCCAATTAAACAGTTTGTCTCTGCCTCAACCTTAATTTGGCAGACAGCTCTGCTGTAAATCTGCGTACTGGGATGGCAAAAAGTTGTTTCTGAGCTGCTCCCCCCTCCCCCAGAGTTTATTCTTTGCTTAACACAAAATGTAAATATGTCATTGCGTTGACTGGAAGTCAAACGAAAGATGCCAATTGGAACGAACTATCCAAGTCCCAGATTAATTACTGCTTGAAATATTCTAATTTACTGTATATCGGCGGAGGCGCAGGGCCTGTGGACCCCGCAGAGCTACCCTAGGACTTCGGAAGGAGAGGTCTAGAGAAGCTCCATGCAGTTGTTCTTTTGTTGAGATTAGATTTCTAGAAACTTACCTGTATAAAAGCTAGACGACTTCTGTCCCATAGTGAGATGCCACCAGGGGTCTGATGGGCAAAGTCGGTAGTCACTTGACATAAGTTGATGATTACAAAGTCCAAGGATCTTACTTAAACATATTTTACAAAGTGTGTTGTGTCTATTGATCTGGAGGTTAGTTCCGAGAAATATGGCTACCAGATTGGATGGCGCAGCTCCACTATAGAAAACTCAAGAACTCTCTAGAAGCCAGGCGTCTGTATTCTGTACTGTAGGTAATGATGATTCTCTTGCTGCGAGGAAAAGTGACTAACTTCCGCCCCACTAAGGGTGGCTGCCCCTGTGAATGCTGGAAGACGATGGGCGGAGAGGGTCTTAGGCCAGTCTACCATTTACAATATTGAACCCAACCTCGAGCTCTCGGGCAACCTTGTGGCCCTACAAATAGGAAAGGACAGGGTGAGAAGAGTGGTGTAATCTGGACCTACCTTATCATTTCCTTCAGGGTTCAAAATTCATACTTCAGCTGGGTTCCCATCTACTCAAGAGATGAAGTTATGAACATAATAGGTAAGTTGCACCAAGCAATGCCACTTACATAATCTCTCTCTCTCTCTTTTTTTTTTTTTTTTTTTTTTTTTGGAAAAACTACTAATTTCCAGAAAAGTTGCAAAGGTAGTAGCGAGTCCCTGTATACCCCTCACACAGTATTTTGTACGTCTCTGTGATACCTCTGTCAAAAGGAACACTATTTATTTATTACTCTGAACCAGATGCCAGGGTCATTTGGATTTCCCATTAGTGTCCCTTTTTTTCTGTGCCAGGCTCCCACCCAGGATATTCCATCGCATTTCTTGATCTTGTCTCCTGAATCTCCTCTGACCTGTGATGGTCATTATATTTCCATATCTGTTCTTTGGAAGCTATTCTTAACTCGAGTTCATGGTGAGGGGCTGGGGAGGTGGTAACTACACCTCCTGGAGTGGGAGCATCTAGGTTCAGTATCTTGAATTCTTCTGTGGGGAATATTTGGTTTTTTTCCTTTATTTATTTATTTTACTTATTATTTCTATCTATATATCTGTCTATCTAGAGCACTAAGGACTCATGTGTATTTATTTTATACACTGGTTTGTATTTTTACCCTTGGATATTTATTTTGTACTTTAGGTTGTAATCCAATACTGTGTTATGAATTTTGTTGCTCAAATTCCAGCTTTGGTCCATGGGATCTCTTTGAATTGGCTCCTGTGTCCCTTTAGTATGCTCCGTTTTGAGTACTTCAATGTTTGAGTACTTCTTTACTTTCTGGTCCCACAAGATGCTCCAGGCTCATCATATATTCACCCTGTCGCAACCCTAGAACCAACCATTTCTCCAAGGAAACTTGATTCCACTTATTGGAGAACAGAATTTTGGAATTCCCATGTGGGTGTTTTGCGTGACCATTGCTCCTGGGGCGCTGTTGCTTCCAGACCTTCTTAGCTAATGGAGCTAGACGATATTTGTGTGCATACCAAGACACATACGCACACATACCTATCATAGTTTCTGCGTTGATCGGTCTGCTCTTATTTTGAATGAAACATGAGTTCATGCTGATGACCTGGACTCTAATCCCAGAACCACAGTTGTAACCTCCCTCTCCAATGCTCCCACTATCCATCATCCATTTACTTATGTGTTCAACCCTGGTACACACATAGAGTATTTTCAGAATTGCTCATCTATCCACCAGAAGAAACAAATTTACCAGCTAGCCACCAGTGTTATCCTTATAGGTCCCAGTAAACATACCGTTTTCCAGAGTTAGTTGGGTCAGTTCCTTTACCCTTCAAGCTCATCAGTAAAGTTGTCATACATTTGTAATAAAATGAGATTCGTATGTTGTGATCTGCACACCATTCCAGTTGGTGGTGGTGGTGGATTTTTGTTTTTTTGTTGGTGGTGGTGGTGGTCGTGGTTTTAGTTTGCATATATTAGTGCTCACTCTTTTTGATTCGCAGTTCTATTGCTTTGTGACAAGTCTTTATTTTTTTTTAAAACAGACCCAAGCTCCTAAAATGAGCCAATCCAAGACATAAGGGCAAGAACACACACCAACTGTTCAACTCTACACAATCCATACCCCTGCCTTCTTTCTCATCCTGTGATGTAAGAATTCTCTGCCCAAATGAGCTAACCCTGCTTCCACATCCAGCATGGTTCTTCCCTAGGTTCTTCCTTCTAATGCTGAGGGAAAGCCAAGGAAAGGCTGTTTGCTTCGTAGTGATGAAGAGGGACCAGCATGAGAAGGTCAGCAAGCAGTGCTCTGGTGATGAAGGAGCTCCATATTCCTGCCCTGTGCCCCACAAATATATTAGGTGAGAATCATCTGCTAAGTCCTCAAATTATCTCACGTAATCCTTTAAACAATCCTGTTAGGTATCTACATTATACTGAGGAGCAATCAGACACAGAGAGATTTAGTAGATAGTCTGAGAGGACACAGCATGTAAATAGTAGAGGATAGAATACAAGTTCAGATTCATTTAACTATGGACTTGGGGGTTTAACCATTATACTACTGTCTCTAGTGTACTGTCTCTTTTAGGGCCGCCATGTGGCATGACTCCGTTGTCAGGTAGGAGCGTATCCTGAAGTTGAGGACTGCACCTGGTTGCACCAGGTAGTCATGGCTGTAAAAAGAAACAATCGCTCATTCACAACATCCAACCTGTTCACCACGCTTAGCCTCATTTCTCACCTGCTACTCCCTTTTCTCTTTTTGGATTTGTCCTCAACCAGCAGTGTGGGCTTCTGAATTTACAGCATCTGTGGTCCTCAGGTCTGTAGTGCACATGGGTGTACTTGAGAATCCACGTGTCTTTCAATCATGAGGTTTAAAATGGGTCAGCTCATTCTTAGCAAATGGCAGGTATGCCTCTCCAGGTGGGAGGGCATGACATTTCTGCCACGTGCCACCTCCTCCCTCCTAGCCTCCCCCACAAAGGAGTATTTTAATAGAAGGTTAATGGAGGGCACGCAGAACAAAAAGAAAACCCTGTCATCGTTATTCCATGTTTTACTGTAATAGAGGTCAGCTCTCTCCGATTCTTTCTAGTATCCATCTTTAAAATGAATTATTTAGCCTATGAAAACAAAACTAGTTTATTTATGATGACAGAGAAGCTGTAAATGTGCTCCTGATCTGTGCATTGACTAATTAGATTAATTAAGCCAGCATGCATTTCAGAACAGGCAGGCAGGTGGCAAATAACATTTGAGATGATTTATATGATATATTCCATCAAGCTTGCAGTTGATAAATAATATCACATTCATTCCATTAAGATATCAAAGCAGCAAAAGGAAAGAGTGCATTTTTGGCTCTGGGCTGTTACCAAAAGAGCAACTGTTGAGGTTACTACATGAGCATTATTTACTCTGTTCAAAAGGGTAAAGGGGAAAAAAATCGCAAGCCAAATTTCAAACTCAAGTTAGTCTCATCCATTCCTCTCATTATGCAGAGGTAATTCTTTACCATTGCATGGAATTGAATATTAGGAATAGAGATGAAATTTGAATTTTAACTAAGCCATTGCTTCCTGCTACCAAATTTTTCTAGGAGCTTCCATACCATGATGCTGTCTAATCACCCTGTTTTCAGTGGGTATTCCTCATAGATGACTGTGAAACTAGTGAATACAAGATCTCTCTTCCTGCAGTCTTCAAACTTCGACATGCCTAAGAATCACTGGGAATGTTCGTCTGAGTGCAGGTTCCTGGTCCTGCTCTCGCCAGGGCCGGGTGGAGCCCAGCAATGTGTATGTTTTAAATCAACACCTTGGATATCGATATTACCCTATACCCATGAGTTCACACACCAAGAACTGAAGCCTGTGACTTGCCCTTTGGTCTTCCAGGATTCTCAAGTTCATTGACAATTACTAGATCCACCTCATATTTCAAAGTAGTTGGTGTTTCTCAATGTTTGGTCAAAGGACCTTCTGCATTAGGATTTTCTCAGGGATATGATAAAACATCTGATTTCTGAACTTTAAAACCTACTGAATCCGAACTGATAAGAGTAATACAGGAGAAACTGTATTTTAACAAACTATCCAGATGATTCTAACATATACAAAAAATTAAGAACTACTGTCTTGGAGCAAGAACTGTTTGATGTAAGTATAAAACGGCACGATCTTCTCCCTGTAGTCTTACTTTTGCTTAGAAGACAAAGATATATGTCTTGCCTTACCTAGACTGGTGACCCTTCTAAGAATGATCTTAGGTGTAAACAAGAAAGCAAATGTTGGAATGGTCCACTCTGCAGGGTCACCTTTTGGCCTCACAATCCTTTTTGGTTCCTGCCCTAAGGGTCTTTGCAAAATTGCCACCATCTGTTGAGGGCCACTCCCACTCTGCCTCTAGGACTTCCGAAGAAAGGGACTGCATGGGAAGTCCTTGGAGCTGCTGCTGCTAGGATGTAATGATGTGTTTGCCGGTGTCATGGCAATGACTAATGGCAGAAATTGAGATGTGAGATGAGCCCGATCAAAGACTGGCCATCTCCTCAGCCTAGGAAGAGATGGTCACCCTACCTACTGTGGCAGAATGGCAGGCAAAGTGGCAGAGAACTTTCTAGAATAGAGAGACAGAGAGGCACAGTAGCCAAGTAACCCAGGAAAGGGGTACCTGCATTTTACAGAGCATATTAGCCTAAGCAAATCCTCCTACAAAATAAAAATAATGTCTTTATTCAAGCTACTATTATCAAATAAACAGAGATGGAGAACAATCTGAAACTGGTAATAGAGTTCTAATTATAAGATGTTATCAGTTGTTCCCAGATCACATCAGACAAGGATGGGCTGGACATGAAAGGAGAACTTTGGAATCTGGGAGGAGAGGTCTTTGTTGAGGACCAGAACATACTGGCTAAAATGATCATTTGTCGAGATGAAGTGAGAAGCAACTAGACATCAAACTTCAGAGCCTCTTTTACATCCTTCACAATTCTTGCAATAATTTCTTCTGCTCATTACTGAATCTTGTTTTCTTCTTCTGTAGTGTAGACTCAAGTCATTCTCAAAAAATCCTTCGATTATCTTCAGGTTCCCGAAGAAAGAAACTTCCGGGTATCAGTACATACGAGGGACCTTAGCTGAATCCTCCTTGGTGGATACAGAGAAGTTCCCAGTTCTCTGGTTCCCAGAGTAGACAAAAGTTGTAGGCACTGATCCTCTGAGCACCTTTCTGAATGTGTGAGCCACACCTGTGCGTGGTGAAAAGAACAGTGTCACTCAACCCTGTAAAAATATATCCTAGCACATTTAAAATGCCTGACCTCATAAAACATTTTTGTTTAGATGGTGTTTATTCAGCCATAATTTCCAGATTATGCACAAGCAGTTTTCCTTCATATGAAGAAGTTTCTGTTGGAATCCGTCATGACTGGTCTGACCTTCTGTCACCCAATCATGGCTCGCTCTACCTTGCACTTGCCCCACAGTAAAAAGGCAAATTGAATCCGTAACAAGCTATTTTTCTTTTTTTAGGGCACATGATTTTGTCCTATCCTCCCAACCTCTCCGCTGCTACCTCCATTAGGCCCTATCTCCTTATGACTCTATGTATGTTTCAGATTTTATTTTATGTTCCGCCTGTTTCTAAAAGGCTCTTATTTGATAATAAAAGACATGCAAAAGGTAGGTTTATTAAAAATAAATAGCATCCCCATAGAAAGTGCATTTCTAATCCAAAGAGCATTCATTGTTACTATGATTGTTTTTTATTAAAGAGAGAGAGAGAACGAGCATCAGAGGGGCAGAGGGAGAAGCAGCCTAACCTGCTGATCAGAGAGCCTGACTTGGGGGCTGATCCCAGGACCCTGAGATCATGACCTGAGCCGAAGGCATCACGCTTAACCAACTGAGCCACCCAGGTGCCCCTGAGTGTTTAATTTAGCTATGAACTTCCTCAAGCCAAGGTCAACACCAACATGGACATAAGATGTTTGACATAATTCTTATTATTGGGAGAAAAAGAATCTACCAATTCTTTAAGGCATAAAACTATTTTAAAATCAGCTTTATTGAGGTATTATTTACATGTAAAAATGTACCTACTCAAAGTGTGCACTTTAGACAAATGTGACCATGATTACATACTCCAAAAAGTCACCTCTGTCCCCTTGGCCCTAGAAAATACTCTACTTTCTGTCACTGCATTTTTATATTTTCTGTAATATCAGATAAATGGAATCATACAATATATAATCTTTTATGTCTAGTTTCTTTCACTAAATGTAATGCTTTTGAGCATTATATAGGAGTGAATCACAATTTGTTCATCCATTCATTAGTTGATATATGTTTTTTCCAATTTTTAGCTACTAGCAATAAAGCCACACATGACATATGTGTGGACATATGCTTTCATTTCTCTTGGGTAAATATCTAGGAGCTGCTCTGCATCCTTGCTATGCTTGGTATTGTCAGGCTTTTTGGTTTCAGCTATTCCAGTGGGTGTGTAGCAGTATCTCTTTGTGGTTTTAAGTTGAATTTCCCTAAGGACTGATGATATCAAGCATCTTTTCATATGCTTATTTGCCATTCATATATCTTTGCAAAGTGCTCAAATTTTTGCACATTTTTTAAATCAAATTGCTGCCTTTTTCTTTTAAAAATTGTAAGAATCCTACATATTCTATAAGCTGCATATATTCTGGATTCCAGTTCTTTATCAGATATGTGTTTTGCAAGTATTTTCTCCTAGGCTGTGGCTTGACTTTTCATTGCCTTAATCGTGTCTTTTGAAGAATAAAGAATTTAAATTTCGATAAAGTTCAATTTGTCGATTTCTTTTTTCTTTTATAGTTCATGTTTTCTGTGTCCTAAGACATTTTGTCTAATCCAAGGCATGAAGACTTCTTTCTTATGTATTTTCTAGAAATTTTATAGTTTTAGTGTTTGCATTTCAGTCTATGATCATTTTGTGTAATTTTCTGCACATGCTATGAGTTAAGGGTTCAGGTTTATTACTGTTATTGTTGCTTCACTCATCATTTGTTGAAAAGACTACCAAAAGATGACTCTTTCATCATTGAATTATCTTGGCACCTTTGTCAAGAATCAGTTGACTATGGGGTGCCTGGGTGGCTCAGTCAGTTAAGTGTCCCACTCTTGATTTTGGCTCAGGTCATGATCTCTCATGTTGGGCTCCATGCTCAGGAAGGAGTCCACTTAAAGTTTTTTCTCCTTTGGCCCCTCCTCACACATTTTCTCTCTCTTTCTCAAAAAAAAAAAAAAAAGAAAAAAAAAGAAAAGAAAAGAAATCAATGGACCATTTCCAGACTCCATTTTGCTCTCTTGATCTATATATCTATACTTATGCCAATATCTTAATTCCTATAGTTTCAAAACAAGTCAAGAATTCATTTAGTGTGAGTCTTCTGACTTTGTTTCTCAGAATTTTTTGGGTTATTTTAGGTTCTTTGTGTTTTCGTATGAATTTTAGAATCAGCTTGTCAATTTCTACCAAAAAAAAAAAAAGTCTATAAAACTGCTCTTTCCACAGAAGACGTTTTCACAAAGCCTATATGCCATCGAAATAAAATCTTAACCTTATCTCTTTCCTTCCAGTATCCCCCTTTTCCAGTTCACTCCAGATTGGCTACTAAATTAACCTTCTAAAAATTTCCCCTTCTCCTTGGTGGCTCAGTTAGTAGAGTGTCAAACTCTTGGTTTTAGTGCAGGTCATGATCTCAGGGTCTTGGGATCGAGTCCTGTGTTGGGCCCCATGCTCAATGTGGAGTCTGTCTGAGATTCTCTCTCCCTCTCCATCTGCCCCATGCCCTCTTCCACTCATGTACACACACATTCTCTCTCCAAAACAAATAAATAAACAGAATCTTTAAAAATGTTGCCCTTCATAATGATGTCCTGCTGTTCAGAATAGATGATGCATTGTAAGAAATGGTATGAGAAAGAGGAAGAGCTCTGGGGCCATGTAATAGGGGATTCAAATGTGTCCCCTTTTTCTCTCCAGGTCTGTTTCCCCACCACACTTACTGTGAGAAACAAAATAAATAATGGCCGTGAGGCACTTTGTACAAGATTGGCTACATGGTCAGCATGTGTTTTGTCCTCTGCTCTCTGACTCAGCAGTGCTGATAGACATAAAATTTCTTTTTTCCCATTATTTTTATTGAAGTATAATTAACATGCAATGTTATATGAGTTGCAGGAGGACAAAATATTGATTTGACAATTCTCTACATTACTCAGTGCTCACCACAGTAAGTGTAGTCACCATCTGTCACCATACATTATTACAATATTATTGACAATATTCCCTATGTGGTACTTTTCACCTCTGTAACTTACTTGTTTTATAACTGGAAGTTTGTATCTCTCAATCCCCTTTCCCTATTTTTCTCTTCCTCCACCCATCTCCCCTCTGGCAATTATCAGTTTGTTCGACAAAAAATTTCTTGAAAGGCAAAAATACGGAAACACGCAAAAGAGATCCCACAGAGTAAGCGATGACACTGCACGTTCCAGGTCGCTGTGAAGCCACAGAGCTACTAAGAATGACACCTCTGCATGGAGGGAAGATTCCACTTGGCCCTTGCTCAGCTTTGCCATTCTCACAGGCTATTTATACATGTCTGCCCCTTACCCACCATCATCTAACCTTTCTGGAAACCGACCATGTTCCTACCTGCCTCTCAGGAATAAGTCAGAGGTACAAAATAAGCTCAGCCTATCCCCAAGCAGTTGCTATGAACCTTGTTGAATTAAAAGAAGTTCTCAGGTGCAGCATACCTTGGCAGACTCAGGTGCTAGACCTGCCTGAGGTCCAATCCTTTCTGGCCAAGTATCTGTAACCCTCCCCTAATTTTAATTCTTTCAATTCTCTCTCACTTGTGCCCTCCATATAGCCTTTGTTTCAGGTAGGATGTTTGTTATATCACATACTACCTACAGCTTTGGTCTCCTTGCTCCTCTGACCTGCCTTCTCTTGCCTCTAAGACCCAACTGGACTTCGAGACCAAGCTCAAAACCAGCCTCCATTAAATTTCCTAGCTCCAGTTCATGGTGGTATTCCCCCCCACCCCTGGTTTTCAATAGAATCTCCTGTATCAGTAGAACTCGTCTGATCTGAAAATTAATTTTCAGATTAAAGCATAATTCACATGGTGTAGAAATGAGTATCAGAAAATGAGTAACACATAAATGAATTCTAACTGAAACAAAAACAGATGATCAAGCAAACCATAAAAGCTTCTAAGTGTGTCTTAGGGCAAAAAAAAAAAAAAAAAAAAAGATTGGGTGGGATAGAAAGTTCAGGCCAGGATTGGTCAAAAAGTTCTAATTTAGGATCCACAGATCTCCAATTAAGAAAAACGATTCAGGGGTTTCGGGGTGGCTCAGTTGGTTAAGTGTCCAACTTTTGATTTCGGGTGAGATCTCAGGTCGTGAGATTGAGCCGTGCATTGGGATCCTCTCAACAAGGAATCTGCTTCTCTCTTCCTCAGGTCCTCCCCTGGTCTGTCTGTCTGTCTGTCTGTCTCTCTCTCTCTCTCTCTCTCAAATAAAGAAATAAATATTTTTGAAAAAATGATTCAAAGGTCAAAGATCTGACCAGGGTCCTAAAGGACGTGTAATTACTTACAGATCACTCTAAGGCATTCACATGAAGTTGGAATTGGTATTTTCATGACAGTTTGCCCACGTGCCACTGGTAGTGTCCTCCAGTGGAGACCTTTCATCTCTGCATGGTTTTACCACAATAGGTAAAGAAAGCAATCTCTAGCTAGTAAAGAACTTCTTACAGGGCCAACAGAACTTGGCCATCCAGGGCAGAGTCGATACTTGGTGTGGAGGGTATGTTCCATGGAAACTATTTTTACTTTCTCGTACATTTCTTATATTCTTGGGTTGGGAGACAATTTCAGGAGCCTGAACTGTCCAAACTGGATATGTGAGGACATTTTTTTGAGTCAGCATATAGTGGGGGAAAGATATCCAAGAGAGGTCCAGAATAATGAAGGTAACTGTAATCTATATCTATATTTGTTTTAATCTGATGGCTAAGGGTGGGCTAAGTCAGTGAAATCATTTTAAAATGATGTTTCTGCTTCCCTTGAAGAGTAGACTTGAATTCAACTTTGATGACAAATTACTCCCTCTTTTAGGAAAACCATCCTAATGAGCCCTTTTGATCATTTCAATCTAAGGCTTGGAAGGAAGTCAACTGACCCTCTCAAAATGGAGTCAGATGCAGAAGCCACAGGAAAAACAATCCCATAGTATTCTCCATGAAAAGTCTTGGTCTGTGGATTCTAGTTACACAGTAGTCAGTAAAACCTTACATTTTTTTTCCATATAATTCCCTTCTTCTCTAAACTTCAGATTATTCTTATTTGGCTAAAGGGAAACCATGCTAGAACAAAGAAATCTGAATCAAGTACGGACTTTAGCTAATGATTTCTATTGTTTGTTAATTATATAAACTTACCATTTGGCCTTGGCAATTTTTCTGTAAATTTAAAACCATTCTAGAAATAGTTTATTTTTTTTAAAAAAAAAGAAGAGTGTTTTCTGAAGACTGGACATGTCTGGGACACCTAGGTTACACAAACTTTTCTGATTTCTCAATTTTTCTTAGCTCCAGTTATGTTTACCTTCACATGTTTGAAGACAAATAGAAGCAGTGGGATGAAGAATTATCATTGTGTATTGCCCTGCAGGAATGCTGCTTGGTGGGAAGAATGTGGTGGAACAGCATGGTTCATGCCAGACAGCAGCACATAATTTATGACAATTTCCTTGTTTATTTTTAAAGCAACCAACTTGCTTATTTAAGAGCCAAAAATTATATAGCTTCTCTCTCCTATTAGCTTATTAATTCCTTGAAGGTATAAGCCATACTTCCTCATTCTTTTATGCAGCATGTAGTACCTTGTACTCAACAAATAGCCATGGTTTGAATGAATATTATAAATAGAGGCATTGATGAACATACAGCAGTCTCCACATATAATATAAAAATATATATGCTAGTCAATTTAGATTCTCATCAATTAAATATAACAAAAGCTTGTTATATCTTTTAAAAATTAATTGCTATTGAAATTACTAGAGCAATTAAGTCTACATCATGAATTCATCGTATTGAAAGAGGTTCTCTACCCAGAAGAAAATAAAAGGTTTTCAGTTCAATAAGCGAAAACCATATTTTGAAAGATTAATTTCCATCTTTTTGACATCCTTGTCACTCAAAGCCAGAAACCTTGATTTAGGGGTTTCAAATTCTGTCACTCTGAACAAATCTCAAGCTGTGGATGTCTATGTAAAATTTCAGTGGAAATGTTTTCCTGGCCAAGTTATTGCGGCCTTCAAAATAGAATTTGTAGCAGGCCCTGGCAAGTTCTAAATGTAGAAGATTGAATATTGATGTAATGTCAAAAGAGTTCCATAATTAAAGGTGTTTCTTTATAGTACCTCCCTTCATCCATTCATTAACTCAACAAATATTTATTGAATACCACCTATATGCCAGACATTGCATTAGCAAAGCTTTTCTGTTTCCTGAATCAGATTACATTACCCAAATGAATGAATGAGCAAATGAAAATGAGAAGATGCCTCCTAAAGCCATGTTACTGCACTGCTCCAGAGCTCACTCAGAGGGTGTACGCGAAGGGGAAAATGGAAAAGTTCAAAAAGCTCACTGACTTACAAGGCTTCCCTTCACATTTTCTACTCAACCCAGAAAGGGAGCCAGGCTATCATCGACTGAGCTTTTCCTTGCTCTCCTCTTCTCTGGCAGTCTCCTCTTTCAAGCACCAGAAGAATTTTCCATCTATTATGAACTGCTCTTATGTCATATCCATCTTTTGGGGGACATAAAATGAAGTTTCAAGGCTTGGTTGGTGTTTTTTTCTTGTTGTTGTTATTGTCAGTGCTGGTTGTTTAAACTTAAATAATGAAGGCTTTTAGAACACATAAAAACTAAACAAAATAGTATAATAAATCTCTATGTACTCATCACATACCCTTAAAAAAATCCAATTAGCTCATGGTCAATCCCACCCTACCCACATCCTTATCCACTATCCCATCCTAATATTATTTTGAAAAATCCTCAACATCATATATTTTCAGTTGTACCTTGGATTTAAGGACAAAAATGAAATGGAAAAACCTCAAATTTCTAAGGGAAGGAAAGATGTGGAAGGCAGTTTTTTTAACTTATAGGATAAATGTGAAGAAATGAGAGGGAATCCGATGAATACATCCCTTAGAAGGGCAAGATCTGGGAACTGGAAAAGAGTCTGAACTTTTTGTCTTGCTCTTGTTCTTTCCACTTCTTAACCCTGCAATCCTCTCTTTATGGGTTTAATCCACCCTCAAACATATTGGCTCTACCTAAACGGGGGGGACCAAAGTGCAGAAGCCATCTCTGAACTTATAAATACTAATGAACCCCTGATCCTGGAAGAAAGTCATCCCTGCCAACTTCAGTCTGAAAAATCATGGAGAGCATTCTGATTGGTGCAGCTTAAGCTATGTGCCCCTCCCTGGACCAATCACTGAAGTCAAGGGAATGGGATACTCTGATTGATGCAGCTTTGGCCACATCCACCCCTCTGTCCTGGGATTAACTGTGTGAGGTACAGAAAAAAGGAAGAAGGCTCAAAGACCACTATCAACATAAGAAGGAAAGGGATCTGATGCTTATTGGGCTTGTAGAATGTAATAAGAAGAATAATTTATATAAACGAAAAAGTCCTAAAAGGTAAGTATGGTCTGGATGCTTGGGTGGGTCAGTTGGTTAAGCATCTGACTCTTGATTTCAGTTCAGGTCATGATCTCAGGGTTCTGAGATCAAGAATTGTATAGGGCTCTGCGTTCAGCGGGGAGTGTACTTGAGAATTCTCTCTCTCTCTCTCCCCTCTGCCCATCCCCATGCACTCTCTCTGTAAAATAAATAAAAATAAATAAATAAATAAATAAATAAATAAATAATCTATCTTTAAAAAAAGAAAGGTAAGTATGATCATTTGCATTATTGAATGAAAGAAGGGAAACACAGAGAAATAGGCAATTTGCCCAACCTTTGGCTCTTCTGGTATACCTCTATTTCCATTCTGACTCATCCTATTCCTAAGTTATATGTTTTAAAATACACAGTGGGCACACATTCAGCAAAGACGGTATTTCAAGACTGAGTCACTACAAGTGATTTTGATCACTGTGAACATTAGACTCATAAGACAATATGAAGCTGTACGACCTTGGGTAATTTTCTTAATTTTTCTGTGCCTCAGTTTCCTGGTGTGTAAAATCATGGTAATAATATCCAGTTTAACTGCAGGGATTGAGAAAAAGAATATGTGTAAAGTGCCGCCCATGCTTCCTGGCTTGTATGAAATAAGTAAATGGTTGCAATTACTGGTATTATTACTATAGCCCAGTGCTCCAAGTAAATACAAAGAGATGATTATCAAGAGCAAAAGGAAGCTGGGGTCACCAGCTGTGATGAATTGCTGTGATCGTGAAATGAAAACACCTGCCTTTATTATTTCTTCAAAGGTGAAATCCAAAAAATACAATGGTGTTTGTTATTTTCCACTATCAGTTGAATGTTCTTTCCTCCAAATCCAAGAATTTACTGAAAGCCAAACTGATGAATATGATGAGGTTACCAAAAAGGGAAAAATCAAAAAGCACCAAAAACTCACTGACCTAGAAAGTAAAATTGAGTGGCTTTGTTAGAGTGGATACCATTACTATTTCTCTTTTTTTTTTTTTTTCCTGAAAGAGAACCCAATAAAATTGCCTTAAAGAGAATTATGCTGGATGAATGGTGCTCGCCTTCCAAATCTAACATCTGATGATGTGACAACAGCATCTCTATTTGCTGAAGACCAGACAACTGGTACTGCTGTTATAGCTGAAAAGATCGGCAGTGCGAGTGGACAGACAATTCTGGATAAATACTGCTGTAGGAATAGATCCAGTGTGCTGGATAAAATTGTCTCTGCCTCAATTTGCAGCTTGCCAAACATGCTTCTGGTTTTGAAGGATACAACTTACTCTAGAGGGAAATTGTGTAAGAACAGCTCAGAGAAATTTAAACCACTGGAATGCAGAAATTGTATACAGCTCCATGGTGAGGTTTCTGGAATCAGAAAATCCAGGAAAGTCTGGGCAGACCCAGACAGTCTGGAGAGGTGGATGAGGGCTTTTTCATTGCTTCGAGGCACTGTGCTGTTCCACAGGGATGAGTTAGTATCCTCTCCGGTCTCAGGTTAAGTTATGAAAATTTACTCAGCAACCTGAATCTGATAAGGGCTGTCCAGTAAAGCAGGGTGTTTGTATGTCTTGCTCCTGACTACCTGCTCCAGTCGTTGTTACCCATCCAAGGTAGTAGACAGTGCAGAAGCCCCACCGTGCTCACCTTTTTAGCAAAGAGGCACCCTCAGTTTTGAAATACCCAATGTTGAAACTGTCCAAAAGACATCATAAGAACAGATCCATGAGACTTATATCTCATTAAAAATTGTATCACCAGGGCTTATTACTCTGCCCTCAACCAAGAAACAGTGAGTGGAGACTGGATACTTGGATGAAAAACGCATATAAGAGAAAAGAGTCAGATTCTAAATAGCCTTCAGGATGATCAGAGGCAGGCGCTTCCAGCACTTGTCGGTATGACCTGCCAAAATCTGAAATAAATCTCTATTTCTGACACCAGAGAGACAGGCTAATGTTGAGAACTGGAGGGAGAACAAAAATCAAAAGTAGGAACTCTCCTTTTGCATCTAATGGCTGGAGTTTGTCCTGAGCTTTAACAGGAACTGGGTTCTGTGTACTTATCTATTCAAAAACTGTTCTGCTCACTCACTCCACCACCTCTGCGGAGTCCTCAGTGATGTTCAGACCACAAGAATTAAGCGTGTCTATCCTAATCTGAAATTCTGAAGGGAACGAGTTCCTCTGAGACTCACTGGAACTAAGCAGGTGCGTGTTGAGTCCATGCCGGGTTTCAGTGCCTCTCATCTGATGAGGAACGTCAGTAGGGCGCGCACTGGGCTCCCAGATGGGAGGCAGAGCCCGAGATCAGCCCTGAGGTCTCTGCTTGCTTTGCTCTGATCCCTCACCTCTCTAGTCATTCTCAGTCCTTCCTCTCCTGTTTCTCCTGGGTACCAACCAGGCCATAATCTCCAACCTGAGCCCCATCAGAGATTTGGGTGTGGCCCGACTAGGTGGCCAGATGACTTGGCTCGCCTCTAAGGTGTTGCCCAAGCATGGCAGTAGCCCACTCTGGGCTGCCTTGGGACACTGCTCTACACCACCCCTTCTTGGTGAACCCATGATAGCTTTGGAAACTGGAATGTCTGCATTTCAAATCTGTGTTGGCCCGTGGCCCATTGAGTGGTCAAGTGCTAAACATGACTAAATGATACCAGATTAGCTACAAATTGGTCAGGCCAAGCATGCACTTTTATAGCTCCTTTATTCAATAATGACATCACTAACAATTACTTTAAAATTTTTATTATGGAGAATGTCAAACATATATAGAAGTAGAATGGGATAATGAACTCCCATGCACCCATCAGACAGCTTCAGAATTACTTTTTAAGTTTATGACTATAAAAATAGTTGCATAACTAGCAAATCATTTCAATACTGCACAATTACATTTTGACTAAAGCCATATTTGCACTTCAGCCGTGTTGGCAGCCTTGCCTTTCAAGATCGTATCCTGCCCTCCTCAGTTATGATAGACCATTCCTCCTGGCCAACTTAGTCTGAACAGTTTAAGCCAATCTACCCAAGATATTATGTGTTTGCTCCCTTTTGTAAAAATAGAAGGTAATTGAAAAGGTCATAAAAATGTTCATCCATGAGGTCAGTCCATGCAGTTTTCCTTTTTGTCTCTGATAGCAATTTGGCAGGAGAGCGTATTTACTGCCTCTGATCTCAACCATAAAAAGGCCAGGGGGGTAACACAAACCATGCAGCCTCCCTTAATAATTAATTACACGGCCCATCCATGAGTTTATCTAAACAGTTTTTGAAGCCATTTCTATTTCTAGCCTGTGCCAGTTCTGAAAAAGCCCAGTAGAGACCATGGGGATATCAGGGCTGAACCAGGAGGTAGGGACAGGCCATAAAATACACATACATGCGTTTTACTCCACTGGATACAAATGGAATCCAAAACCAAGCAGTAAAGGTAGCAGGTGAACCAGAAAAAGTTTCTCCTTATTACTAAAGAGCCTATCACCTAAACCAACACATCCTCACCCAGTAAAGGTAAAATCAGACATGCCTGCTGGGTTGTGTTGTCTTTTGTGGTTAAAATGTAATTCTGAAGATGATGAATTTTCATCCCCAAACAAGCTCATTAATTTTACAAAACAGACAAAACCTTTAAGTCCTCCACCAAAGTTGATGTGTGTCCCTTTCCCTGCCCCTTCTTTTTCTTGAGGCATCACATGCTCATCTTTAGTAGGATGCGGCGAGGGAGGGAGGAAAAGATCTGAGTCCAAGGGAAAGAAAAAATCAAGGACAGTGAGTTCTGAGGGACACCATATATGAAGGAGAAACATTGGTTCTTTGTAATAACGTTGTGTTCGCTCGAATTATGTTAGTTAGAAAAAGCCCAATATAAAATTCTAATAAAGTCTCTCAAAGGACAAGTTCTGTATACTACAAATTTCTCCAAATCAAAAATTCATTTATCGTAACCTGAGTCGGTACTACTGCCATTACAGAGGATTGTTTCTGTGGCTACATCAAAATAACTGTCATCCACCATCAGGTTTAGTCTTGAGTCGTGTGAGTTTGAATGAGATCTGAAAGCATTCCTTGAACCAAATGCAGTCTTGTATTGCTACCAGATGCTTTTCCTTTAACAGTGCTTGGGTTTCTTAGCTGAACTCACTGGATTTCTCTTCTGGAAGCTTCTGGCATTTTCTGAGCAGCCGGAGAAGGTGGGTTCTCCCTTTAGGTACTAACTGGGGCACAATCGGAAGACAACTGCGTGATGATGATGGTCAGTGTTGCAACTTAATCACAGGGGAAACTATGGCTCAGTTGTTGTTAACTTCTCCAGGGCTGAGACTCTCTGCCCCCAGGGGAAACAGAACCGAAGGCCGTGTTCCCTTGTCTACTCTGGGACACTCACTGTGACCTATATAACCACCTGATGGCAGTCCAAGGTAAGATGCCTCCGCTCTCTTGTCATGGGGAGGAGCTTCGCAGGCTGTGGTTCCTTGGCCTGAAAGGCTCGCACCTCCAGGACAACCCCTCCTCACCCTGTGTGCTTCAGCTCTTCCCCAGCGAAGCTGCTCCCAGTCGGGCCATGTTTCTTTCACTAGGCAGGCAAAGAACCCAGGTTATAGACCATTTATATTGCCCATAAATTACTTATAAAATCTTCTGCATATACTGTATTTGTGTCTTGATCTCTATCTTGAGGATGTTTAATTCATTGTGGAAGGACCTTAATCTAGAAGACACACTCCAGGTGTGGTTAGCGTTTAAAAGCTCTAAATATGCTTCAACGTGGATGGAACTGGAGGGTATTATGCTGAGTGAAGTAAGTCAGTCGGAGAAGGACAAACATTATATGTTCTCATTCATTTGGGGAATATAAATAATAGTGAAAGGGAATATAAGGGAAGGGAGAAGAAATGTGTGGGAAATATCAGAAAGGGAGACAGAACGTAAAGACTGCTAACTCTGGGAAACGAACTAGGGGTGGTAGAAGGGGAGGAGGGCGGGGGGTGGGAGTGAATGGGTGACGGGCACTGGGGGTTATTCTGTATGTTAGTAAATTGAACACCAATAAAAAATTAAAAAAAAAATAAAAAAATAAAAGCTCTAAATAAATAAATAAATAAACAAACAAACAAACAAATAAATAAATAAATACAAACCTACACTCCGGGGACAGCTACACAAAGACTTTGACTATCTCTTTTCATCCACCAGAGGGTTTAACAATCAGTAAATTGCATATTTAAAGATAATTTTCATTGGTTGGATGCCTGGCATTTTAAAAATGTGCGTTGGCTAGACTCTCAGTGTACCCTCTCTCACCTCTGCAGCAAAGGGTAAAGAGAGGAGTAAGCCTGGTGGCAGACAGCCGGCAGAAGGATGCCTTACCTGTAGGAATCCATCGGGTCCTGGGTTCCGCGGGGGATGTTGACACCTGACTCTTGCTGCCTGAATGCTGGCACACTAATTTCAAGTGAGGTTTTAAATTAGTGCACCCAACGGCCTTGCTGCTCGGGGTGCTATGTGGGGACCTACTGAGCTGGCTGGAAACATGGGTCTCAGGCCTCAGGCCTTAGGCATTTCAACTAGATCCATGGTGACTTCCACGCACCCACGCTTACGGGCCGAGGGCTGGAACGTCATCATGCTTACAGACCAGTTTGTATAAATGCTTTTATTTTTCTTTTGGGATGCCAGCTTCCTGATAACGGTTGGCGTGACACAATTCTGTCGGAGGCTTCCTGTCACTCTAACTGACACCTAGTTATCAGTCCGGGAGTGGAGAAGAACTGCAGGCCTGGCCAAAGTTAGCTTTGGAGCCTGCCTTTATCTTTGGTAAATAACCTTATCTTTGCAAACTACCAAGTTGGCTTATAGCTTGTTCTTTTCCCAGCAGGCCCCTGTGGTGATCTTATAGTCACCACGTGGTTAGTTAGTTAATGTTTTATCCTATCGTCTCCAAGAGTGCGGAAACCGGCTTTGCTTTTTCTTTTACCTCTCTAGTCAAGTGTCCAGCACTGTAACTAGTAGACACTCAATAAGTATTTGTTGGATGACAATTGTTGTGAAGGAAGGAAATGTCTACAATTTTCTGACCAGGCAGGGAAAAAGACATTTAAGCTTTTATGGGCTTTAGCGCTTTGAACGGACTCTTGGGTGCTGAATGAACAACTTCCATTGTGATTTGCCCCCCAAAATTCCAAACAAGCAATTCCCAAGCTCCTATCTTGGCATTTCTGGTGCCCCTCTAGTGAGGCTCAGGGTGTGGAAGATAATTTATAAAAGCCTTTTCTTTTTTCTTTTCTCTATTTTCCTTTTGCTTTCTTTATTTGGTTGAAGCTTGCTAATCAGGTATGTACAAGCTTAAGAGTCATGGAATGCATAACCAGCGTTAAAAGGAACATTGAAAAATTGTTTCATGACTTCAGTACATTGTTTTGGTCTCAGAGTGGCAGACAGCCATTTTCCCAGAGGGAGGAAAACCAGCCAGTGGTGACACACATATGCCTCCTCTCAACTCCAGTCTTGTGAAATAGAAAATCTTATCAGAAATATGTAATCAATTTAAGCTTATTTTATGCAAATTACACCCTATTAAGGAAGCTTGTGAACAAAATCTCTGAAAACAAGATTCTGCAAGCTTTTTTGGCACCGCTGTGATAGACAGTACTAAATGCCAACAGACTTGCATATTTAAAATATTTAATGATGGGGAGAAAATATAAAATTAATTATCTTGGTGAGAAAAAACTGTCAGATAGATAATTTATTAAAAAATATTTTAGAAAATTATTACATAAAACGTTTCTAAATAAGAGCAATTGATCTATCTAACAATAGGAATTAGAACTTCACCAAAATGGTACCAAATTAAGATTTATGTTGAGCTCCAATTCAAACAATAGACGAAATAAGTTGTGCCTATAATGCACCATTGGTTGCTCATGGCAATCTTAGGACATTCGAACGGCTTGTTGGTCCATATCTGCAACGTTTAATATCTTATATGAGAGTTGTTTAAGGGAAGTCAAATATCTGTAATGCTCTAGCCATGCCTGCAAAGGGTATTTTTCAAGAGTGTGCTGTGGTTCTTGTGATGTGATGGTTAATTTTATGTGTTTTCTTGACTGGGCCACAGGAAATCCAGACATTTGATCAAATATTATTCTTGGTGTATCTGGGAGGGTGTTTCTGGGTGAGAGTAACCTTTGAATTGGTAGTCTAAGTGAAGCAGGGGGTCCTCTCCAGTGTAGACAAGCATCATCCAATCAGGTGAAGCCCTGAATGGAACAAGAAAACTTAATGTGAGGGAATTTTGTCGGCCTGAATAATTGAGCTGGGACATTGATCTTCTGCCTTCAAGTAACTCCCTCTCTCTCTCTCTCTCTCTCTCTCTCTCTATGTGTAATATATATGTATATATATATTATACATATAAAATATATATCAGCAACTCTCAAAATTCTCAAGCCTTTGGACCCACACTGCAGCTACACCACTGGTTCTCCCAAGTCTCCAACTTGGAGTTGGCTGATCTTGGGACTTTTCAGCCTCTGTAACTGTGTAGCTAATTCCTTCTCCCTCTCCTGCCCCTGCTCCTTCTCCTCTTCCATATATGTGTGTGTGTGTGTGTGTGTGTGTTTGTATGTATATGCTTATATGGGTATACACATATGTATAAAATCTCTATATACATAAATAGCTAGAACCATAATCAAAATCCTGTTGATATATCCTATTGATTCTATTTTTCTACATATGTTTTATGCTGAGATGGTTCTTATATAGGGCTACGTTCATCATTATTCTACATTTAGGATTGGAGATTTCTAACAATTTTCAGAACCACATGCATAAGAAAAGAAATATGTGGGCAAGAAATTCATACACTGCAATAAGATGTGGATGAAGCAATTGAAATGGTTAAGTAATACAGTATTATTAAAACATAACATTTTTCTTAGACTTTCAACTTCACATAGGGAACTTACCATTTGAAAAGTATGAAGCTATAATATTTTATTGCTTAAGAGATATTTATGCACATAGATCCCTGAAATGGAAAGGCACACATTTTATCACTCCACTCCTATAACTCAGAGCTGTTCAATAGATTTAGTATTTTTAGAATGAATTAAGACCACACGTAGGCAATTCAAGCCCCAAAGCTTGCGGTTTCAATAAGGAATGAGGGGAATAACACAGTGGTAATGGAAACGCTTTGCACAGCTCTAGGTGTGTGCTCTAACCCTGAAAGAGAAAGGATGTGAAACACAGAAGTATGATTTACACCGAGAATGAGGAAAGAAGGCAAAGGGAAATGATGGAGAGCAAAAAGGAGGTTTCAGCTTCTACAGCCCAGGTCTTTCTCTCCTTAGACTGGAGGTGGTCCACAGCAGAGGTCACTTCTTGGGCCCCCAGGGTGGAAGAGACCACCTTTGTCACAGTTCCTTATACTTGCCCCTTCAGAGCTTGCAAATGCCAAGACCAAAGAGGATAACACTTCAGTCTTTTTTATAGGCATGGTTGCCAAAATAGGAGATGGGACAG
The DNA here is from genome assembly GCF_048164855.1 of Canis lupus baileyi. Classification (NCBI taxonomy): domain Eukaryota; kingdom Metazoa; phylum Chordata; class Mammalia; order Carnivora; family Canidae; genus Canis; species Canis lupus. Next base: position 2,880,232 of record NC_132873.1, on the reverse strand, counting down.
TTTAACTGTTCTACTAAACTATTCTCTATTTATATACAGAGCTTCCCAGTCGCAGCCTGAAGAAACAGAAAGGAAGCTGGTCTCACTCTTTTTTCCTCCTTCCTGCTTATTTCCATTCTTTACTTCCCAGTAGAGAACCCCTGCTCTTTTGGGCTACTGCAAATAAGTATTTCAAAAACTTCAGAGGGCATCTCCATTCCATGATGTAAATTATTTTCAGGGCAGTAGAGTAGCCACAGAGAAAGAAGACCTAGGGAGGTGGGTAGAGGATGGGGTAGCTGGGTGACAGCACTGAGGAGGGCACTTGATGGGATGAGCACTTGGTGTTATAGCATATGTTGGCAAATTGAATTTAAATTAAAACATTGAAGGAAGGGAGGGAGGAAGGAAGGAAGGAAGGAAGGAAGGAAGGAAGGAAGGAAGGAAGGAAGAAAAAGAAAGACCTAGATTCTAACATTATCCATTTAACTTAAACAATCCATTTGGTAAATATTTGTGTAATGCCTTCTTTGTGCAATACATTGGCACAAAGGCCGAGCTCATAAAAGTGTTAATAACGAAGGTGCCACGGAGATCAAAGGACAGAAAACACACATACATAAGTTAGAACACGATGGGATGTTTGCAGGTACACACTAGGTGGCAGGTGATAATAGGACGAAAGTGATCATTTCTGCTTGAGTCAAGAGGAAGGCTTTGCTGAAGATGGTACCATGAGTGAGACACTAGCAACAACCTCTTCAGACCATGTCCTGTGACCTGAGGCTCACATCTGGCCTCTGGAGCATTTATTCTGCAAGCCTCCTACCTCCCGTGCTCTTCCTGGTCTCTCCTTCCTCCATAGTCTTCCAGTCCTAATCCCTTTTCCTTTTTTTGCTTTCCTCTCATACTTCATCTTTCTTTTCAAAGGCTTCATCTCTCATACCCCATCTTAATTATGCATCCCACATCTAAGCTTGTACCTGCATACCTTTTCTTAAATTTTGTCACATATACACATGCATACAATTTCACAAAAAAGCAAAATGCAATCAAAGTATGAGAAGGCAAACTTTGTTTTCACCCATTTTAAAACAGTTTTTTGCCCCCCTCCCCCCCCCTTTTTTTTTTGCTTGGCCCTCCCATTCAGGAATTTGCTTCAACTCTACAGATAATTTCTATTCCTCTGCAGTCCTACATATATTCCTCATAATCATATAATCTCTAACACACATGTATCTATATGGTTTTCCCTCTTTGCTTATTTTATAAAAATAAGATTATGTTTTGCACACTTTTCTGTATCTTGTCATTCTCAGTTCTGATCTGATTCATTCTTTTGAATATCGTATAATATTCCATGGTGTAGGTACATGATGATTTTGTCAATCATTCCCATAAAAATAAGAACTTCACTTCTAGATTTTTACTACAATAAATGTCAATATACATGTATTACTTCTCTCATTTGGATTTCCAGGAGTAGAGTTGTTAGGTTAATACACACACACTCACATGCACACACACACACACGCACACACGCACACACACTCACACACACACTATTTTAATAGATATTGCCAGGCAGGTGGTTTTCAAAACAATGTTTTAATTCACACTACCAATGTGTGAGAAAATACTCTTTCTGCGTCCCTGTCAGTAACAGATGTTTATAATTTTTTCAATCTTTAGGAATTGCTTCCTTTTTTTTTACTGTATTTAAATTTTGAATATGTAAACATTATTACATGATTCCAAAGTCAAAACCATATAACCAATTACACTCATGGAAGCCACATTTCCATCACTGTCTTCTGCATTCTGTTGCTTACTTCTCTTATGGGCTGGGCGATAAGTTTTACTCATTGTTAGTTAATTCTCTTGTAATTCTTTTTCAAATATACTTATTTACATTTTCATTTATACCTTTAACCCCTTATCTTACACAAAAGATAACATGTCATATATTTTTTTTTCTGTATTTAGCTCTTTTCCTTTAAAAACATAACCCTCTGCGCCCAATAGCATAAGATACCTAGGAATAAACCTAACCAAAGAGGTAAAGGATCTATACCCTAAAAACTATAGAACACTTCTGAAAGAAATTGAAGAAGACACAAAGAGATGGAAAAATATTCCATGCTCATGGATTGGCAGAATTAATATTGTGAAAATGTCAATGTTACCCAGGGCAATTTACACATTTAATGCAATCCCTATCAAAGTACCATGGACTTTCTTCAGAGAGTTAGAACAAATTATTTTAAGATTTGTGTGGAATCAGAAAAGACCCCGAATAGCCAGGGGAATTTTAAAAAAGAAAACCATAGCTGGGAGCATCACAATGCCAGATTTCAGGTTGTACTACAAAGCTGTGGTCATCAAGACAGTGTGGTACTGGCACAAAAACAGACACATAGATCAATGGAACAGAATAGAGAACCTAGAAGTGGACCCTGAACTTTATGGTCAACTAATATTCGATAAAGGAGGAAAGACTATCCATTGGAAGAAAGACAGCCTCTTCAATAAATGGTGCTGGGAAAATTGGACATCCACATGCAGAAGAATGAAACTAGACCGCTCTCTTGCACCATACACAAAGATAAACTCAAGATGGATGAAAGATCTAAATGTGAGACAAGATTCCATCAAAATCCTAGAGGAGAACACAGGCAACACCCTTTTTGAACTCGGCCACAGTAACTTCTTGCAAGATACATCCACGAAGGCAAAAGAAACAAAAGCAAAAATGAACTATTGGGACTTCATCAAGATAAGAAGCTTTTGCACAGCCAAAGAAACAGTCAACAAAACTACAAGACAACCTACAGAATGGGAGAAGAGATTTGCAAATGACGTGTCAGATAAAGGGCTAGTTTCCAAGATCTATAAAGAACTTATGAAACTCAACACCAAAGAAACAAACAATCCAATCATGAAATGGGCAAAAGACATGAAGAGAAATCTCACAGAGGAAGACATAGACATGGCCAACACGCGCATGAGAAAATGCTCTGCATCACTTGCCATCAGGGAAACACAAATCAAAACCACAATGAGATACCACCTCACACCAGTAAGAATGGGGAACATTAACAAGGCAGGAAACCACAAATGTTGGAGAGGATGTGGAGAAGGGGAACCCTCCTGCACTGTTGGTGGGAATGTGAACTGGTGCAGCCACTCTGGAAAACTGTGTGGAGGTTCCTCAAAGAGTTAAAAATAGACCTGCCTTATGACCCAGCAATTGCACTGCTGGGGATTTACCCCAAAGATGCAGATGCAATGAAACGCCGGAACACCTGCACCCCGATGTTTATAGCAGCAATGGCCACAATAGCCAAGCTGTGGAAGGAGCCTCGGTGTCCATCGAAAGACGAATGGATAAAGAAGATGTGGTTTATGTATACAATGGAATATTCCTCAGCCATTAGAAACGACAAATACCCACCATTTGCTTCAACGTGGATGGAACTGGAGGGTATGATGCTGAGTGAAGTGAGTCAGTCGGAGAAGGACAAACATTATATGTTCTCATTCATTTGGGGAATATAAATAATAGTGAAAGGGAATATAAGGGAAGGGAGAAGAAATGTGTGGGAAATATCAGAAAGGGAGACAGAACATAAAGACTCCTAACTCTGGGAAACGAACTAGGGGTGATGGAAGGGGAGGAGGGCGGGGGGTGGGGGTGAATGGGTGACGGGCACTGAAGGGGTCGCTTGACAGGATGAGCACTGGGTGTTATTCTGTATGTTGGTAAATTGAACACCAATAAAAAATAAATTTATTATAAAAATAAATAAATAAATAAATAAATAAATATAAAAACATAACCCTCAAACCACATGAGGGTATGAAGACCTTCCTCATTCTTTTTTTTTTTATAGCTACACAATATTACATTGTATAAATGCACACTAGTTTATTCAATCAGTCTCCAATTGATGAACCTTGGGGATAATTTCTATCTTTTGCTACTATAAAAAAGTACCAAAATGGATAATCTTGAACATACGTCATTTCATATTTTTCCATTGTAGTTTTAGGCTATACTCCCAGGAGTTAGGTAGCTGAGGAAAGATACATATATATATAATTTTTAAAAATATTGCTAAATCCCCCTACACAGGGGCTGTATGATACCACATTTCCCCAAAAAGTATGAGTCACTATTGCTTCATGGCCTCACCAAAATCCTCCATTTCTAAATTTTTAGATTTTCATATGACCTGGGAAAAAAGTGGCAATATAATTTAATTTGTACTTCTCTTATTTACAGTGAGATTAATGATTTTTCATTAATCAATATGTTTGAAGGTCATTTGTAATTTTTTTTCTGTGAATTACATGTTCATATATTTTGCCCATTTTTCTATTGGGTTACTAATCTTTTCCCCCTCAGTTTTAGTTGCTATTTGTATATTAGGGATAATAGCCCTTTGTGTAAATTGCAAAGTACTTTTATTTTATTTTTTTTTAATTTTTCTTATGTTGATTTTAATCATGCCAAGTTTTTTAAATTACCTTTTTTTAATGTAATTGAACCTAATCATCTTAATTGCTTATTGATTTTGAGTCACAGCTGGTAGATATCCCTAGTTCCAGTTTGTTCAGGATTCATCCATGCTTGCTTTCAGCTGTGGTATGCTTTGTTTTTCTACATTCAGGTCTCTGATCAATTTCTAGTTTATCCTGATATATGGTGTGAGGTACAGATTTATTTAATTCTTTGTCCAACTTTTCCCTAAAGATACAAAATACCATTTTCATCATCCACCAATTCCACATGCATTGGGGTCAGTTGTGTGTTATATTCCATTTGTCTATTCATGTACCAATGTCATACCAATGTAAAGGGATTATCACATATCAGACCATCTGACAGGGCATGGCACCATCCCCAATACAGATACTTTGATTTTTCAAGGCTTTTTGTTTGATTGTTTTTTGGTTTTGCCTATCTTTGCTTGCTTATTTTTCCATAGAAAATTCAAAATTTAGGTAGTTGCATTAAAAAACATCTTAGTAAAAAAAAAATCTTAGTTTTTTATTGGAATTGTGGTAAATCTGTAAAATAATTTAGAAATAATACTTTTATGATACTGAGACTTCTTAGCTAAGAACATTATAAGTTTTTCCACTTGTTCAAATCCAATTTGGGATATTTCAGGACTATTTTAAATTTTTCTTCATTTAACATTTTTACATTTCTTATTATGTTTATAACTAGGTATTTAATTTTCTTTGTTGTAATCTTAGTTGGGGATCTCTTCCATTACCTCATTTAACTTTTATATATGCAAGGCTCTATTGATTTCTAGGTATTAATTTTATACCATACTTTTTTACTACATTTCTTTGTAGTAGCTTTCCCTTTTTCTGAGTTTTCCAGATACTCAAGTTCAAAATTTTGCCTCTTTCTAATTCTGATGCATCTAAACTCCTTCATATTTGATTTTTTTGGCTCATACTAAAACCAAGTTAAATTGTATTACTATATTGGATATCCTTATCTTGTTCCTCCCTTTACAGGAATGTCCCAAATGTTTCCTCATTAAGAAGCAGGTTTCAGAGATTATACACATGAATATGTAACTATAGTATCGAAGTATCTGTGATTCCTATTCCTTTGATTGGTTTTATCAGGAATGGGTGTTAAATTTTGTGAAATACCTTTTAGGCAACTACAGAAACAATCCTGACTTTTTCCTTTGATATATTAATACAATGAATTGTTTAGATTTTTAACAATTGTATTTCTAGATTATTTATAGATTTTTCTAATATTGAAGCATCCTTACATTTTCTAAATAAACTCCACGGTGCAATGATATGTTATTTTTTAATGTGTTGTGGGACTCTATCTATTCATGTTTTTTTTTTTTTAAAAGAATTTTGCTTGATACCTGTATGTGAGATTAATTTATGGTTTTCTTTTTTATACTATCTATATCAAGTGTTGATATTCACTTGTCTCTTTAAAAGGATTTAGATTTTTTTTTCTGTATATTTAACATTCAAATACTACATTTTAAGTAGCATTGAAATAACCTCTTCTATAAAGATTTGGTAGAATTTTTCTGAGACTGATTTTTTTTATGATGGAGCTCTTTTACAGCATTGCACATTTATTTTTTACCCTAAGGAAACTATCTTGTTATACTTTCTATCTGTCCTGGGGTCCTTTGGGAATGATTATATTTTCCTGTAGTTAATTCTTTCCACCACAGATTTCTAAATTTATTTTGATAGAGTACCACACAATCTCTCATGATTTTCTTTCTTTTATCCCTTCTTTCTTTCTCCCATCTCTGATGGTTTCATGGTTTTTGTTCTCTTGTCAATTATTTTGTGTTTTATTCTTTCTAGATTCATTCTGTCAGTCTTTTTGTTTTGTTTGCATTTCTGTCATTTCCATTCATTTATATTTTTTGAGGCTATTTATTCCTTTTGATATTATAAGTCACTGTTTTACATTTGAACAACGACCATCCTGCATTTCAATTCATCTCTGAGTATTTGGGGGGGAATTCATGTTTTTAAGCTTTAGAAAGATTTTTCGTGTGTGTGTGTGTGTGTGTGTGTGTGTGTGTGCTGCATTGTTATCGTCTCCATGCTAATATTTTGTTGTTCAAATTGTATCTTGCAGCAGCTCTTTTTGCATCCGGCATATGTATTTATTTTCTATTGTTGTTTAACAAATTATCTCAAAGTTAGTTTAAAACAATAGCCAATATATTAGTTTACGGTTCCATAATTCAGAGGCCGGGGGGAGACCAACAGAATTCTACACTAAGGGGATTGCAAGACTGGAATCAAGGTGTCAGTCAGGCTGGATTCTTATGGAGGCTCTAGGAAGTAATCTACTTCAAGCTCTTTCAAGCCTGCAGAATCCAATCCCTTGCAATTGAAGGACTGAGATCCCCAGTTCCCTGCTGACTGGGGGACAGGGATGACTCATGCAGCTTTTTAAGGCCACCCATATTCTTTCTCATGTGCCCCCACCCACCCTCAAATGAGCAATGACACACTGAATCCTCTTCATACTTTGGGTCTCTTTGATTTTCTCTTGTACTTTTAAAAGGCTGTATGATTAAATCAGGATCACGTGTCAATCTTCCTGTCTCAAAGTCAGCTGTGCCATATGATGTAACAAAATCATGGAAGTGATAGCTCATCGTATTCACAGGTTCCAGTGATTAGGTCAGGACGTATTTGGGAGGGGGTGGAGAGGGACTTTAGAAATTCTACTAACTACTGTTCATGCTCTAGCCCTCAAAGGTTCACATGGTTCCCAAATGCAAAATACATCCACACTGTCTTAAGGTTTCCCAAGGTCTCATCCTATTGTAGTATTAATTCAAAGTCCAAAATCCTATCAGCTCAATCATCTAAATCAGTACTGGTAAAGCTCCTGACCACAGTTTTTCTCTATCTATGGATCTATGGAATTAAAGAAGTGAGTTATATGTTCCTAATATATGATGCTGGGGCAGACATAGGATAGTAATTATAGATACTCAGATGCAATCAAAAAAAGGGAAAAAAACGGAAAATCAGAAGTAGTCACTGCTACAATTCGAAACCCAGTTGGTTTGAAACCCAGTTGGTCAAACTTTTTTAAATGTCAACATTGCTGTGGCTCTCAGCTCTGATCTCTGTGCTCTGGGCTTCGCTGTCTGTGCTCCTCATTCTATCCTTCCACTCTTGCTTTCTTTTTCATGAAAATGGTAACAATGAAATTTCAGCTGAGTATTTTTATTCTCCTCCTTCTGGAGAATGTTGGGTCTGAGAGCCTTTGCAATCTCTCAATGCCTTTCAGCCCAACCTGGCAGTGTTTCTGCTGACGTAAAATTCTCAAGAATCTTGTGGGCATGGATTTCATGGATGTTCACTCCATTAGATGAAAGGCTCGTCCACAGATCATCTGTGAATAATCTCTTTGCCATGTTTAGCTTCTGCTGAGATGGTGGAAAGGCAGTGCCCTTAGTTTCCTAGGGCCCCCTGGTTTGATTGAGATCTGGGACCCTTAATCTCCTGCTACTAAGACCTTTTGATCTCTCAGAGTTTCAGTAAAAGATTTCAGTGAAATGCTCTACAGCCACATCCTTGGCTTTTTCTCATACCGTGCTTTCAAAAACAATTTCTTAATTTTAGTATTATGTCCCATTCAGAAAAATTGAGAATTTCCTGAATCATCAAGTCCCGGTGCCTAAAGTCACAAACTATACGTGTCAGAGAGAGTTCACAAAATTAACAGAAATTTAAACTTGATTTGGCCTTGGAGAATAACCAAACCAAGTGATTCTCAATTGGAAGCCATTTTGTGCCTCCTCAATATATTTCTGCCTAAATACATTTTTGGTCCTCATAATGTGAGGAGAGGAAGAATGAATGCTACTGGCTTCTAGAAAGTAGAGACGAGGGATGCTACCAAACATCCTACAGTGCACAAGAAAGCCTCCTTTCCCAACAAAGAATTATCTGGCCCTAAATGTCAATGTTGCTAAAGTTGAAAAACACTGATGTTAATAAACTTATTTTTTATTTTAAAATGTATTAAAAATTAACCATTTTATTTTAAAAATGAAGGTACCTAGACCTGGAGAGGTAAATAATCAGCCTAAGTCACAAACCTGTGCTACCTTGGAATCAGAATTAGAACCCAGCACCTGATCTTTCTGTTACATTGTGCTTCTCAATGATTTTGTATTTGTCGATCCCTCAGTCAACATTTGGCACATAGCTAAGCCACTCATTTTAAGTACATTTTTAAAATGTTTTTCACAATTAGGGAATTGACTAAAATAAACTACTTAAAAGTGAATAATATGCTGATAATTATTTCTCATTCAGTGAATAAGCAACACTCCTGCAATTCTTCCAGCGTGTGTGGATTCAGTTTAATGACCGAGATCCTGAGGCCTTGCTCTGTTTTTACATTCTCGGTTAGCTTCTTTCCTCACACTTTATTTTTACCAATCTAGACAATCCACATTCATGATCATGGGCTGTTTAAAATGTCAGTTACATATAGTCAGATAAAACATAAATCCAAAAACTACAGAGCTTTTTTATTTTTTCCCCACAGTCAACTTTCTACCAAAGTGTATTATTCTCAAAAGCTGGAAGGTCAAATATTTCAACTTGGGAAATAATGACAAATGGATTTTGAATCCTCTTTTTATTACATTTCTTTGTCCTATTGTTGGATACATAGTGTGTGTATGTATATGTGTGTGTGTGAATTTCCAATGTACCCAATTGTTCCTCACTGGAGTGTTTTGGCATTGAGTTAAAAAAAAAAAGTATTAGAAAAAAGACATACTGTTAGTGATTAAGCCCTTTCCAACACAACTTTTGTTTTTTGAGGGCTTGGGGGTAGATTAAATGAGATAGAACACGTAAAGCAAGAGCACAGATAAAGTTCTCAGTAAACATTTGCTCTGTTTTCTTGAATATCTTCCTACTTGGCAAGAGTTGATTCACACATTCTGCACATCAGTGACCTTGGTAACTATAAAGCAAAATATCTGATATCTGATACCCTGTTGTTGATATTATATGACATCCAACAGCATTCTTTGATAAAAGGATTCTCCCAGTAGCTTATCCTACTTTCTATCCAAGCATATTATCCAAGCATAATATTTGTCATCAAATTTTATAAGCTTGTCAACCATATTATGACTGGCATAGGGTTTTGCTTTGCAATTTTTTCCCCACAAGGAGGGAAATTCTGATTGTCCTTTTCTCAGCCTTCAGAAATAAAATTTGTCCACTGAATGGTGGAAAGCATTATTTTATCACTGTCCTGAAAAAAGTATTGATAAACTTTCTAGTGTAATGATTATGCTTCAGATTGATTCAAAAATTTGGTGTCTCCATGCCATTATCTGACAAAATTTCGTATCAGACAGAGCAGTAAAATCTTAAGGTAAAACAGAAGTTTGGTCCAACAAAATCCGATTTTCAGACATCCATTGTTCTTATTTGCACTTTTACAGCTTGTGAAAACGCATCACAGTTAAAAATCCAGTTATCTCAGCACACGCAGAATCACATTCTATATCTGCATCTAAGCTCTGTTCACTATTTATATTTATGATGTTATTCCAAGTTGTGCTATTTGCTTTACTGTTTTCATCACTACTTTCATGCTTCAGTTCACAACTTTTGAGTCACTGATCATTTCTGTGAATCAAGAATATAACACCTTAGAAAAGTAAGAATGAAACCGGAAATCTAACCAATGTAAGCAAAAATATGTAAATGAGACGAGAATAAGTTACTCCAGATCCCAGGACACCCTGTTTCCTGAATGAATTGATCGGGAGGAAAGGGCCACTGCAATGCTTGTGGAATAAGCAAAATCTCTCCAAATAAAATCATTAATCGCACCTTTCAAATTCAGCAACGTCTGTGAATAAATCCTTTCTCTGCATTTCCTGTGCAATGGTCAGACTGCCTACAGACCATGGGATGGACTGACGGCTAGAGCCCTGGAGACCAACAACCCGCACTCTGGGATGCACTCATTCTACCTACTGTGACTCCCAAGGAGGAGGCACTGGTGTCCATCTAGTCCAAAGTCAGATGGTGAAGCCCTGGATCAAACTTGATCTTCTGAGTCCTAGTTATGACACAATATTCAGTTGAAGTTCGTTACTTGCCTAGAAATGATCAGTTCTACACAAGACAGAACATAGGGCATCAACCACTGCTTGCATCAGCTAGTTTGGCTTGCAAAGTGGGTCAAAGACTTTTCCTTATATTCCTGAGTTGTTCGCAAAATAGATGCCATGAGAATTTGCATAAAATTTAGCTCTACTTGAAGGGATCTGTCTGAAATTAGGGTTACCTGGGCTAATGTCTCCTACACACCAGGGATTCTGGATTCTAACCCCTATTCTGCAAATCACTCATGAGAGGGATTTTGACAAATGATTTAGCCTCTTTTTAACTCTGTCTTCTCCTGCTTTATGAGCAAAGGAAGGGATGTCATTTTCTGGTGAAAAAGCAGATGTCAAAACTAAAAATAAAATAGACGCACAGAAGACCCTTCCTACGAAGCCAAAATCCCAAGAATTCTCAGATAGATTAATTCATCACTACTTTAAATTCCAAAAACAATAGTCCAAACTCCTGGCTATTGAAATAAAGTTAATGCCTAACATGACAATATGGTTTCTCTCTTCCCTTCATCCCTAATTTCCTTCCTATTCTCATGCGTGGTCAGAAAAGGAACTTTTTGATTCTAAGTTATACCACATGGATATAAGACTATTGAAGATATCAAGACTATTGAGGATATCAAGACTATTGAAGATCAGTTTGTCAGTCTAATGGGCACTAGGAGCCACTGATCATGGTCACCCCACATTAAAACTGGGGGTAGGGTATATCATGGCAACAACATGGATGGACTTGAAAAACGTTATGCTCTGTGCACTATGTTCTTCACAGGACAAATGTTACATGATTCCTCTTACACGGGACATTGAGAATAGTCAAAGGTAAAGAAGTAAACAATGGAATGGTGGTTACTGAGAATGGGATGGGGAATAAGAGGTATTGTTCCATAGGTATAAAGTTACAGTAACATAAGAGGAGTAAGTTCCAGACGTCTGCTGGAATCCAGGGCCTATAGTTCACGAGAAGGTATTGTGTGTTTAAGGTCTGTTAAAAGGGTAGATTTCATGTTAAGTCTTTTTGCCGCAAAAATAAACAAAACCAAAAGATACAGGGAAACCTTTGGAGATGACAGATATGTTTAGTACCTAGATTTTGGCAATGGTAACACAATATATATGTCCAAACTCACCAAACTGTATACATTAAGTACATGCAGTTTTTTGCATGCCAATTACACCTCAATAAAGCCAGAGGAAAAACAGGGGAGATGGACAGAAAAATTCTTTCTCTGGATCTATCCATGTAGGATTCTGGAAGTTTGGATCAGGGTACCGGTGGAGGTGGGTAGTCATGGTGGGAGGGGGTATTGAGAAATAGAAAAGAAAAGCAGGAGAGAAATAGAGTTAGAAGGGACTTCAGGGTTGCTCTGATGAAGGCCAGGTCTGTCTGGAGTGATGAAAGACTAGATATGGGGAGAGGGGCTGGGGTTGTGGACACTCCTTTGAACTCTGTTCATAATCAAGTAACAGAGCTATGATCTTTCTCAAGACATCTCTGACCATGTGGTGCTCAGTGGTTGAGGGGCAGGGTTCCATGTAATGAGATGCACTGTGTCTTTTTTTTTTTTTCTTTTTGCACTGTGTCTTTGAGGAAGTACCATTTGGGGGGAGCTGGTCACCCACTTTCCTCAGCCCCCACCCAGATCAGCAGTCCGCTTACTGGTCCTCCTTTTTTCCTCAGCACCTGTGTGCGACTATAGAGGAAGTCACTCTCCACTGGGGGCAGCTCTTCAGCTCTCAGGGCAAGGAGGTCAGAGCCCGTGTTTTCTAAAGAGATGTTGGCCTAGGCTTTGAAAACACTTTGAAAACACCTTTTTTGTTTGTTTGTTTTAATTGAATGTGTCTATCAACACTGGACACATTAAAAAAAAAAACAACATTCTGTACTTAGAAAAATAAATAAAATATTCTACCAGAGTAAATACAGCACATAACACAACTAAACGATGTTCAAACCTTTCTATGTTGGAGGCAGAAAAAAAAAAGTATCATTATTTCTTTAGCAGGAGTTAAAAAAGGAGTATTCACTTTCCAGTTATATAAACTTATCCTCCACGCCTCAATTTATAAATCTGGGATAAGAATCACTCTCGATGTCACATAAACAAGAACATTTTTAAGGTGAGGAATAGAAAAAGTAAAAGAGAAAATGACTTCTCTCTCTATTTGTGTGTATGTGTTTAAAAACAGTCATCTCTCTGGTATGAAAGTATCATATCTGTGCAGGATGACAAATTTCACTTTAGCTTCCTTATCTAGCCATATATCCACACAGTGTTAACAAGTCATTGCTACTCTGGCTTGATGGAGACAGCCACGAAAAATTCAAAATAATCATAAAAATCAAGGCACTATGTTGTTGCAATATTTATATCCCTGACAGGTGCCCTGATGCTATGAATGAGATCTCGTTCATGTGTGGTCTATGCCTCTAGCCGTACCTGGTACAAATAGCATGTGTTCTAAACTCCCAAGCCATCCTTTCCAGGGCGGACTGCAAATCATACCAGGTCAGTGGCAGTGGGACTCACTGCTGTCATTCATGCACTCCTTTTGTTCCATCGTACATGCAAGAAATTTCTACTGCCAAATAGTTTTAGAAATGCCAGGACAGAAAAGGGGCAATGAAGACAGGGGATGAAAGCCTTAATGTAATACTTCAGAAGTATCAGGTGAGGACAGGCCATGTTCCTGCTAGTGTGTGTGAGAGAGAGAGACAGAGACAGGGATGGACAAACAGAGAGGGAAGTAGTGGTGGTGAGAGCTGGAAGCAAAAGGAAAACTGTTTGCAGAAACAGAAATAAAATCTGATATAATTTGGAAGGGTCCAAGAACAACCAGAAGGAGTCTCTTCATTGGTCACTAGAGTCTCAAGGGTCAGCTAGGAAAGGGTGAAAGAGAGGAGAATGTCCCACAGGCTGACAGAGAATCAAGAGAAATTTCAAGAGAAAGCAAGACATCTGGGGAGATGTGTCCTCTTACAAGATAATATGATCCTAGGGAAAGTCAGAATACTACCTCCAGGGTAATACACGCTGAATGGAGAGAAAATACTAGAAAGGAACATGTTTTGTTTCTGATCAGGAGAATGAAAAAATTCACAAGAAAGGTGAAAGGCAGTACGAGCTAGAAGACCAAGACGAGATTCTGGAGACATTTCTGCCTGCCTTGAAGACATAGCACGGACAAAGTCAGGAAGCGACACACTAGAAATTGAGGCCACCCACACAGAAATATATACCTACCAACCCAGAGGCGCCCCAACTTTTTCAAATCCTGGAAAAATTTAGTTCTTCCCACTAAGCTGTCTTTAACTATGAGTGTTTTTCTGAAAGCCCACTAGGCTTGTGGGAAGCCAGGAAAAAGTAAAAGAGAAGACATCAATTTCCATTCCAAATTCTCGTCATTCTGAGAAATGTTTCCAATATCTGCTTATTGGAGGAGAAACGCCTGGATCCTTGAGGGGTGGTCATGAAAAACCCACAGCAGCAGAAAACGAGGGCCGTTGTCTGTGGAGTGCTCTGGGTCTGCTTCATCCCACCCTACTTGTGTGGCTCTAAGAGCGGAGTATTTTTTCCTTCCAGTGCAGAAACTTTGGAAGGCCCCAGCTTCTGCAAGTCCAAACCAAAGTCTAATGGATGCGGGGATATAAGAAGCAGGATAAGAAAAAAGAAATGGTGTATTTTTATCCAAACCACAGGTGCCAGACCATCTCCTGCAATTCATCAGTAAATAAATAAAGCAGCATCCCTGTTTAATATTCCAGGGATTATAGGACTGTTATTTGATACCCACGGCTCTGTTACCCTGGTACATAACTGTGTTAACACTGCAGGTTTATTCCACACCATCGTGTAGGTGGGCTGGGGCCATTTGGGCTCAAAGCTTAACCAACTTGGAAGTCTTTCAAGTCATAGGCCGCCCAGAATATTTCATCTTCCGCTCCCACAGTCCAGTCAAAAAAGATGAAAATCATACGACCAGTCATTCTCACTGTCCAATCACCTCACTTAATCAATCCTTCTTACATTTCACTTAAAAGCTTGACTCCTACCTCTTCCTCCTCTCTGCCCATCCCATCCCCCACTCTTGGTGTTTGTACAATTAGCCAGGATGATATAATTGGAGAATTTGAGGAACAGCTCAAAAACAGTTTTGGTTTTTGATAACTGTTTTCCTTTAGAATAAGCTTCTATTTAAAAAAAATCTTCACTTAATGCTAGCTGATTAAAGCTTCATCAGTCTTCCCATAAAATTAATCTCGTCCCAGTCTTTTCAAAAAGGTGCATCTAATATTGTTTCATGTAGAAATCTTTTCTGTAAGAATGCAGAAAGCATCCCCTGGATGTCCACTGCAATGTTATTTGCACTTGGGGTTTCCCAATATTCTTTTTCCACCCACGTATAGACAGTGATGACTCCATAGATCATCTTTATGTCACCTGTCAGAAAAAAAAATTAAGTCACCACTATTTTGTGGTTCCTTCAGAGTCAAATGCTGTCAGGACAGAGCTCGTTTCTCAGCTCACCTACCTTCTTTTTCCACAGCTCTTCTCTGCAAAACCTTGCACTTGGGGATTTTTTTTTTTTAATTTTAAAGGGAAAAATACAAGCTCTGCAAATGCTCAAGCACCAGCTCTGATAGCACTGTAGGAGCACATTAAGGAATGTGTTAGAAAGTGGGAGACATATATCCTTTTATGTGTTGAGTATAATGAGGTGCAGTGATTAGTCTAACTCACTGAGGCAAATCACTACACAGTTTTAAAGGTCTACCCGTTCCATGCACCGTAATTAAATTAAAGTTAAAATACTGTAATTATTTAGAACCGGGATGCCATTTTTTAACTGACTTTGTGAACTCATGGGCTCAAATGAATGCAGGGATAAAATAGCATAACACAAGTTGGCTATATATTATCTTGTCTATCTTGTATTTGGAATTAAATTACCCAGGAGTTCAGAGGTTAATAAGAAACACAAGAACTATCCTCTATATGGTAGTAGCTTTATGTTGGCTGCATTTAAATACGCGCGGGGAGCAGTAATTTGATTATTTACATACAGGCACGCAAGCTTCCATAGGCACACGTACGCATAATGTCAAGCCATCTCCTCACCTTTCCTGGGGGCCCTGTAAGCAACAGGAACTGTGCTTTACATCCGCCATCTCCTGTAAAACACGGAACGACCCTGTGAGACACGTGTTACTAGGTTCACATTAGAGATGGTATCATCTCACCTTGGGTAACTCAAAGTCAATTCGAACTGCAGCAAGAGTGAATGCGGCTGGTTAATGAGCCCGCCTTAGGACCCTGTGTTCTCCCCAATCTAATCTTTCACATTTTCCCTGACCTTTGTGCAGGGCCTCCACTCTCTGTTGAGTGCAGGAATTAGAAACTGGGAGGTATCCTTGATTCCTTCTTCTCCTTATCTCCATGTTCAATCCATTGTTTGGTCTTACACGTTCTTATCTTGTATACATCCTTCAAGTCTTCCCCTGAATTCCGTCTCCCACATTACTAACCAAGACTTTGCTGCTCTCACAGCTCATCTGGACCACGGCAACAGTCTTCAGATCATCTTCCAACATTCCTTTTTCTTCACCTAATGTTCTTAAAGAAAATCTGATCATGCTACTCTACTGCTTAAAACACATCCATGGATTTCCACAGCTCTTCTAGTCAACAAAAAAACAAAAAAAAACTTTAATGTAGACCACAAAATCCAACATGATTTTCTCCCTCTCTGTTTCTACAGGCTCATACTGCATTCTCTCTAATCTCTTTCTTCAGCCACACTGATCTCCCTGTGTTTTTTAACAAATATTTCACACTTTGATCTATCTCAGGACCTTTGCACATCCTGTTCCCTGTAACTGACCTGACCACTCTTCCTTCATACCTTTTGCCTAATTAATAACTTCAAATATGATCTTCTCTTTATTGTTACTTCCTCAGAGAAGTCTTCCTTAACCCCATGCTAGGACAGGTCCTCTGTTATATGATCTCATAGCATCCTCTCTCTTTCTTCCATAGCACTTAACATAGAACATGAATAGACATTTATACATGTGATTGTTTGATTATTATTTGTTATTCTCATTTAATTACTAATTACTTGAAGGTAAGAATCCTGTCTTTTTGCATTGCACCACAACCCCAAAACTTAGCAAAATGCCATGTTTAGCAAATATTTGGCTACATATTTGATTCATAGTCTGACTTATCATGAATTGAATAGCCTTTTTAATTACTGGATACAGATGGAGACAAATCTTTTTTGAAGAAAGAATAGGGGGATACAAGTGTGATGTGTACAAAGTAGAAGTAGTTTCCTATTTAATATATATTGATGATCAGGAAAAAAAAAAGGGTGTCATTGGTTAGTCATGATGCCTGGAATGTCCATATTTGGAAATTTCCCTAAATCAAGTCATATTTTCTAGAAATTTGCATCAGGTGGAAACTTTGCCACATCAATTAGAACCATTAGTCCAGATGAAACCAATAGATAGGAAGCAAAAAAGCAAGACTCTCAAGAAAATTGGTCAAAAGAGAGGTAATTTTGAAGATCAAGAAGAAAGGGTTTGAAACTCATTGGAAGTGTCAAACCTTGTGTAAGGCTGAGGCCTGTACTAAAAGTTGCCAGAGGGGCGCCTGGCTGGCTCCGTGGGTAGAGCATGTGGCTCTTAGCCTTGGGGTTGTAAATTCAAGCCCTATGTTGGGTGTAGAGATTACTTAAAAACTAATGATTAAAAAATTAAAAAGAAGGAAAAAAGAACTTGCCCAGGCAGGTAGTAGTCAAGATACCCACAAGAGGGCACTCCTAGTCACACTTGTGTAACCTGTAGACATGAATCCTCTGAGGTTCTGACTCTACCTTGAGGGCCTTTCAAAGATACATCAATTCAGCATCCAAAGTAACTTAAGAACATTTAACCTACTCCAGTATGTTTCTGGATATTTTAAACCATCAAAGGAAAAGTATATTGTCTATGTAAATCAAAACTTAAAAACTCTTATTCCCATCCCTCTCACTTCATTTCACTCACATGCCACAGCAGCTCCCACCCCAACTCACCCCCACCTCCCCAACAACACATTCTCATTAAACCAGCTCTTGAGGCTTTCTTGTCTCTTACACCTCTCCTCTTTGCTCCAGCTTTTTATTATGTAGAAAGATTTCTCTGGGATCTCTGGATGTGATTCCCCAATTCCTCCAACATCAGGACTGGCCCAGCCAGACATCTTATTTCCTTAGAGCAAGAGAATAGGTAAGAAACTGAATATTTATAATTTAATGATATATCATTAAAAATTGCTATAATCGGAGCACCTGGGTGGCCCAGTCAGTTAAGCATCCAACTCTTGATTTTGTCTCAGGTCATGATCACAGCATTGTGAGATCAAACCCCATGTCAGAGTTCACGGTGGGCATGGAGTTTGCTTAAGAATCTCTTTCTGCACCCCTTTCCCTCACTCTTAAAAACAAATTGCTACTGTCACCTTGGTTGTTGAAAATATGCAATTATATACTACAGCAAAGCAAAGAACATCCTGATTACCTTTTCATAATTTGTTAGACTTCCCGGATGATCAGCTTTGGAAAGCTATGATTTGTCCCCTTTTGGGGGCATTGGAAGATGCCGTGGGGAGTTCATACCTCTAACCATTTACTGTTTGGATGAAATGTATTTTAGTAGGACGTTATGTTGAAGAACTGTAAGACTGAGACAACAACAGAAAGTTTAGGCACGTTCAACACAAGAAGTAGGGAAAACATACCTCCATTTTTTTTTTTTTTTAAGATTTTATTTAGGGCAGCCCAGGTGGCTCAGCAGTTTAGCACCGCCTTCAGCCCAGGGCGCGATCCTGGAGACCCGGGATCGAATCCCACGTCCGGCTCCCGGTGCATGGAGCCTGCTTCTCCCTCTGCCTGTGTCTCTGCCTCTCTCTCTCTCTCTCTCTCTCTCTCTCTCTCTCTCTCTGTGACTATCATAAATAAATAAAAATTAAAAAAATAAAATAAAAAAAAATAAAAAGATGGTCCTGTGTGTGGAAGTCTGAAGATTATTGGAGATTATGGTCAAGTGGAAAGGATGTCAGAACTTGAGAGTTCAGAATCATCTTTAAAAAAAAAAGAATTTATTTATTTATTTATTTATTCATGAGAGACACACAAAGAGAGGCAGAGACACAGACAGAGGCAGAAGCAGGCTCGCTGTGGGGAACCTGATGCAGGACTCGATCCCGGGCCCCCGGGATCACCACCTGAGCCTAAGGCAGATGCTTAACCGCTGAGCTACCCAGGTGTCCCATATATCCTCATTTTTTAAGACAGTCCACCCAAATTTTCATTTTGCTTTAGCTAGACCCTACACAGAGGTATCAGACAGGAAGTTTTATGAGCCATCAATAATTAATACAAAGAAAATTGCCTTGGAATAATTAATCCAAAATTGGGTATCCAAAATATTTATCACCATCCATATGCACGGATGACCCGCATATATTCAGAAATGAGAGATTGTCCCTGGATGACACCTCCTTTAATAGTCTGGTTAGCACTGGAGTCTGAAGTGAAACACGCCAAGAAATTTGGATTTCCAAGTGCGCCATGCCCTTCTGCAGAGAGCACACTTAACACACTTAATGATTTTCTCATTCGATACCTAATGAGGTTTTTCAAACTAATTGCAGGCTCACAAAAGTTTTCAAAAGAAGACAGAAACAACATTAAGAAAATAAACCATGGCAATGATCCCATGCTGGGAAGGATTGAGTAAGATACCTTTGGTCTGAGAAATCTGAATTTAGATAAGATGTTAACCAAAGTATGTTTTCATCAAATTAATTTAATTAAAAAAAGAGTTTTAATACAGAAATACTAGACTGTAATAGTTTCAAAACTATGCACACCTTGCTGACGGACGACCCGGCCAATAGAGACGAGTCAACTGCAAACCACCCTTGCTACATTTGAATTTAAATTTCCAGTGAAGTTCCTAAGTAAAATACACTTGAGGTGGTCTCTATCAGAGTCATGAACTTTCATTACCCAGAAAAGCCCATGAAATAAATCCTAGCAGCTCTCTAGTTTAATTATAGCCTGTTCTACCATCTACATAACCATAATGACCTTACATGATGTTTTTCTAGTATAACATATTTGAAATAAACAGCATATGTAATCCCATTCCATTCCATACCCTCATATTAAAAGTTAAAATGATGCTGTTTGTTTTAACTTTCTGAATTATTCTTCCAAGTATCTTTTTTTTCAAAGAGAGAGAGAGAGAGGGAGAGAGAGAGAGATAAATGGATGGAAGGAAACCTGCTAACAGTCTGCGATTAAATTTAACAGCTCCTGAGAGACCACCCCAGCATTTCCGTAACCTAGTTGGGAGACTTCATGTGGATGATTGCACAATCAATTGTTTTTGTTCTTTAATAGGATGCTTGTGCCAAAAGATAAACTGTTTGGGTTCAAAGGGCAGTGAATTCATTAAAAGAAGTTCCTAATAAAAGTGATTCAAGCTTTGTATTTAGCTTTTAATACAAAAAATTAATTAACATTTGCATTATGAGAACTGACCTCCCCAGGGAAATATAATCAATTCTCCCAATACAGGATGGATTCTGCAGAAGACATAATTTCTTATTGTGGTGCTAATCAATCACGTCAGTGGTGCAAGGGAACTGTAAATGATGCGCAAAACTATTAAACTCTAGACTCTTTTAAAAGCCAGTTGTCAACGCCATAGTATATAAATATATACTTATACTGGGGACTGTTTAATTATAATATTGATTAAATTATTGCAGTCTCCGGCATAATTCATGATGATGGCCTGCTATCTGGAAAGAATAAAAGACAACTGAAAACACATCTATAGTTTTGCAAATGTAATTTCACAAGGAAATTGTGTTAATTATAACAGCATGATACATGCCTTTACTGCAAAGGCTGCATTACTAAGGAAAAGACTATAACTCAAGAAGAGAGTCGAGATGATTTAAGGCCATTTTTAAACCATTGTTTAATTGTATTCATTTGAAGCATTCCTTTTTTTTTTTAATGCATCCTTGATTGGTTTTTTAATTGAGGTAAAATTCACATGACCTAAAATTCACTATTTTAATAATTTAAAAATGTACAATTCCACAGCCTCCCATACATTGGAAATGTTGTGCAGCCATCACCACTATCTCATTCCAGAACATTTCCATCAATTCAAAAGTGGGTACTCTTTGGAGAGGTACCCACTAAGGAGTCATTTCCCATAAATGGAATCACATGATGGGTGGCTCTTTGTGCCTGTCTTCTTTCCTTTTGAAGACTATTTTCAAGGATTGCTCATGTTGTAGTACCTATCAGCATCTCCCCTCTTCTTATGGCTGAACAATATTTCATTGTAGGGATGTAACACACTTGCTTATCCATTCTTCAGTGGATTGGGTTGTTTCTACTTTCTGGCTATTAGGAATTCTGCTGTGAAATTCATAGGCAAGTGTTTGCATGAACAGTTTTTGACTCTCTTTGACATTTATCTAAGAGTAGAAATGCGGATCATAGGCATTTTGGGGGAATCACCCAACTGTCTTCCACAGTGGCTATGCAATTTTACATCCCCAACAGCAATGTATGACTGACGATGATGGGCATCTTTTTATGTGACTATTATCCATTGATATATCTTTTTTGGATAAATACCTACCAGATCCTTTGCCCAATGTTTAATTGTGATGTGGGGCTGGGGGCAGGGAGAGGCAGCGTTTTTATTGTTCAGATTCACAAGTTATTTAATATAGTCTGCATTCTAGGCCCTTATCAGATTTATAATTTGCAAATATTTTCTTCCATTCTCTGGGTTGTCTTTTAACTTTTTTGATAGTGTGCTTTGGTGCATAAGAACTTTTCATTTTTATGAAGTCCGATTTATTTGTTGTTGTTGCTTTTTGCTTTGGTTGTCTATATAGGAAACTACTGCCAAATCCAAGGTCATGAACACTTACACTTACCCTGTCTTCTATGGGTTTATACATTTAGCTCTTACATTTAGATCTTTGATCCATTTTGAGATAATTTTTATATGATGTGAACTTAGCTAGGGTCTAGCTTCATTCTTTTTGGACATGTATATTATATTGTCCCAGGACATTGAAGAGACTGATTTTTACCCCACAGAATAGTCTTGACATCCTTGTCAAAAATCTATTAATCATGGATATATAGGCTTTATTCTGGACTTTTGATCCTATTCCATCCATATGCAGTGCCACAGTTTTGATTCCTGTAACTTATAGTAGTTTTGAAGTCAAGAAATATATGTTTTCCAACGTTATTCTTTTTAAAAGTTGTCTTGGCTATTCAGGGTCACTTGCAATGCCACATGAATTTTAGGGCCAACGTTTCCATTTTTGTAGAAAAGAGCACCAGGATTTTGGTAAAGGTTGGATCAAAGCTATAGATTCTTTAGGGTAGTTTTGCCACCCTAAAAATATTAAGTCTTCCAATCTACAAACATGGTATGTCTTTCCATTTACTTGGTCTTCTTTGATTTCTTTCAACAGTGTTTTTTTGGTTTTTAGTGTACAAATCTTCCACCTCTTAGGTTAAATTTAATCCTAAGTACTTGATTCATTTTGACACTATTGTAAATTGAATAGTTTTCTTAATTTCGTTTGCAGATTATTCATTGCTAGTGTATAGAAATACTGTTGATTTTTGTATACTGCTCTTACAAATACTACTGATTTGTATATTGATTAGTTCGAATACTTTTTTTATTTTGTTTTGTACATTCTTGGGATTTTCTTTATCTCAGATCATGTCATTTACCAATAGAGATCATTTTACTTCATCCTTTGCAATTTGGATGCCTTTTATTTCTTCTCCTTGCCTAGTATCCTTAACTAAAACATCCAGTGCACTGTTCAATAAAGGTGATTAGAGTGAGCATCCTTGCCTTGTTCTTGATCTTAGGGGAAATGATTTCAGTCCTTCTCCATTAAGCATGATAGTATCTGTAGGTTTTTCATAGATGTTCTTTACCAGGTTGAAGGAGTCTCCTTCTATTGCTAATTTGTTGTATATTCTTATCATTAAAGGGTGCTGGATGTTGTCTATTTTTTTTCTGCCTAGATTGAGATGATCATAGGGGGAAACTTAATCCTTTATTCATTACATTGATTGATTTTTCTATGTTGAACCCATCCTGCATCCCTGGGACAAATAGTCCTTAGTAATGGTACATTATCTTTTGAATATGTTGCTGGATTCAGTTTGCTACTACTTTGTTGACATTTTTGCATCTATATTAACAAGGGATAGGGATCCCTGGGTGGCGCAGCGGTTTAGCGCCTGCCTTTGGCCCAGGGCGCGATCCTGGAGACCCGGGATCGAGTCCCACGTCGGGCTCCCGGTGCATGGAGCCTGCTTCTCCCTCTGCCTGTGTCTCTGCCTCTCTCTCTCTCTCTCTCTCTCTCTCTGTGACTATCATAAAAAAAAAAAATAACAAGGGATATCAGTCTGCAATTTTATTCTCTTGTGATGTCTTTGTCTGGCATTGGCATCAGGGTAACTCTGGTCTCCAAGTTAGTTAAGAAATATCCCCTCCTCCTCAATATTTTAGAAAAGTTTGGGAAGGAGTGGTGTTAATTCTTTTTTACACATTTGATAGAATTCAGCCGTGAAACCATCTGGTTTCACACTTTTCTTCATTGGGAGATTTTTAATTACTGATTCAATCTCTTGTTATCTAGGTCTATTCATATTTTTTATTTCTTCTTTGGTAGTTTGCATGTTTCTAGGAATTTGTCCATTTTGCTTGATTATCTAATTCAGTGGTATACAATTGTTCACAGTATTGTTTTATAATGCTCTGTGTTTCTCTATTGTCAGTAATAATATCTCCTGTTTCATTCCTGATTTTAGTAATTGAGGCCTCTCTCTCTCTCTCTTTCTCTCGCTCTCTCTCTCTCTCTCTGTCAGTTTATCTAAAGGTTTGTCAATTTTGTTGACCTTTCCAAAGATCCAACTTTTGGTTTCATTTACTCTCTACTGTTTATATAGTCTCCATTTTATTTATCTCTGCTCTAATCTTTATTAATTCATTTCTTCTGTTTGCTTAAGATTTAGTTTGATCTTCTTTTTCTAGTTTCTTAAGGTAGAAGGTTAGGTTATTGATTTGAAATCTTTGTTCTTTTAATGAAAGCATTTATAACTATAAATTTCTCTCTAAGCGCTACTTTTGCTCTATAAAATGTATTTTGGCATGTTTTATTTTTGTCTGCATTCTTCTCAAAGTACTTTCTAATTCCTCTTGTGATTTCTTCTTTAACATTGGTTGTTTAAAGAGTGTGTTGTTTGATTTCCAAATTGTGGATTTTCCAAATTTCCTTGTTATTAATTTCTAATTTCACTCCATTATGATTAGAGAAGATACTTTATATGATTTCAATCTTTTAAAATTTATTTATAATTGTTTTGTGGCTTAAGATATGGTCTATTCCAGAGAATGTCCCATGTACAATCAAAAAGAATATGTACTCTGCTATTATTAGGTGGAGTGTCTTGTTAGTGCTAGTGAGTTTGTTTTTTTAATTTATTTCCTTTTTTGCCTCTTGTCCAATTAGTCAATCTATTCTTGAAACTGGAGTGTTGAAGTCACCAACTATTATTGTTGAATTACTTTGCCTTTGAACTCTGTCCATATATACTTCATAAATTTGAAAACTCTGCTATTCGGTACATATATACTTATAGCTGATATATCTTCTAAAGGGATTGACACTTTTTTTGCTGTTATATAATATCCTTCTTTGTCTCTTGTAACAGTTTTTGTTTTAAGGTCTGATCCTTACAACTGATCGTCACACCAGCTCTGATCATCACACCAGCTCTCTTTTGATTACTGTTTGGACAAAATAACTTTTTTTTGTCGTCACACCAGCTCTCTTTTGATTACTGTTTGGACAAAATAACTTTTTATTTTGATCGTCACACCAGCTCTCTTTTGATTACTGTTTGGACAAAATAACTTTTTTTTCTTTTGCTTCCAATTTGTGTCTTATTCCAAAGTAGTTCTCTTGTAGCCAAGATATAGTTGGATCCATTCTTTTTAATCCATCTGCCCATCTCCACATTTTCACTGGAAAGTTTAATCTATTTATATATGATATGATGACTGATAAGAAAGGATATCTGCCATTTTGCTATGTTTTCTCTGTCTTATATCTTTTATTTCCTGAATTCATCCTTTACTGCCTAGTTTTGTGTTAGACAAACATTTTTAAATATACCATGTTGATTTCTTTCTCATTTCTTTTACCATATGTGTTTTTAGTTAGTTTCTTGGTTGTTGCTTTGGGAATTACAATTAATACCTTCAATTATAACAATCTAGTTTGAATTAATACTGAGTCACAATAATATATAAAACATTTGCTCCTGTGTATCTCCATCACCTATCCTTTAGGTTATTATTGTCACAAATTACATCTTTGTACCTGTGTTTGAAGCAACAGATTTATAATTGTTTTTAGTAGTTTTTAAAAAATAATATAGAAAAAAGTATATTGCTAACCAAAAACATGTTGATACTGACTTTTATATATTTTTATTGGTGTTCTTTATTTCCTCATGCAGATTTTAATTACCCTTTAGTGCTCTATCATTTCAACCTGAAGAACTCCCTCTGGCATTTATTGTAGAGTAGGTTGACTGGAAACAAACTCTCTTCTTATTCTTCAGGGAATGTCTTAATTTCTCCTTCATTTTTGATGTATAGTTTTGCCAGATACAGAATTTTTGCTTACCTGTCTTTTTCATTTGTTTTCTTTTAGCACTTTGAATGCATCAGCTGATTGCCTTCTAGTCTCCATGATTTCTGATAAGAAATAGATTATGAATCTTATCAGGGATCACTTGCACATAGTCAAGTCACTTCTCTCTTACTGTTCTCAGTATTCTCTCTCCTTGTCTTTAGCACCCAGCAGTCTGATTAGTGTGTGTTTTCACATGGATCTTTTTTGAGTTAATCTTATTTGGGATTCATTACACTCCTTGGATGTGTAGATTTTAGTCTTTCATTGAATTTTTGAAGTTTTCACCTATTATTTCTTCAAATATTATTTACATCCCTTTCTCTTCTATAGGAGTGGCATTACGCCTCTGTGAGTGTGCTTGATAGTGTCCCATGGGTATCTTAGGTATTGTTCATTTTCTTCACTCCTCTTTCCTTCTTTGCTTCATATTGACTGATATGAATTGATCTGTGTTCAAGTGGGCAGAGTCTTTCTTCTGAATCTTCTTCTCAAATCCATTCTTTATCCCTCTGATGAATTTTTTTCTTTCAGTTACTATCTTTCAACTCCAGAATCTCTACCTGGTTACTTTTTACAACTTTTATCTTTTTGTTGATATTCTCTATTTGGCGAGACATCTTTCTCACCTCTACATTCTTCATACATGGTTTTCCTTAGCATTTGAGCATATTTAAAGTAGCTGATGTACAGTCTTCATCTACTAAGTATAATGTATAGGCTTCCTCAGTGGCAGTTTATATTGCATTTTTAATTTTTCCAATGCATGGACCATACATTCTCTTTTCTTTGAATACCTCATAACCTTTTTTGAGAGCTGGACATTTGAGTACTACAATGTGGCAACTTTTGAAACCAGATTCTTGGGCAGCCCCAGTGGCTCAGCGGTTTAGTGCTGCCTTCAGCTCAGGGCCTGATCCTGGAGGCCTGGGATCGAGTCCCATGTCGGGCTCCATGCATGGAGCCTGCTTCTCCCTCTCCCTGTGTCTTTGCCTCTCTCTGTGTGTGTCTCTCATGAATAAATAAATAAAATCTTAAAAAAAAAAAAAGAAGCCAGATTCTCTCCTGTTCCCAGGTTAGTTATTGGTTCCCAGGTAGTTATTGCTTATTGTGGCTACATTTGTTTGTTTTCTAAACTAATTTTGTAAAATCTGTATTTTTTTGTCACGCATAACCACTGGTGCCTCGTTAAGTTACCTTAGTGGTCAGCTAGTGATTTGACAGAGATTTCGTTAAACATAGAGGACTCCCCTCCCTACTCCCACTTTACCCTCCTCCAAAACTCCCAGTTTTTATAAATACATTTTGCAGAGTAAACCTTCAACACTCAGCTGAGCAATTTACAACTCTGCTCTAACTCACTTTCTGCTTGCATAGAGTCAGAAGGTCAATGAAGGTGAGAGTTCAGGGCTTTCTCGGATATTTTCTGTGTATGCATCCCACCCCATGTGCACCTAGCTGAGTAGATATGCTTTTAGGCGTGTCTATTATTTGCTCCAGCTGGATCCCTTGCTTCAAGTGGCAACAGCTAATAAAATTGCCTTTAACTGTTTCTGACGAATGTCTCCATGTAGTCATCGCTCCACCTTGGGAGAATTGAGTTAGGTGAAATAAAGCAAGCCCTTTGAATAGTCCTTCAGGGAACTACCAGATGAGCCAAAACCCAGAACCATAATTTCTGAGGACAGAGCTGCTCCACATTAGTCAACACTGGAAACTCATACCAGAAGTGAAGGATGCCAGCTTCAAGACCATTCCTGAGCTGGGGAGAGAGGTTGGGACCAAGGGAAGCTAAAAACCCCATGAAGCTTCTGTACTGAGATTCAGCCACTTTCTTTTGATCAAATGTTTGCCTGGTTGCTGTAAACCTTTGGCTAGTTTCCAGAGTTATGATAAAGTTGATTCTGACCGCATTTTGTCAATTTATTTACTGTTTTTATGGAAAACAGGGCCTTGGAGTTGCCTATCTTCCATTTTTACCGATGTCACCTAGAACATCCTCTTTTATATCATGAAAACAACTAGGGTAGAGAGAAGAATTCACCAAAGAGCTTTTTGTGACAGTGAGTGACAGTGAGTGACATCATCTAATTTTGGTATTTTGTCATATTGCTTATAGCTAACATTTTACATGGTTGTAAATCATGTGGATGGTAGTAAAGTTTGCAGGTGTTATAGAGGCTATCCTGCAGGAGAAAAGCACATGCAAGTATCTCAATTGATTTGCCTCCAGGTTGGAATTTTTTAGTTCCATGGACTTCATACTTATTGTTCAAATTCCTGAATTTTAAAAATAGGGCAAGAAGCCATGGTTCAGTTTAGTACACAGAGTCCATTTCCACTTTATATTCAGACATGTTTTTTTTAATTTATTTTTTATTGGTGTTCAATTTACTAACATACAGAATAACCCCCAGTGCCCGTCAGACATGTTTTTTATTTTGTTTTAAACTGAACGCTCCAGTAGCAAAACTCTCAAATGGAATTATATACATCGGTGATAATTTTTTCAAGATAAAGAAAGAAAAGGAAAAAGTAAGATAAAAAATTACATGAGGGGGCAGCCCCGGTGGCGCAGCGGTTTAGCGCCGCCTGCAGCCTGGAGTGTGATCCTGGAGATCCAGGATCGAGTCCCACATCGGGCTCCTTGCATGGAGCCTGCTTCTCCCTCTGCCTGTGTGTGTCTCTCTCTCTCTCTCTCTGTCTCTCATGAATAAATAAATAAAATCTTAAAAATATTACATGAGGTTATTTATCAGGTTGGAGCTGACAAGATTCAGACATTTAAGAACAATCCAATTCCACTTAGTGACACCTATCCCACTTACCCATTTAGCCCTCATTTTTCCTAACTATGTGTCTGCAACCAAATATCTACTCAATGCATATTTGTCAGATTAATATTATAATTGTAAATGATGGGAATGCCAACTCCATAGTCTATAAGGCTCTCTATTCCTCCTATGGGCATGGGTGGATGAACAATATCAAGATCACCTTTTGCAGGTCTTAGAATATTAAAACAAACTCTGCAAATTAAAGACAACAGCTCCTTATATTTATGAACCAATCATGAGCTTCTGTCATTTAAGGGCTACTATTTTCTTCATGAAGTGGAAAGTATCATTTGTAAAAGTGGAATAGGTGGTGGTGGCTTTGAGTTTCATGCCAGATATTGCTCTCTGTACATGACATCTCATGATCACAATGCATCCTGAGGCCATTTCTTTTAGATTCCCATTATACAGATAAGGAAATGTAGTCATAGAAAAAAAAAAGTTTGATAATTTGCTCCAGGTTTCACATCTAGTAAGTGGTGAACTGGGATGTGAATCTAGTCAGTTTGATCATAGAGGTCACGTCCGTAACCACTACACTAGCCTCTTGAGTTGAGTTCATGACTATGAATTTATGGACACTGGTCTTTGTGGTTCTATGGATTTTCTCTCCCCACTGCCCCTCAATCCAGATATGAGCACTTTAATATGGAATTCCAGATTTGGGTGTTTAATAGGCAGATGTATTAGAAAAAAGTAAAAGGGTAAAGGGGTGAAATAAATGATAAGAGAAGGGTTACAGCAATGAGGCCTAGACACTAATAGGGAAGAAGGGATGGGCAGGAGGTGGTTGGTAACAGTGATGAAAGACATGGGATTTTGGAAGTCTCAATGAGATCTGAAAGCAGAGGCTGTGGGAACAAGTAAGAGAGAGGTTTTAGGATAGGAGATGGTGGTCAGAGAGTAAGTCTTTTTGTGCAAGTTCTCTTCATATGGAACAATTTGGAGCAATCATAAGGTGTGCATTTTGGTCCTATGTGTGGAAGTCTGAAGATTATTGGAGATTATGGTCAGGTGGAAAGGATGTCAGAACTTGAGAGTTCAGATTATTAAACAAGATGTTTGCCTGGATGTTACAGAAAATGTAAAATATGGTGGATTCCAGGGAAGTGAAGGTCTTTGAACAGGTCATGCCTTGAGCTCATTCACTCTCTATTGGATTATCTCCTCCTCTTACTTTCCAGTCACCCCACAGGCTTGTTGCCCATTTTGGCAGCTTACTTAGAATGGTTCAAGTGATATTATCAGTCACCATATTCTTGCAGTAGAACTTCTGTGATCTCAGAGAGTCTCATTTTTGAGCATTCCAATTCAGGGAGAAAAAAAGAGATGCACACATTATTTATTCATAGCATGTTCTTACTTTCATATATTTTATTCCTGGGCTTATCACTAGAAAGAGTTCTGAAGTAAGGAAGAAGGATGTGAAGGCTCTTAGGTTTTTATTCACAAGTTTTTTAAAAAAATTTGTTTGTTTATTTTCTCTCTGCCCAGATTCAGATTTTTCCATAGCCAGAAGTTTAGTAAGGAAAGCATGCTTTGAAGATCTTTCTGTGCCCCCCAGCCCAGCATGCATTATTTACTTAAAAGTCTATGCCATTAGCCACAAAACTCTCCCAGTAAATTCCAGTGGTTTAACTTTCCCATAACTGTAAAGAACCAGCTCTCTGGCCTCCCTGGCATAGAGGGAAAGAAACTTGCCCTATCAAATCTCAGCTCTCCTGGAACCATAGCTGACTGCTTGAGAAATTCTTATGTCCTAGAGAAACATCAGTTCAGCCATTCTAAATGAAAGTTTTGGCAAGTGTTTTCTGGAGCAGCAATGGCACTACTAAGGCTCTGCTCTGCTCCATTACACCCTCCCTTTGGAGGCTTATCCGAGAATCCATACAGACCATGTGTGAGCTAGCAAGCCCTAAGGGGACTGGCAAGCCCCCACAACTACATGCAAAGCTGACAGGAACCAGCTGACAAGCAGGATGCACATGTGCTCAAGAGACGAGAACCATAAGGTAGGAGGGAAGGAGGTGAGCATTACTCATCACTCTAAGCCAAAATGACAAATCAGTTGGATCCAGGATAATGCGGAAGGAAATGAGCTAAGTCCCTGCAACCCATGACTAGTCCCTGACATCCTCATGCGACCTCCTTACCTATCACAGACGATCATTCCCATGTAGCCTGATTAGGGGAATGAGCTTTCAGTAGCTCACAGCTCCTCATTTCACCATTGCGGGGACTCCTGGGAAATGTTCTGGAAAGAAACTGACAACTATTCTATCAGTGGTGTTAGACTTACAGGGAATTGGTATTCTTCCTTCTAATTTTTTATTTTTCTATTTTTTCTATAATAAACATGCGTATTATAAAAGAAATACAAGCTTATTTAAACTTTTCCCCCTTAGCTTAAAATTAAGTCCTTTTATCACTTTATCTATAAGATACAGCAGATGAAAAACTCTTCTAGCAGCTCCTGACCCAGGATTCCTGACCCAGAGTTCCTCTATGAGTTCTCATTTTATAAAGTAGGGGCCTACACAGAGAAGCCCCTCAGCAAATGCTACAATGATGTTGGCATAGAACAGAAACGTGAAAGAGTGCGCATCACCATTAGCACCAACGTTTTTCAGAAAAATCTTACAGAATTACTTGAAATAGATATCTGGCCTTCTAAAGAAGAGAAAAACTTATATGTCAAGCAAACTAAATCAGATTCTTACCACCCCACCTCTACCCAAATCACCTTTACTCACTGGCTAGCCACACCCATCCCTGATTGTGAAAATCAACCATTCAAGAGCCAGTTTTTACCCCTATCATTATGCCATTCATTTCTAAAAGACATGATTCTTGTATTTACAGCTCTGTAAATAAAACATTTTAATTTTAGTATATGTGCTGCCGAAGCGAGCACAAGAAAACATTTTAATGGGCAGATCATGGTTTGAGGAAGAGGAGAAGACCAGAGAGAGCTAGAAAGAAGTTTGGATCATCAAATATTTAAATTTTTTTTAAAGGACTAATTTGAAATGTATTCAAACTTCCTAAATCTAAAATACTATGGATGCAATTCACTTTCAATTCAGATTTAAATAATATACATCTGACCCTACCCTACCCTGCTCCTTAGTAAAGGGATGTGAGGAGGAGCAGCAGGTGTGCAGAGTGGGTGTACAAACCATTACATGTGGAAACTTCGAATAAGTTTTAGTAGAATGAAACCTCTGTAGATTAGAAATGCACACTTTTTATTAATTTAGTAGAACTTTATAATCATCCTCCTTATCTCTGCCACAAGGGAGCTGTTTCTCTCTAAACTAGGACAAATTTACATAAATTAAAATCTTGCTTTGTTAAGTTTCAAGTTTCAGAGGGAAGGAATGAGGGATCTATTAATAATCTACAATTATTAGGTATCTACTGTGAGCCGCAATTGTGATATTTGGTTTGGGCAGATATCTCACTTTATTTTTGGCAAAACCCTGAGTTGAGAACAAGGCCAAGTGACTTGCCCAAGATCATACAGCTTTTGAGAGACAGGCTCATATTCCAGGTCTATTGGAGTCCAAAGCCTTCAACCTCGTTCTTTTTTGCCATTCTTAAAGACGTTTGTTTTCCTTAGTTCCAATAACTAATGTAAATTCTGAATCATAAACATTTAGCCTTATGGGGGGGTGCATAACACAAGAAAAGTAAGCCCAATGAATATAATAAATTCATCGTGGTAACGTTGCCTAGCCTGATGACTGTATCCCTTCAACATAATGTTCTCTTTTCAAGTGCCAAAAGTAATCTATTCTAATGTTTAAATGTTTTTAAAACATTCTAAATGATTTCTCTTGAGGCTATAATACCTTTTGAAAGGACCTTCTGGTATTGCTTAAATATGTAGACTTTCTTCCTCAGAATTATAAGGACTTATATGTAAACCAAATTCATTCACATGCTCCCAACCTATTCCCCTTGCTCCCTATTTTCACTCACTTAGAAGAGTCTAAGCCAGGTTTTCAAAATGACTTTTCATAGTTTTTCATCTTTTGAGATTTAAATTTTAAATTTATGTCTTTGCTACCCCAGGCCTTCTCCCTTTCTAATTTATTTTTCACTTACTTCAAGCCATCAACATATCCCTGCCACCAAGTTTGATTTATATTGCCCAGGAACATAATCCAATCATGAATCTTCCTTGGGAATGCCAACATGGCAGGAGAGAGAGAGCTCACTTTAATGATCTTTCTGGGGTAGAAAACAAAAAGCAAAAGATCAGTGGGACTTTAAAAATACTTTTAAGCAAACTTTATAAGCTATGGTAACACGAGAAACCTGGTTCTTCCTTGACTCCAAAACTGAAAGCAGCAATCCTTCAGACCATTGCTCTTTCTGTTCTCTCACAGGAATTGGAATTAGTTAGTTGAAGTTACAAATAAAGGACCCCAAATATCCACAACAATTATCCCACCTCCATTCCAGATCCTATGTGGATCTCCACTAAAATCAGGCACTTCTCATTTTACCTGACCAGGTGAACGTATCTGGTCCTCTGTGCTATGTCCCACCACTAAATGACATAACTATCTCCTGAGCCACAGGGCAGTTGTGGTAGTTCTTTGTGTTGTTAGTCATTGGTGTTTTAGCCAAGGAGCATATCTGATAGCAGTACATTGTGGTGTCTCCCAGTCATAATCAAGCTTCAGCCAGGGCAGGAACCAGGGAGGCTTCAGGCCCAAGAATCCATAGGCCTTTTAACCACTGCTCTATACTTAACATGATTCAAATTTAGAGACTTTCAGATTTGTTGTCTCTTTGTTCCATGGCTGGATTCTCAGGAGGGAATATCTCATTAGTTTATTAGATGCTCACCCCAGGTTTTGTGATTTGGCTCAGGGTCCCTGAATGCATACATAGCCACCAAGAGTCAAACTTCACATCCCTGGACCTATACCCTGAGAAAGCTGTTGCACTTTCCTAAGGGATATCTCATAGATGCAGGTTCCATACACAGCACCACTGAATCTTCTGAGGTTTTTCAGAAATGTGGCAGTCAAGAGGGCATCTGAAGTTTAATTTCAAAGACTAAGTTAGCAAGTACAAAATTAGAATGTCAGTCAATAGAAAGCTCTATTTTTATTTAGTTTAATTCAGCAAACATCAACAGTACACATACTATCTACAAAACACTATGTTATATAACACAGGCCTATTGAAAAGAAAGAAAAGAACTGATCCCTGCCATCAAAGCAAACCTTTCCTGAAAGATTCCTGGAAGTCTTCATTGACGGTCATTCAACAAATATTTGCTGAGCTCCTACTATGTACTAGACACTGTTGCAGTTCTGAAGGATTCATTAATGAACACAGGTGACAAAAATCCCTGCTTTCACGGAATAATTAGATAAACAAAGTAAGTAATAACTAAGATATAAGCCCAAATCTTGGCTTTACCACTTGCACAGTGAATGTCATATTTCTGAATCTCTCCATTGTTCTCATTTTTGAACTGAAAATCATAATAGTACCTCTCCCATAGTATTGTCATAAAAGTGTATCTACCACATAGTAAGAGCCACTATCATCATCATCATCACCATTATAAGACTCTTCATCCCCTCTCACCCTGAGGTCAATGCCTTAAAGCTCCCTCTCTCAATCCAACTCTGCCAAGAAGCTCTTAAACCAGACTGATAAAGATGAGGATGGTGTTTCATTGACTTGTTCATTGTGGGTAAGGGACTATATTAGATGCTAGGTTCACCAGAAGCAGAGGCTGTGATGTATTTTGAGGTGCAAGGTGTTTATTAAGAATCAATACCTATGAAAGGAAAAAGGAGGAAGAAAGATCAGGCAAAGGGAAAAGCTGAACCACAGCTCAAGCCCAGAAGATTATCAACCAAGCACAGAATGTTCTGAAGCCATTAAAATGTCCTTTTTTGGGGTCAAATGTCTGTGTCTTTCCATCCCCATCTATCACTCAATGGGGAATCTGGAGTATTTAGCCAGGATGATTCAGAGTCTCCCATAAACTAAGGCCTACGAAGAAAAAAATATGAACTTAAGCCCTAAAAACCTTACAGTTTGGGAAATGAAAGGAGGCTACATGGATAATGACAACAGTGAAAATGTTGTCAGGCAACTCTTTAACAGAAAGAATACTTCTGGCTGAGAGAAGAACAAATAAAAGTATTGAACTCTTCAGGCTAAGAAAATGTTCAAAGATGAATTGAGCAAGAAATTGATAAACTCTTGCATGATTAGCGTATTAGTGGTTCTCATTTCATTAGATTTTATTTCTTCAATTAAACTGGCATGAAACTATCTGACAATCTGTATCAATGCAACACAAAGTATGGTCCATAGACTGTGATGGTCTGCAAACTGTTCCCAGCCCTAAACTAAATAAGTATAGAGGGTAAGAATCAGCATTTAGAAAAGTTTTTAGCAATTTGACATAGTAATTTCCTGTCTATTGCAATCTATAATAAAACATTTGAGCTTGTATTTTGCTCACCAGCTTGGGTTTTTTCAACTTCTTTTTTTTTAATTTAAGTATGATTGACACACATGCTACATTAGTCTCAGGTGTACAACATAAGGATTCAACTTCCAATATGGAGTGTCCTCAAAAAATTAAAAATAGAAACCCCATATGGTCCAATATTTTCTACTTTATTTTTGTGATAATTTATTTTTATTGTATTTTACAAAATGGTTAGCCTTTAAAGGATTAGACTTTTTTAAAAAATACATGTTCCTTCACCATGTCACTTAAGCATCACTGGTGAATATTACATGTGTCTTATTTTTATGAAACTTGTTTTTTAAATTTTTTAAAATATATTTTATTAAATACAAATCCCTGTCATGCTTATGATTGTTAATTTGGAAATTAACAGTGTATGTCATTTAATGACCAAGTGCACTCCTCCTATAAATTGCCTAAAAAGAGAATTATTTTTGTGTTATAATAAGAAATACATACTTAGTGTTTGTCTCCTGAAACACTTAGATTCTTTGGAATGATAAGAATTACTTTTGAGCTGACTGGTGGCTGGAGGTGCCAGATAGCTTCAGGATGGAAGCAGATCATCAGAGAGACCAAGCCGCAATTAGAATTTTAGCCCCATCCCCAACCTCCAGGGAGAGAAGGACTTGAGATTTAATCGCCAATTGGTGATGATTTAATCAATCGCACCTACATAATGGAACCTCCATAAAAACTTTTGATGGGTTTTGAAGAACTTCCAGGTTGGTGAACACATGGAAGTCTAAGAGGGTGGTCCCGCCATCTCCTGTACCCCCCACCCCTCCTCTATGTATTGCTTCCATTTGGATGTCTCTAGTTGTATCTTTTATAACAGGCAAACATAAGTAAAGTGTTTTCCTGAGTTCTGTGAGTTGTCCAATGAATTATTAAACATACAGAAGGGGTCAGGGACCCTCTGAATTTGTGGTAAGCCAGGTAGAAGTGTGAGCAGTCTGGGCACCTTGCTTACAGCTAGGAGGGCGCAGTCTTGAGGGGATGAACGCTTGACCTGTGGGATCTATTGCTAACTCCTGGAAGTCAGTGTCAAAACTGAATTGAATGGTAGGACCCCAGTTGGTGTTAGAGAATTAGAGAACTGAACTTGGTATCAGAAAACACCACACATTTCATATCAGAAATGGTATCAGAAAGTAAACATAACTATTTTATATGAGTCCAATTTTCTACTAACTTTCATTTAATTACAAGAGATATTTACCTGCATGTGACGTCAACAGAATTAAATAAATCAAAAATATATATATAATAAAGCATTAAAATAGCTTTAGCAGAGAAATAATTTTTTATGAAAACTAAATAATCCTCAAAATAAGTTATGGAGGAGGGGCACCTGAGTGGCTCAGTCAGTTAAGCATCTGCCTTTGGCTCAGGTCACAGTCCCAGGGTCCTGGGATCAAGTCTTGTGGCAGATTCCCTGCTCAGCAAGGAGTCTGCTTCTCCCTCTCCCTCTGCCTCTCCTCCCTGCTCATGCTTGCCCTTTCTCTCTCTCTCAAATAAACAAATAAAATCTTTTAAAAATTAAATTATCAAGCATAAATACAGGAATATGATTTTTAAAGCTTTTTCAACAGTACCTTCAAGCTGTAAAAGAAAAGCAGTGAAGACGAACACAGCAAAATGCGCTGAGCTGAGCAGTTGCTCTTTTCATGGGCCACAAAATATCTTCCACGAGGCTATTCTTCCATGAAGTGTTTCCCTGA
Source organism: Canis lupus baileyi (assembly GCF_048164855.1). Lineage (NCBI taxonomy): Eukaryota > Metazoa > Chordata > Mammalia > Carnivora > Canidae > Canis > Canis lupus. The sequence goes on along the minus strand of NC_132873.1, from coordinate 2,843,647 downwards.
CTCTTCTAGAAACTTCCAGCCATCGTAAGTTATTATTATTTGTTTTCATGAGGGCTAAAGGAAGGTACTCAAACATCAGAGGTATTGAATTAAAATCCAGCATGAGGCAACTTTAAATAAGGAAGCAGGAATATATTTGTAAAAAAGGTCTTGAATTTTTTTCAAAAATAAAATGTTGGTAACATGACAATTCTCACACACATACACTCGGTTTATAATTTCTAAAACAGAGCATTAAAAATGATTTTTAGCAAGATGTTTTTTAAGTAACTAAACGTAGATTTGAGTATCTTTAAGAAACTCTATCAAGTAAGATTTTATTAAATCGATATATTACTTGTGCTACAAAAGATTCCTACCTGTTTAAAAGAAACCATGACAGTTGTTCTCTTTTGCTTTATCTACCTGTAGCCTCCTATTACAATATAGAAAGTGAAGGTGATGTGCTTTAAGAGTTCCAAGAAAAGAAATTAAATCCCTTAATAGTTGATGAGTAGAATAATAAGAGATTTTTTAAAAATAGCATCTCTATACTGATGTTATATGGTAATTGAAAAACATAATTCAATATTTTTCTAAAAAATCTTTTCAAAGGCATTATCTGTAGTATGCGAGTAACAAGCAGTAGGAATCAGATGAGTTTCAGATCCGGAATCTGGGAAAAAGATCGTCAGAGAAAAATCATTCTCCAACACAAAATTAGTATCACCACTAGAGTAAATAGAATTAGTTTTGATTCCCTTTGAATTATGATTTGGACACTGACAATTTTTATTTTTTTATTTAAATTCAATTTGCCAACATATGACAATTTTATTGCTCATCATTTAAAAGAATCTCTCTAAATTGTAAACAGTATAAAATAAGCCAACACCTTGGATATTTTAATAAATTATAAGATTTTCATTGCCAGGGTATGAAATTTGTGTATTGTATTGAGAACAGAGAAAAAGAAGGGCCAGGATACTAAGTATTGGTTTGTGGGTCTCAAGCACTGCTTGATAGAGATCAATATTCTGATTCTACAGGAAAGATTCTTGGAGCATATATGGTAGAAACCCAATAAATAGTTGCTAATTGATTAGTGTGTGAATGGACTAATGAATAAATGAATTAAATACCCTTAACAAGGAGTCCTCATTCAGGAATAAATTCTTTGTTAGAACTGTCTTCTGACTAGATCTAATTTTCTTGAGGGATGAATCTTTGCTTATCAAGACAGTCTCCGAGTTTTCTGGGTGCAAAGTCCCCATAAACTGATCTTTTCATTAGGTCAAGTCTATCTTAGAGTATTAATGAGTAAACTGACATTTTGTGTTTATATTGGATTCTTAAGATTTTGGTGAAAATCAATTGATTTCCCAAGATCGGATCAGTAAGAAGATGAAGGACGAAAGCTGAAGGTTGCCCTAGAATAAACAAGTTTAAACCATGAGCCCTAGTAAGTCTAAAGTAGAAATCCATTTGTAAAACCAGGCTGAACAATCGCCTGGATTTACCCACCTAGTCTACTCATAAGCTGCACTGCTGGTATATTTTCTGTGTAGAAACGTACACTTATATTGGAATAAATCTGATCTACTCACATTTCCTTCTTCTATTCCAGCTTAATCCCTAAAGAGATGCATGTGAAAGTTGGAAATGCTTTACTTTCCTAGGACAGAACAAAAGTTAAGAACTAACTGCTACTTGCCATCATTGAAAAGAGCAGAGGAATCCCTGATCCACACTTCGGCACCGTCACTCAGCGCTGCCCCTTCCCTGTGGGCTGATGGCTTCTGCGTGCCATCTCTGAGTATCTTTCCAATCTTTGCATTGACAGAAGTCATGATTTAGGACTCAAGTAGGCACTTTCTTTTTAAAGAACCAATAGAGTTGCACATCTTTTTTAAAAAGAAACACTAATGCTCACCACACTCAGCTGATGTTCAATTATCCCTTTATAATTCTCTAATAAGGAATGCCTGAGGCAATCTACTGTTTTAAGCATTACAGAATTACTGAATAAAAGTAGACATATTGAATACCTTGAGTTCAATAAAATTTGCCACCCATTGATGTGTAACTCCAAATAACTTGGTGTTTTAGAGTAAATGGAGGTGAAAATCAGAACGGTTGGTGGGAATTCCCAGGAGTACCAGAAAATTAAAAACCCAGATAAATGCAGCACGCTGGTAATGAGATGAAATTTAGGGATTAATTGGTCTTGGCTTCCTGATATTGTGACCATAAAAATCTTAGGTTGACTGATATTATGTAATATTTGCTGATACAAAGGTCAAGCAATCAAATTTTGGAAGTGCGGTTTAAATAAATCAAAATCACATCTATGTTCTGTTACACTTCTCTGAGCCCTTCATGTGCTAACATACATAGTCCACCTCAGAGAAGGGCATATAAAAAGCACATAGCACTCCATAAAAGAAATGGGGAAATGAAAGAGAATTTCACAGGATTATTTCATCATCGAACTCTTTCTTCGGGAAACATCTATGAACATTTCCTGGAATACGGTTTGGGATTTGCTGACCTAGTTTGGTTTCCTCTCAGTAAAAGTGAAGAAAGAGACTTTGTGAGAGAAATGTATATAAAACTAAAAAGCAAGCCAGTGACAGAACTAGAACAATAAAATCATAATTTCCTCTACTCTATACATTATTTAGGAAATATTAGAGGGATGAGAAAAATTTATGAACTGTCGTAAAATTCTATCAGGTGAACTCTACATATAATGGTAAAAGTTATAAAGAATTAGAGGCATCTACTTTCACTTCAATGTCAGCCCAAAATATTTTTAAAAAACAAAATAATTGATCAATAATACAGAATCAGAGAAATTATAGACAAGGGAACAATTAGTGGGATAAGTAGTTTGACTATCACATCGAGTCAATCTTTACAACGATTGTAAGGCAGTTTATTTTTATCATGCTAAAACCCATCTGGAGATAGACAGCAGGTCCAGGCACAGGAGGAAACTGGCAAGGATTTGGGCTCTTTCAATCAATCTTCATGCTCCACCAGCCTCAGTGGATGATTCTCATGGTCATGGTCACTCATCACTGCTCTGCACCTCTCATATCTTATCTGACCTCCAGTACTGAAGAAGGGGGTTGATAAAGGGTGAAAGATTCATTCCAGCTAGGTCAACTTTTTGTGGGTTTTGTTTTTTCATCAGAAAAAAACAAACAAACAAACAAACAAACACTATCTTTCCTGGAAATTCTACCAAGTAGTCTTCTGCTTATATGTGCTTATATCTAATTGGCCAGAGGTATCCCATAAGCAACCCTGGAAAATTGAGTTTGGTTATTTTTTTCTTTGAAAGCTAGACACATTTTGCTCCAAACCAAATCAGGGCAATGTTAATCAAAAGAAAGGGCACAGGCTTAGTGCGAAAGTGACTGCCCATGCAGGAATTAATATTCCTATTTTCATATCAGGAGACTGATACTTCAGGGATCAATATTTAGTCAATATCACATAGCTAATAGGTGGGTATCAGACAAGGAAGCCAGACCTATCCAGGGCCTCAAAACTGGCATATTTTGTTCAAAATGTAGGTTCTCTGAGAGGGGAACAGAGGCAATTAGGAAACAACATTCAAATATAGCTATTGTGTAAAAGCCCTACAGAATTTAGACAGGAAAAAAATCTGTGGACTTGGCACATAAAAGGAAAGGAAGCAGAGGGCTAAAGAGCCTGTTTGTTCAATTTACTCAGCCCACAAAAGAAGCTTTAAGTTGGTGAGTAAGCATCATTCGTCTTAGCCTCTATTAGAATACCAGTTATTTGGGCTACAATGAGAATATATACTCTTAAAACTCTTCTGAGCCCTCTGGCGTTTTCATTAAGACTTTTTTTCTCTGATCCTTTACCTCATTCTCCACCCCCCTTCATACCTCCTCCCCTTCCTCCCCATCTTTCCCTCCAGATACATGGCCATCTCCCACCTCCTTGACTCCCCTGCCACACACACACACACACACACACACACACACACACTTTTGCAAAGCCTCCTATATGGTGGGAACTTTCCAGACTAATTTCCTCTCATGGAGTCCAAGAGAAATGAAGAGAAGATGCAAAAATGACCCTCCATCCTAGCTGCAGGAAAAGTTTGTGTTGCTAGGAAACCAATGGTAGGTGCTAACCATCCCTCACTAAATGAGGGCAGATCCCGGCAGAATCATTCTTTTTGTGGAAGAACCTAGACCATGATTTCACTTCCTACCTCCGATAGGCTCTGTACATGTGTATGCTTTTATTCCCCAATAACAAGCAGCAGAAATGATTAAAAATAATTTTAGGGATATGAAAATGCACCTATGAGGAAGATCAGAGGAGTGGTGTAGCATAATACAGAGCCATAAGATTGAAGGGGTTTCTTACTCTTCAAATATTTAGGCCACTGTTCAGAGAGTGGTGCCATTCTGCAGGGGAGCAAACTAGAAAAACATATAAGTCAGATTTGGGTGAAATATATGATGGAAAGACCAGTGCTGGACGTTTTTGCATGTCAACAGAGATAGGCATACAGATAGATAGAAGTAGTCAAATATGTTGTTGTCTGTACACAGCATATCATTACTTCTATCATTAACAAGGCACATCTTCTGAATTGATTTTCTTATCTTTTTTTGTCACAGACATATGTTGTAGGTTGTTTGCTTAAGTCTGGCCTGAAGGTAGCTAAAGTTAGAAGTCTAGGATTATATCATTTCAGAGTGAGAGGAAGGGTAATAGAGGATGATAGGACAGTTTAGAAAGGAATGATTAATTCATTCATTGGACAATTATTTGCATGTTGATCATGTGCCAGGCTCCTTCTAGATGTTGGCACAAAAAGGTCTGACCTCACAGAGCTTGTATTTTGGCAGATGTAATAATTAAGAAATGAAATAATTAAGAAAAAAATATATATGTTGGATAATACTATGCTAAGAAGAAAAATACTGTAAGGAAAGGGGATTTAAAATGTCATGGCAGGTGTTGAAAGATGAATTTGGAATTAGGATCTGAAATGAGGGAGTGAAGCATCCAGACACGTGGAGGAAGAGCATTCCAGGCAGCGTGAACAGCAGGTGAATGGCTCTGCAGCAGGGCTGTACCTGACATTTGCAAAGAAGAGCAAGGAAGCCAGTGAGGCCGGGATAGTGGTAATGATGAGGACAACAGTAGGAATGGGGCCAGAGAATCACGGGGTGGAGGGAAGTAAATGTGAGAAGGAGGGGAATCTTATAAGGCCTTGTAGCTCATCACAGGACTTTGGCTTTTCCTCTGAGAGAAATGGTGTGACCAGAGTCAAAGTGTTGACCAAGTCAACACTTGCAGAATAACCATGTGTTCGTCTACATATCCCGGTCTCCATGGCAGCTGGGATCACGCCAGAGGCCTAGCTCTGAGCAGAAGCGACGCGTATCACATCAGGTCAAGATGAAGAGACATTATGCTCCCTTTGTACCCCTCTGCTCTGCTATCATGACCTTTAAATTCAAGTGTTCCAAATGGAAATACTTAGAACCATCTGACCTACATCAGACTTCATCTGAAGGAAAAATAAAGCTTTGCTACCTTACGTCCCTGAGATTGTTAGGGGACATTGGTTTCAGCAGCAGAGCTCGGCCTGCCTAATACAGATGTGGCACTGTTAGAACGCTTTTGAACAGAGGACTGACATTATGTTTTAACAGGACGATTCCAGCTGCCATGTTAAGAACAGTCTATGAGGGGAATACCTCAGCGGTTGAGCGGCTGCCTTCAGCTCAGGGCATGACCCCGGGGTCCTGGGATCGAGTCCCGCAGGGAGCCTGCTTCTCCCCCTGCCTGGGTCTCTGTCTCTAACTCTGTGCCTCTCATGAATAAATAAAGAAAATCTAAAAAAAAAAAAATAGTCTACGAGGTTAGGGGGAGAGGGGAAATGAGGAGGGAGAGGGATGTAGTAGGAGTCCACAGCGCTGGCCCAGATGGAGCTAGTGGTGGCTGGGCAAGGTTTATGGTGATGAAGGTGGTAAGAAGTCCATTTCCAGGTATGCTGCTGACAGACTGACAGGGAGGCATCAGTAAGAAGAGAGATGGGGCGGGCGTTGGAGGGGGTGGAGGTGTCTGAGTGGCTCAGTCAGTTAAGCATCTGCCTTGGTTCTATTTGCTTGTGTGATGTCATGATCCCAGGATCCTAGGATGGAACCCCACATCGGGCTCCCTGCTCAGCGGGGAGACTGCTTCTGCCTCTTCCTTTCCCCCTGCTTGTGCTTTCTCTCTCTTCCTCTCAGTCCTTCTCAAATTTATTTATTTATTTATTTATTTATTTTCAAATAAATAAAATCTTTATTTTTTTAAAGATTTAATTTATTTTTTTAAAGATCTTATTTATTCATTCACGACAGACATAGAGAGAGAGAGATTGAGAGGCAGAGACACAGGCAGAGGGAGAAGCAGGCTCCATGCAGGAAGCCCCATGTGGGACTCCATCCCGGGACTACAGAATCATGCCCTGGGCTGAAGGCAGGCGCCAAACCACTGAACCACCAGGGATCCCAAATAAATAAAATCTTTAAAAAAAGAAGAAGAAGAAAAAGAGAGACAGGAGTTGTTTGTTGATCTGTACCAGTGGAAAGATGCAATTGCCATCGACTGAGATGGGAATGGGAGAAGGGAAAAGACCAAGAACTCAATTTGAAGTGAGAGATGCGTATTACTCATTCAGAGGAAGCATACCAAGCAAGCAGTTGGAGATTAGCTTCTGGAGAAACGGCTTGTGGTATATATTTGAGATCCACCAGCACATAGATTATTTTAGTCATGAGTCCACATAAGTTTCCCCAGGGAATGAGTATTACAGAAAAAAAAAGGAATCCTACGAGTATGATGCTTAGTGAAAAAGAATACAGATTCTAGAAATGACATGTAGGTCAACTTATGCTGATAAGCCTCATGTAAGAAAAAGCAGACGAATGCTATACTGAAAAATAGCTTGGCAGGTCCTCTTCTCTTCAGTATTCTGAAGCTGGGAGACAGGATTTATGGTGACAGTGGATTCAGAGTAATGAATTTTCACTGGTGAATTAGGATGACCCTAAAAAGAAGTTACGTGAAGATGTTTATGTGGGACTACAGTGTCTGTGTGCAGAGGACAATCAAAGGAGTGTCTGCACATAAAGAGCAACCATTACTGATGGGAAGAGAAGGCGTTTGCTAAAATGGCACCATCCCTCACTGTCAGGCATCTTGGCATTTGAATCTTGACTAAGCCGTGTCATCTGCTTTGCTCATGTGCATGGCAAGCTCAGCAGACTTCCTTCTAGAACTCCCTCTGGAAGAGAGCAGGTGATGTCTCCACTCTGACTGGGTTCTATTTGCATGTGTGAAAACCACCCTTCTGGTGAAGGACCTACGTGGCAGGTAAATTAAATAACATGAATATGTGCCTGTGTTTCCAACTGTGTGTTTACAGGATAAGCTAAATGCAGTAACAAACAACCGTATGATCTTAGCGACTGAGCACAAGAAGAGGTTTTTTGTTTTTTGTTTTTTTTTTTTTTTATCCCAATCCACCTGGATATTTGATGAGTGCCCTTCAATGTAGTTCTGATATACAAAGCCCATTATTCACACTAATCTCCATGGCTCTAATATAAACAACTCCACCATCTTCTAGGGCCTCAGAGTTTTCCACTATGACATACTGCACCATGGCAGGGAATGAGAGGAGAGAGTGCGTGTGGAACATTTCACAGAAATTTTTAAGATATCACACCTGGAAGTGGCATTCATTGTTTCCATCCATATCTCATTGGCCTGATTTCAGTCCATGGCCTCACCTAACTGCAAGGGCAAATGGGAACAGCCATCGGCTGTGTGTCCAAGAAGAGGAATGGGTTGGGTGAGCGTCTAACCATTCTCCACCACTGTGTGAAAAGCTGCTTTATCATCTACAGTCTTACCCATATGTTGGGTAGATTCACAAATCTGAACTCACAAATTTAACCCAGTTGTGTGATAAAACAGATGCAGACAAACGTTCATCAAGTTCAAGATTATTCATTTCTATTTCCACCAGCCTTAAGACTGAAATAATTTATCTTTAGAATATGATCTTGAAACTGGTCCAGAACCTTTACCAGCCACCTATTATTATTTTTTTTTAAATAATTTTAATAGTCTTTTTTTATATAAATTTTTATTTATTTATGATAGTCACACAGAGAGAGAGAGAGAGAGAGAGAGAGGCAGAGACACAGGCAGAGGGAGAAGCAGGCTCCATGCACTGGGAGCCCGACGTGGGACTCGATCCCGGGTCTCCAGGATCGCGCCCTGGGCCAAAGGCAGGCGTCAAACCGCTGCGCCACCCAGGGATCCCCAGCCACCTATTATTAAATAACTAATCCAGGTTATCGAGCCTTTCTAACCACAGTCCTGAGGACTCACTACCTAAAGATGAATAAGAAATGGCCCCTGTCCTTAATGACCTCACAAATGTGTAGGGGAAACAAACATACAGAACAATCCTACGGGTATCTGAGGAAGGAGTGATTATTAATTCTAATTGTCATGGCAGAGACTGGAGCAGAGTTCTGGGAAAACACAAAAAGAAGATGGTGCTTGAAGTGAAATTTAGAAGCTGAGAGAGAATTCTCCAGGCAGAGAAGAAAAGAAAGAGAATTACAGAAGGAAATCACTCTGCGCATCAGAGCTGAGCTCCAAGGGATCCGCTAAAGAGGTAGCTTATTGTGAGATCTTGAGAGACTAGGTAGTGGACTAAGAAATCTAGACCTTGTCCCAGAAGACAAGCCATCCAGAGATTCCTGAGTGTGACAAGGTTTAAGCCATATCTTAGAAAGATGCTTTAGGCAAAGAGAGACCATAGACTGGAGCTGGGAGGGACAAAGCGTGAGTAGTTAGGAAGCTATTACAATTGCACACATCAGGATCGAGAGAAGGTAAGTTTAATGAATAACTCCTACTTTGACATATAAAATCAATAGGCTTGGCAACTTTGAACAGAGCTGGGAGGGGGAGGAAGAGAGTGAGCATAAAACCTAAATGCCTTTACCTTTATTTTTCTGATCACTGGCATGGTGCCTAGAACATAGCAGGTATTGCTTTCTTGTTTCTGCCCAACGGAAGTGGCTTCAGAAGATGGAGGGGGCTTTTAGGTATTAAAACAAATTCCTTTTGCTCTTCAAAAGCTCTCTAATCCTGGAAATTTTTTAATAGGGATTAAAATCTTTCATTGTGACTTACTCTATTGTTGAGGCTGTGGGGAAATGGGCACTCTCGAGCATTACCAGTGGGAGTGTGAACAGGTACAAATCCAACTGAGGGTGAATTAGTGGCATCTATTAAAATTACAAATGCATATACCCTTGGACCCATAGATTCCATTTCTGGGAAGTTTTCCTAGAGATACATGTGTACATGTTCAAAATGGCTTCTGAAAGAGTCCCCCGTTGCAGCCTTGTTTTTAACAGCAAAAGACTGAAACTCAAATGTTCCTGAACAGCAAACTGATTAAATAATTTATGGTATATCATAAAATGGAATTAATAAAAGAAAATTTTAAAAAAGAAGCACCACACTTCCTACAGATGATAAAGATCCTCAAGATGTATGAAGCGAAGAAAGTCAGATGTGAACAGTGTGCATAATAGGTGGCTTTTTAAGTGAGAAAGAGATCCCAAATTATATTTATATTTATTTTTTCTTTCTGAGGCATAAAAATTCCGGAACCATGTGAAAGAAATAAGAAAGGTCTATAAATCACATGACTGTATTATCTATTCAAAAATGAAACTAGAATTACTATCTCATTCTACAATTGTTTAACATGCAAGGGTGCCTGGATGGGTCAGTGGGCTAAACATCTGACTCTTGAATTCAACTCAGGTCATAATCTTAGGGTCATGAGATCAAGCCCTGAGTTGGGCTCCACTCTGGGCTTGGAGTCTGCTTGGGTTTCTCAGTCTCTCCCACTGCCTCCTCCCCCTCTCCCATTGCATATTCATTCTCTCTCTCTTTTTCTCTCTCTCTCTCTCTCAAAAAAAATTTTTTTAATACCAAAAAAGTGTAAAACAGTCCCCCACCCCCATCCTATTTCCTCCTCCCTGAATCCCAAGTAACACACCGACTTAAATTTGCATCAAGATACACCTAAGATTAGATTCTTCCATAAGAATCGCCTGTGAGAGGAGGAGGTAAAGGTAGAGGGAGCAGAGATTACAAGTCTTGAGAATTCCAAATGCCTGAAAAAGTGAGGCAAGGGGGTGCCATGCTAGAAAAAAAGACGTGTGAGGGAGAACGAGGCACCTAAGAGGATCCTTACCTTCTTTATAATATTGCAGCATATTTAAAATCCATGGATAATGTGTTGGGCCATTCATCACAAAGATGCTATTTCTTTAGGTGTTTTTTTTTTTTTCAGTAACCTTGACATGGCCATTAGTTAATCAGAAGCATAGGCAGAGTTTTCTAGAATTGCAATATTAATAAACTTGAGGTTTGTGGTTCCTTGAAATATTCCCCTAGGTGTTTCATAAAAACTGGCTCTCCCTTAAAACTGAAGGTGAATGTGTCTGGACTCTCTGGCAACTTACCAACCGATGAAGCCTTCATCTGAAGAATATTGATAGATATATCTATTCAAAACTTGGTGTTTGGCCAATATCTGTGGATCCAAGAACATTAACTATTGCTACCCAGCCAGCACAATCCTAGGAAACCATGGCCTATCAGAGTAATAGATTCCCTCACACTTCCCACTTTACATCATTTACATTCTTTAAGATTCCTTCATGATCTTAAAAGATTTTCTTAAAGGGGCACCTGGGTGGCTCAGTCAGTGGAGTGTCGGCCTTTAGCTCAGGTCATGATCCCGGGGTCTGGGATGGAGCCCCAGGTCAGGCTCCCTGCTCAGCAAGGAGCCTGCTTGTGTCTCTTCCTCTGCCCCTACCCCTGACCATGCTCTGTCTCTCAAATAAATAAATAGCATTACATTTTTTTAAATTTCTTTAACAAGAAGAAAGTTTTCTTTTAAAAAGAAGAAAGTTCTTCAAACAGCCAGAGATATGTTTTTTAAAAAATCAGCAATTCATGTTAAGAAAAAAATAGCTTATTCTTTCTGAAAGTTGCTCACTTAGTTCACCAATAAAACTGTGCAAGTAATGAAGTAGCATACAAGCAAAAAGGGAGTGGAAACAGTAAGTAAATGGAAAGTCTCTTAATTTGCCTCTTTACTAGACTCAGGAAATCTTTGGAGAGCAACATGGAAGACACTTGCTGATAATCTTAGATCAAAATCCACATCATAGGACACCAGGCTACTGGTTTTAATTACACAAACCAAATTTCCATCACCACTAGCGTTCATCCTGGAGTTAAGAAAGAAGATTTATCACTTGCCCTCTGGTATAAATTCTTCCTTTCCTCTTGTCAATAAAACCTCTTATTATATTCATTTTCTTCTACCACAAACATCTCTGACATTTCTCATGACTTTCTGGGGAATATGCGTGTCACTTCACAGAAGAGGGAAGCCTGGCATCCTCCGTCCTTAGCGTATAACCTCAGACCACAGGGAAGGAGACACGGGGAGTGTCATTCCCACAGATGGCCTGGAAAACCCTTGGCTAATGACTGTACACGTGAAGTTATGGCAGGTTTCATAGCCTCTGGTTTTTCATTAATGTTTCTGTGTGGAAGCCTCCCACCACCCATCTGTCCACACGTCAGCCTCTACTACTCATCAGAAGAAACTCTTGACCTTGGCCGTGGAGTGTGACAGCCTTGACATTACTGTTATTCTTTAGTAAGAGAAGTCAGACCCTGGTCCTGACAAAGGGTAAGGATGAGGGTGGGTCTCTCTCCTCCGTGTCCCAGAAACCTGCGCCCACCCAAGGCAACACCTTTCAGTAATATTCCCAAGCAGGTCAAATGTGATTTTTTTCCCCTTTTCTGTTGCTAATCGTTGTGTAGCGCCAGATATCTCTTTTGGTCTCCAGAGCGGGGTAGAATCTCTCATTCCTCCATGCTCCCTCATCATGGCACTTTTTAACTCTGCCATATAAGATGATTAACTTCCAACCAGTCTGGTCCACCGGCTGGTAATTCTCTCAGAAACAGAGGCCATAACTTAGTCACCTGTGGTCATCAGAGCCCGACATAGCCCAGGCACTTGGCAAGCTGCAGGTTCTCGTGAAATATCTGCTCCTACTTTCAGAGACAGGCATCAAGAATCATTCCTCTGATATCAGTATTTAGAGCTGATCAAACCTTAGGAAATTTCCTCAGTTTTGACTCTGGTATTTCTAGTTATATGGTAAATATCCACCCCTTGGGACAATATTTTTGTGGTTTTAATTGTGATTACATTTTTATGTGTCACATTTATTTATGATATAGCTGTTGTTAGCACAAGGGCCTATTCGACACTTAAAAAAAATGAAACTCTCTGAGTTGGCAAGCAATCCTTTCTCTGTTATTTATTTGGTTGATAAAAGAAAGCTAAAATGACTTGCCTTGATTTAAGGCTTCTATAGCTGCTCCCATGGTTCTTGGTCTTATCAGCAGATCAGTCAATCAAACCATAAAGTTGATTTCTGAAAATATGTTAGGGGATGGGAAAAGACCTAAAGGAAATCATTAGCCAAAGCATGGACTGGAAAATATAACAAATTATGGTTGAGCACGTACTATCCACAGAAGCTGTTCTTGCCTTCATGGAACTTTCTATCCGTCCTGAAAGATCGATTTTAATAAAATAATAAACACATTTAGACATAGAAGAAATTCTCTTAACCACCCACTACTTATTAGTTTGAAGGATTAACCAACCAACACCCTCCACTTGCTCTATAAAACTTCCTGACTGATGCTCTCAGCCTGCGGACCACTCTTTGCCAGAATGCTCAGCTGCTCTGATCCCACCGATTACCGTCTATGCTTTCCAGGACTCAGCTGTATCTGTTCCCAAATCCATTGATGCCAGTTGTATAATTTAGTGTAATTAAATAACTTAGATACATATTATACAAGTCTATGAAACAAGAGTGTGAAAAGAGTTGTTTCTATGAAAACTATAAATGCTCTAGAAAGCTACAAAGACAAGCTACTAAAAAAGTTTATTCAATTAAGTGTAAGTGAGGCAACTGTGAAAGACTAGGGAGAAAAACAAAATATAAAAGATTCTGATTTTAAATCCTCTCTCAAATGTCTTTTAGTTCTCTTAAAAAATATAAAAGATGTGGACATTGCATTTCATGTGTAATTGATACAAGAAAGGTGATGGGGGGGCACCTGGGTGGCTCAGTTGGTCGAGCGTCTGAGTCTTGGTTTCAGGTCAGGTTCTGATCTCAGGGTCATGAGATCCATGCTCAGCAGGGATTCTGCTTGAGATTCTCTCTCTCCCTCTCCCTCTGTCCCTCCCCAGGTCATGTGCGTTCTTTCTCTCTCTAAAATAAATAAATCTTAAAAAAAAAAAAAAGAAAGAAAGGTGATGGAGGACTTTAGTCTAGAGACCCAAGCTCATGAAAAAGGCCTGGTTCTACATCATAAGATTGGAAAACAGATGTATATTTTTGTTTTAACTTAACCCAAAATATGTAAACATATCTTTCATCCCCCCCCCCCCAATTCACTGCTCTAAAAGACTTAATGAATGGACTACCAGTCCTATATGAAAGTGTTTCCCCTGAGTATGAAGAGCCACTGTACACAATTCTGAGGTTCAACTGGATATGATTTTTCTCCAGCCAATGCTTCCGAAGAACAAGTAGACATTCAGTGACTCGGGGGGGGGGGGGGGGGGAAGCTCACTTGCAAGTTTATAAGTAACAAGTGACAAACTAATTATAAAAGTCACCTCACATTTTAAGTACATGTATTCATTTAAACCTTTTGAAATTTTTCTTAAAATGTTTACCATGTGTACCATTCAGCACACATTGTCTATTTGGAACTTAATGTAATTCAGGAAAGAGTTTGTAGAAAGTTAGGAGCTCCCAGATTGGCTACAAAAATAGACCTCTAGTCAAATTTGCTAATACTTCCCAGAATCAGGCAGGGAGAACTCTATGCTTTCCTTCCTGAGATCACTAAGTGCTACATCTAAAAATGTTATTCATTTTTCACGATGAAATGTATAAATGGAAGCATGGAGTTTGTGAACTTTTTATTAATAACTATTACATCTACCAGAAATATGCATATTAGGTTGGGTCATTTGGTTATTATTTAACTAAAGTTGTAGTTCTTGCTCTAAAGAAAAAATACAGTGGGGCACATGGGGGGCTCGGGGGGTTAGGGGCCTGAGTCTTGGTTTGGCTCAGGTGGCATCTCACAACCCGGAGACCGAACCCCACAGCAGGCTCCACGCACAGCAGGGAGCCTGCTTGAGATCCTCTCTCTGCCCCTCCCTCCCTCCCTCCCTCAAATAGGTAAGTAAGGACATAGATAGAGAAGTAAATAAATAAATCTTTAAAGAAAAAGCAGGGTGTGGAAGGCGCCCCTAGCCAGAGGGCTCCGAGCGGTCAGGCTGTGGGCGGAAGGCTTCCTGGAGGGGGGGGCATCGAGCCGCGGCTTCAGGACCAGGAGGGACCCAGCGCGCCCCGGCGGGGAGGCGCCAAAGCTGAAGGGTCTGTGCGAGCCCAGACTGGGAGGAGCGGGAGGGGGACCGGAGGGGTGGGGACAGGGAGGTGGAAGAGAAGGAGGAGCAGAGGTGGATTCCGGGGAACAGGAGACCGGGCGCAGCAGCGGCTCCTCCGCGGACCCAAGACGGGCCTGGGGAACCGCGCGCTGTCCTCGCCGGGGAGGAACCCGGCCCCGTCCTACCCTCCGGCCCCAAGTAATCGTGTGTGTGCCTCGGACCGACCGACGGACAGCCCGCTGTCGGGGTCCCCGCCCGCCAAGGCCGCCCGACCCGCCCACCTCGCGCGCTCACCCACGCACCCGGGCCCTCCGCGCCCGCCCCCCGCGGCACCTCGCCCCCCCCCACCCGGCCCCCTGCCCCCGCTCGGCTTCCCGCACCCCCCGCAACCCCCCAGCGCCCCGCGCGCGTCCCCGCACACCCGTACCGCCCCGCCCCCGTCCCCCCACACCCCTGCACCGGTCCCCGCACACCCCCGCGCCCCCTGATGCGGCGTCCAGGTCCTTAGTTACACGCGCATCCCTTACACGTGGAGGCCGCCGTTCCCCCGCCGCGGCCCGAGGCTCCGTGGGCGTGAGCCTCCTGAGAAGGGGCGCCCTCCCCAGAGCCAAAGGGAGCCCACGGCGTGCACCGCGGCCTGCGGGGGGGCCGGGAGGCCGGGGGGACCGGGGAGGCCGGGGGGGGGGGGTTCGGAGAGGCCGGGGGACGGGGGCGCCGGGGAGGCTGGGCGGGGGCAGGGGGGTCGGGGAGGGCCGGGGAGGCCAGGGGGGGCCGGGGAGGCCGGGGGGACCGGGGAGGCCGGGGGACGGGGGCGCCGGGGAGGCTGGGCGGGGGGCAGGGGGGTCGGGGAGGGCCGGAGAGGCTAGGGGGGGCCGGGGAGGCCGGAGGGGTCGGAGAGGCCGGGGGACGGGGGGGCCGGGGAGGCTGGGCGGGGGCAGGGGGGTCGGGGAGGCCGGGGAGGCCAGGGGGGCCGGGGAGGCCGGGGGGGGGGTCGGAGAGGCCGGGGGACGGGGGGGCCGGGGAGGCTGGGCGGGGGCAGGGGGGTCGGGGAGGCCGGGGAGGCCAGGGGGGCCGGGGAGGCCGGGGGGGGGGTCGGAGAGGCCGGGGGACGGGGGGGCCGGGGAGGCTGGGCGGGGGCAGGGGGGTCGGGGAGGCCGGGGAGGCCAGGGGGGCCGGGGAGGCCGGGGGGGGGGTCGGAGAGGCCGGGGGACGGGGGGGCCGGGGAGGCTGGGCGGGGGCAGGGGGGTCGGGGAGGGCCGGGGAGGCCAGGGGGGGGCGGGGAGGCCAGGGGGGTCCGGGGAGGCGGGGGAGGCCGGTCCTCGCCGAGCGCCGAGGCGGTCCGGGGGCGCCCGCAGCCGCTCCGCGCGAGCCGCAGGTTGAAGGTAATGTGTTAAGAGGTTTTCAAGCTGCTGGGAAGTTGTGGGTTTGACAAGTGCTCTGGAAAACATTTTGAAAATGCCGACGCCCTGGCAGCAACCACGTCGGGATGGCGGCGGGAGGACTGGACCAGGGGCCGCCACCTGCCCCGCCTCCCCGGGAGGACGCGGTGGCCTTGCTGAAGCTGCACCCAGGCAGTCACACGGGGCGGGGGAGCTGAGCTTAGGGACAGCCCGCTGGAGAGTCCTGTCCCATGGAGGGGGGGTGCCCTGGGGCGCAGGTGCGGGTGATGGTAACACGGTCCCAGGAAGCGGGTGAAGGGCAAGGCGCAGCAGGAGCGCCCGCACCGCCCAGCACACAGGCCAGGCCCCCGGGCACGACTGTCCCCACCCGAGGACGCCCCCCGAGCAGTAGCCCGAGTCCAGACCGTGCTGATCCTACGGGATAATACGGTAGCAGAGGGGCCCAGGCAAGACCTTGGGAAGTTATAAGGTGCAAATGTCCATCCAGCCCAAAGGACCAGACGTCAAAGGTCAAGCTGCTAAAGGAAAGAAGCAGAGGAAGCCGTCGGCCTAAGGGGATGAGGAGGAAGGTCACTCAGGGCGGGGGTCCCGGAGTCAAACCGAGCCCGGGGCTCCTTCCCTGCCCCCTGCTCTTCGGGGGAACTGCAGCGAGCGCCTTCTCCTTTAAACCCAGCAGGTGGTGGCACCTAGCTCTTCGGGTGCCCTGTACTAGATAAGATGACCCACAAAAAGCACTGAATCCGATGCCCGTCAGATTGTAAGCACTTAAAAAATCCAGCATCTATCGTTAGGTTGTGCGGTAAGGGCAGCCTGGCACCGCCCCCCCACCCCACCCCCCCACCCCTAGGCTGCCGCGAGCTCCTGCTTTCACACCTTTGGGATGCACTGAATGCACCTCGCAGCATTCCCATGCATCTGCGTGGATGGCGTACATTCCTTCCTCCCTCTCTTCCTTGATTTTTTTTCCATTTGATTATCGTCCTCCAAATCCTCCTCAAGCTAGCTGTCATTTGATATTAAATGTTGATCGGAGAGAAAGTGGCTGCTCCTGATAAACTGGTATTAGCCTAGGATGAACGGTCAAGGCCATCTGCCATGACTGATGAGTGGTCTGGGGTTGAGTCTGGTCCCTGACACAGGGTTCCAAGATAAAATGGAAACACACCAGATCCAGCCTTTTCCTGTCTCTGATTAAGCAGCCTGCAGGAGAAGGTCTCTAAGTGGTGGAGGAATATGGGGCCTCTTGCAAGGAGGAAGGAAAGGGAACACAGTCCTTGACACTGCCGTCCTGTTCCAGAAAGACTCCTGCTGTGGAGCCTAGGGGAAACAGCAGTGCGCAGTGCAGTCTGCTTTCTCCCACACCCAAATCTACAAAAATAACGCTCACACTCTTTAATAGAACCTAAGAGAAGTGTCAATTACAAAAATGAAGTATTTAGTAACTGCATAATTATTTAACACATTTCTCCAAATAACTCAAGTTGTTTATAAACAGGCTAAAAAACACCGAGGAGAATATTTCACTCTAATAAAACCTAAGTGCTTTACCGCTAACTTTTCACTCACTCCTCTGATTTGGCCTAGCAGTCTCTAGAATAAATCAATGCTCGATGCCCTCAGAGGGCCTACAGAGTCTTTTACCAAAGTCCTAACCAATGTACCAGGTTCAGACTTCCCGCATCATGAACAGAGTCTCTTAAATCTCCCTTCATCAGCCATCAGAGGAATGGTCACCCACCACCGTACTGGCACAAACTGTATTTTCTTTTCTTTTCTTTTCTTTTTTTTTAAGATTTATTTATTTGAAAGAGAGAGAGAGAGAGCATGAACAGGAGAAATGGAGGAAGAGAGAGAGAATCTGAAGCCGACTCCGTGCTCAGCACAGTGCCGGACACAGGGCTTGATCTCATGACCCTGAGATCACAACCTGAGCCAAGACCAAGAGTCGGACACTTACCTGACTGCGCCATCCAGGTGTTCCTGTATTTTCTGAAGAGCAAGTTAGAAAGGAAGGCAGAGAGGGATGGAATGGGACCAAATACCCAGCTCTGAATCCAGAGCTCATTCGATCAAGATATGTGGAATAATGACTAGCACTCACCCACCAGATACCTTGGTTTTTCTCGGTGGAGAAGTGACAGGAAGTGTGACTATAGGGAGTGTGAGGAAGGGGGTCCCCATCCTAGCAAGCAGGCCGGATGACCTGGAGCTGTTTACCTCTCCAACTTGATCCCTTCCTACCCTCTCTTGCCCAGCCTCCCTCACTATGCCACAACAGACATAACCTCTGTAGTTACTCTTCCGGCTCACAAATGCCTTTCCCTCTGCTTGCAATCTTGTCCGTTTTCTTGTAACATCTGCTTAGCCTTTTAATCTGAGTTTACACATCTCTCCAACAAGGCTCTTCCCTGACATACCAACTAAGTAGCGTGATGTCCCTTCCACATGTAATTCTCTGGCAAAATATAGGTCTTCTATCTTAGTATCGGTCCTAAGTTTATTTGTTAAGACTTTTGGTTGCAAGCTGTGGACATTAGCTTCAGGGACTACAAGCTGAGGTGG
This sequence comes from Canis lupus baileyi, assembly GCF_048164855.1. NCBI lineage: Eukaryota > Metazoa > Chordata > Mammalia > Carnivora > Canidae > Canis > Canis lupus. The sequence continues at coordinate 2,825,047 of NC_132873.1, read as the reverse complement.
TATTTCTTTCATAATCCAGGCCTTAGGGAAGGACAAGTTGAAGGTTGATAGGATTCTTTCTTCCTCATGTTTTGGCTAATTTCTGCATATCTACTTCCTTCCTACTGGTATCTGTAATGCGGCTTTCTTTGCTCTGTAGCCATATGGAAGACTATGGCAGGCCATGGCTCTAGCCACATGCAGAAAACTAAATGTTCCTGAATGACAAGCCCAAATTTCTGCCATAACTCTATGGGCCGTATTTAAGTTAGTCATCCAACTGAGGGCCCATTTTAGAGATGAGAACAATGGCTGCAGGATGAACTGTTATCCGAAAAGGTCTAGAGTACCATACTTTTTGTGACTGTCTTACTTGTGTGTCTCTATCCTTGATCATCAGAAACTTTGTAAAGTTTGGTCAATCAACCATGTCTATCTTATTCACAATTATATCCTCATTGAACTGTGTGCCAAGTATATTAGAAATGTCCATTTTGTAATATATTTTAAAAATTGAGACCTGTATAATTCCCACTGTATCAAAGATTTCCTTCTTCCTATCTTCCAAACCTATTCTTGACCCCCCCCACACACACACACACACTCACACAGGCACACTCTAGCACTACCATCACCACCTACTGTGGATGGTGATATCCTATGTTACTTTTATATTTTAACCTCTACAAAATCTTCCCTTCTCCTCCACAAACACTCCCAGAGACTTTACGCTTTGTATGTTTCTCTACCTGGAATAGCAATAAGAAATACAAATTATTTATATCTTACTATGTTGCAGGCATAGTGATAGGTATATCACATACTTTTTTTTTTTGTCTAATCTTATAACACTCAATATTTTGCCCAGCTGAAGCTTGGAAATAGCTGAATAACTTGTTCAAGGTCGCAACTAATAAATAATCTTAGTCCATCTGAGTCCAAAATTCAGTATCTTTTTTCCTCCTAATCTTTCCACTCATGTAATCTAGTAGACGGAAAGCTCTTCAAATCCAGTAACCATTGATAAATCTACTTCTATATCCCCAGAGACTAATATATTTTACGTTTCATGGAAGCACATCAGGTATCTTCAATAAATATTTGCTGAGGGATGAATAAATAAATGTATGAATGAGTAAATGGCTTCTATTGGCGGAAAAAGATGCATTCATCAAGAATAGTTTTTCTCCATTTTGATAACTTTGTAGTCTTTATAAGTCAACCAAATAATTAGCTCAGATGAAACCAATTATATTAGTAGTTCTACAACGTTGACATGGCTGGATGACTAGCTGCTATCAGATAAAACCTCTCCCTAGGAAAAGACATAAAAGCTGCACACAATATAAAACTAAACTAAACTAAAACAGCAGTTACGTAAGGCTTTGGAAAGGAACCAAAGTTTCTAAGACTTAAGAGCAGAGAGATCAAAGAATAAGAGACTCTCAAAGAAGGGAGCTGAACATAATATCGAGCTTCTAAACTTCCAGCATTTGATAAACCCTAAGATTTTAGAAGAGGCCAATAAATTAGGCAGAATGTTCAACTCCAACGCGACTAAAAGGAATAAGCAGTGCACAGAGGACATAAGGATGGTGAATCTATTCTGGACAATATTACAATAGTGCATATGCATCCCTATAGATTTTCAAAACCCAGAGACAACTGAAGGCCAAGAGTGAACATCAATGTAAACTATGAACTTTGAGTGATAATGATGTGTCAATGTCAGTGATGTGCCAATTGTGACAAATGTGTCTCATTGTACAGCATGTTGATAGTAGGGAAGGTTGAGTGTGGCAGGGGGGACATGGAGCATATGGGAATTCTCTGTACTTTCTACTCTACTTTGCTTTTGATCTAAAATTGTTCTAAAACCTCATTTATTAAAATAAATAAATAAATAAATAAATAAGAGTTTTCAGCTGTAGCACGGAGCTGGGGAGAAAAAAATTGGCATTCAAGACGTGCCAAGTAGAAGGAGCTCTGATTACCATTCCAGGTCTCTCATTGAGATTCCTGAATGGTAACATCCTAGGAATTAGAAAAAAAATTGAAAATAGACAATCCCTTGCAAAACTTGAACTTCAGTCTCAAAGTATCTCAATACCTAATTGGATCGAGATGATTACACTTATCTAACTTCCTACAAGAAGTCAAATAATTCCTTTTTCGAGGAATAGATATGTGTGTATATATATTATGTGTAAATATATGTACATATATCATATAATGTAATTATATAATATAATTTTATATATATAAAATTTGAAGAACAATTATCTGAGTTTCCTTCTCAAGGAAAAGGATATAATTAATTTCATAAAAGAAAGGAGGACAAGGGCAGCAATTAATTAAATAGAAAGTAAACATACGATAGGAAAAAAAGAGTTTTTTCAAGAATGTTAATAAAATTAATAAAAATTAATAAATCACTAGCAATACAGATCAAGAAAGCAAAAGAGAAAGAGAGACAGCACAAATAATATCAGGACAGTAAAAGGGATAGCATTACAGACCCTACGGAAATTTAAAAAGCAGTAAGAGGGTATCATGCACAACTCTATGGCAGTAAATTTGAAGTCTTAAATACAAGCATCCTTTAAAAATGTTATTTAACAAAACTAACACACAACAAAAATTAAAAATCTGAATAGGTTATACTAGAGAAATTTATTTGGTAATCACAAAACCCATCCAATAAAGAAAACTACAAATCTAGGTGGCCTCCTTGATGAAATATCCCAAATATCTAAAGAGGAAATGATGCCAATATTAAACTGGAGAATAGAAAAAGAATTAAAAAGAAAAGCTTTATAACTTTTTCTATAATACAAGATTAATCTTGATATCAAAACCTGATAAGAATGTTACAAGAAAGCAAAAATTATAGGCAAATTTCTCTGTAAATTTAGGCGTAGCAATTTTAAACAAATATTAGTTCTTTGTACTCAGTAAAATTACAATAAGCAACATATCATTGCTAAATGGAATTTATTCCAGGATTTTTTTTTAGAGATGAGTTAATATTTAAAAATAAATCAATGTAATTCATCACGTTAACAAAATAAAAGAGAAACACTTCTCAATAGATGCAGGGGAGCATCTGATAAAAATCAGTACAGATTTCTGATAAAAACAAAACTTTTAGTAAACTGAGATTAAGAGATTGTTTTCAATCTAACAAAGAACATCTTTCCCCAAAACAACAGCCAATATGGAAATGTTAAAAGCATGCTCCTTGCCATTTTTCAAGATCAAGAATGAAACATGGATATCTGAGTTCACAATTTTATTCAACATCATAAAGAATATCTTAGACAATGCAACATAATAAGAAAAAAAGTATAAAGATTTGAAAGAAAACAATAAAACTCTCATTATTTGTAGAAAATATAAATGTGTGCATAGAAAATGGCAAAGAACTAATAAACAATAAGTGAAGTTTGTTGCCTACCAGGTCAATATATAAAATTAAGTTCATCTCCATACAACAGAAACAAATAATTAGGATATAAAATTTGAAAATAAAACTTCATAATGCTATCAAGAATAATCATCTATTTAGATATAAATCAAACAAAACCTAAGAAATTTGTCTATGTATACATCATAAATTATTACTGAGATTAATTTTTTTAAGATTTTATTTATTTATTCATGAAAGACACAGAGAGAGAGAGGCAGAGACATAAGCAGAGGGAGAAAGCAGGCTCCATGCAGGGAATCCGACCTGGGACCGGATCCCGGGGTCTCCCGGATCACACCTCGGGCTGCAGGTGGCGCTAAACCAATGCACCACCAGGGCTGCCCTAGCCAAGACAATCTTTTTTTTTTTTTTTTTTTGACAATCTTAAGATAAAGGAGAAAATTGAAAGAATTAGTCACTAATAGCCAGAATTACCATAAAGTTAAGTTATTAGAATATAGTATTGATTCAAAGATATACAAATAGATCAATAGAACAAAAGAGAAAGTAAAGGAATAGGCCACATGATTTATGGCAAAGGTGACAGCGCTGTGCAGTGAAGAGAAGATGGTCTTTTTAATATGATACTGAGTCAAATAGATATCCATATATTGAAAAAATTAATCATGATCCCTACTATACTTTATACACAAAAATCAACTCCAGGTACATTTTAGACCTAAAACGTGGAATAGAAATAAATGTGGAAAAGAAAAGCTTCTAAAGAAAATATTGGCAACTATCTTCATGAGCTTTTGAAAAACAAAGACTTCTTATATAGTCAAAAAAACTCTTAAAAATGAGCAAAGATTGATCAATTACACTATATTAAAATTAAGAGATTCTGTATACCAAAATCCTCATTAAGAAAGGATAAGAAAATTATCAGTAAGAAAGCATGGCTCAGAGTGGGGAAAGACATTCAGTAGCCATATCCAAAACATATAAAGAATTCCTATAAGTCAATAAGAAAAATATGAGTAATAGAAAAATAGTCACATATGAATAGATGCTTCACATAAAAGAATAATCAATAAACATATATTAAAGTGTGCTCAACATCGTTAAGCATCAGAGAATCAAAGTATTGAAAAGTTTTTAAACAGACCATACTGAGTGTGGGAAACTATGTGGAGCAATTAAAACTTTCATATCGTATTGGTGGCAACGTAGACTGATACAATCTTTGTGGTTAAGCTCCCACAGGATCTACTAAAGTTAAAACCACACATAACCCGTGACCAGCAATTCCACAGTGATTCAACTAATTTGCATACAAATGTGCACCAAAAGCATGTACAGGAGTGTTTAGAGCCCCACTGTCATTGCTCTTCAAGACTAGAAATAAGTAATCTTTATCCACAGGAGAAGGGATAAATACATTGTAGTGTAATTGTATAATGTGTCTGTTCACATCCTCTAGGAAGCACACAATCAGATATGGTTAGGAGTGCAAGTTATTTACTGATGTATGGAGTGGGCGTAAGCAGAGTAAGTCTTCAGAAGGCAATGCAAGTCATGTTGACCTGTAAAAGAAAAAGGGAAGGAAGAAAGATTGGGAGAAGAGCCTAGACATCGTGTGGCTCTGAGAATGTCTTGGCTGGTCCAGTGGGGAGCCTCCATGCCCACAGCGGAGTCCCCATTGAGCACAGATACTCAGACCTTAAGGTCAGCGCCACTGCCCCAGCCATGTGCAGTCCCTGGCTGGATGCTGCCCCCAGAGAGCAGGTCCTAGAGGTTTGGATGTATCAGTGGATCCAAGGCACTGTAGCTGGAGGCTGTCAACTAACCACTCCTCCCTCAGTCTGATACTCACACCTCCATGGCTGCCGCACAATGGAACGCTAGAAGCCAATACAAACAACCTATCACAAAATACAATAACATGGAAAGATCTTGCAATATAATATTGGGCGAAAGACCCTAGACGAAAGAAGGAAGAAAGAAAGGAAGGGAGGAAGAAAGAGAATGAACCTACTGCATGATTCTGTGTATACTGCTCAAAAACAGCCAAATATTCATGATGGTACATGTCAGATTAACGATTCCCTTTGAGTAGGGCCAAATGACTGGAAAGGGGCATTCAGGAAGCTTTTGGGAGTGACACCTAATGTTCTGAATGGTGGTTACATGTCTGTTCACTTCAACACACCAAGACTTGTAGCCTTTCTGTATGTGAGTATGTATACAACACTTCAGTAAAAAACAAGTTACTTAAAACAAAACAAAAAACTAGTATAGCCAGACAATGGCATTCACGGGAATAGACACCATATAAATCCAGAGAACAAAAGCCCATGAGAACAATGGCTTTGTACAAGGTAGTGAAATAGGAAAAGAATAAAATATATTTATTTTGACATAAAAGACTCAAATAATTTTACCAAAATATTTCTACAATTATTAAACCTCTATTATTAATGGGAAGCTGGTGATGCTCCTGCTTTATTTTTTTCATAAACAACATCTTGATGGGTTAATAGCGATGTATTTTTATTCTGAAAAAGCTCACACAGACCAATATTAGCTTAACACAGCACTTCTCAACTTTTTCCAGGTTGACACAAGTCAAAGCTGAGACACACTACCATTAGGATGCTCCCTTTAACTGAATTTGCATACTGCTTTGCATAATAATTGATGCCTGTATTAATTTAATATCTTTATGAAGTGCCTCCACACACAAGAAGTGCTGCTTCCTTTTGCCCCTAGCTAAGCCAATATGTACAAATGGTCTCAAAATGGCAACAGAATGGGGAGAGAATGGGGAAAATAAGGGATCCCTGGGTGGCTCAGCAGTTTAGCCCCTGCCTTTGGCCCAGAGCGTGATCCTGGAGTCCCAGGATCGAGTCCCACGTCCGGCTCCCTGCATGGAGCCTGCTTCTCCCTATGCCTGTGTCTCTGCTCTCTCTCTCCCTCTTTCTCTCTCTCTCTCTCTCTCATGAATAAATAAACAAAATCTTTAAAAATATAAAATCTTAAAAAAAAAGAGAGAGAATGGGGAAAATAGAGACCACGGGACTGCAGGTACGGGGTGTATTGCGGAACTCAACAGGAGTTAACCAGATTCACGTAACCGAGGAGACATTTTTTTCAATCCATAAATAAGTATTAGAAACAGCAATGTGCCAGGCGCTGCTGTAGGGCTTCTCGTTCCTACGTATTTCCATAGGTTAGCTATGAATTAGCACAAGCGGACCCATGTGCAGAAATGGATCAAATATAAGACTGGGTCATGCTGAACTGAATTTAGTTCACACTTCTGCTTCCAATTCACGATGCAAAATTGCCAGAATGTATCCTGGAGATCATGCAGTTTGGCCTCTTCAGCATATAACCCAGGAACCTATAGGCCAGAATGTTTAATCACTTGCTCCATACCATAGAGATCTAATCAGTACCAGAGGTCTGTGTGTTTCTCTTGAAGAGAAGATAGAACCAGAGATGATGGGTATATCTCTGAGGACTTGACTAGTCTCCTGGATGATCGTCGTGGCTCTAAAACACTTCCTATCACAAAGAACCATCTATGAATCTGATCATTTCCTAAACCAGCCTTTAGTTACTGTCCAAAAACCTTTGGCTTCACATAAAAACAGCAGAGAGAAGCATGTTGGAGAGAAGCCATGCCTCTCTGTGTGGACCGCTCTGTAGACTTCCTGTAGCCCTTAAGTCATTTATCTGATGGTTGATAGGAGAGCCACTGAGTCTCATTTTTAAGTGCCTGCCAAGTTTCTCGGTTGAGGTCCAACCCTCAGTGCTAGCCCAGTACAACCTGGACGTCTAAACATCTGCTCCCCTGGCGAATAACAGTCAGGCCTCAAGGAAATGTTTTCACCTATTTGTCTCCTGATGGCCTAGGAAACCACACCTGATGGCTCTGGGGCTGTGTGCGTTGTCCGTTCTTGATTGCAGAGATGGACATTGCAGTGGAATGGAATGGGGGAGGCTTAGGTAAGAGACAAATCAAATAACTTGTGGATTCTTTCTCTCACCATGAACACCATAGCTTTTTACAAAATGGAAGTATAGTTTCTCAGTAAAATCAAGTATCTCTTTTCTTCTCTTCAAGTTCCAATTTGTGATTCTGGGGAGTACTAGTGAACTTGTAGGGTAAGCACCAAAGTTAACACAGTGGCTGATGGAAGATTTCACAATATAAAACAGCTTGCTTCACTCTTAAATACGAGTGCATACAGGAATTTTTTTGCATTCATAATTATTTGGACATTAGATGCAAAATTGCAAACACAATTTTACAAAGTATTAAATAAGGTTTAATGGAATGTTTTTATTGAATTATAATTGACATACAGGCTGTTTATGTTTTGCTTTGTCTTGTTTCTTCATTTGCTTTATTTTTCAGATTCCACATATAAGTAAAATCATATAGTATTTGTTTTCTCTGACTTATTTCACTGAGCATAATACCCTTTAAGTCCATCTGTGTTGTTGAAGATGGTTAAGATCTCATTGTTTTTTATAGCTGAGTAGTATTCTATTGTATATACCTACCACATCGTTTTATCCATTCATCCACTGATGGACACTTAGGTTGCTTCCATATCTTGGCTATTGCAAATAATGCTGCAATCAAATATCAGCATCAAAAATGTTCAACAACACAATAGGGATGCAATCAACCGAACCCAGAATAGGGGAAACTCTCTAGGAGAAACAAGGTAGTTCTTTCAACAAATAAAATTAGAAAGAGAGAGAGAGAGATACAGCAACAGAGAGAAAAATAGAAACAGATGGAGAGAAGGAAATCAAAAGGTTAAAAGAGACTTAAAAGATATTTCAGCAAATCACAATGTGTGAGCTTTACTTGGATTTTGATCCCAACTATAAAATATGTATGGGACATTTGGTACAACTGAAATATTGAAGTTTCACTGTTATTTGTTGATATTGAGTAATTATTGTTATCTTGAAGGTATGATGATGATACTGTAGTTGTGTTAAAAATCTCATCTTTTGGAGATGTTGCTGACATATTTGAAGATCAGATTATACAACATGTGTGATTTACTTCAAAATAATGGGGGGTAGATAGGAAGGTGAAATGAAATAAGATGGGCTATGAGCTGAGCAATTAATTAAAGCTAGGTGATAAGTCTATGGGAGTTAATTATACTATCCTAAACACTTTTGTGTGTTCGAATTTCTCCATAATAAAATGTTTTCAAGAAAACAAAGAATCTCCCTCTGCCTGTGTCTCTGCCTCTCTGTGTCTCTCATGAATAAATAAATAAATAAATAAATAAGCTTTTAAAAAAAGAAAAAGAAAAAGATTTTTAAATAGAATTTTGTGATTCAGTATAACTTGATTTTACTTAGAATATTGATACTTTTAATAACACATTTCACTTTTAAACTTGTAGATAATTTTGAATCATTTAAAGAAAAATTTACTGCTTTGAAAAGTTAAATAATTTCAATTGTTAAAAATGTCACTTTTACTTGAATTTACATCACTGATGAAAATATTTTTCAAGTTTTGTAAGCTGTGAGTACTCATAGACATGTTCTTTTTTAGATATTTTAGATATGTACTTAATATACATGTTCTTTTTAATCCTTCAGATTCTTGAGAATGAGTACAAATTGAGAACATGATAGAAATGGAAAATGTAAAAGGGAGGCTCAGAAAAGAGCTTAGAAAAGAATAAACCACTGAGAAGAAAAACAGAAATGGAAATTTTCCAAAGAGGTGGTTGGCTTACATTTTGGAAACCTGGAAACAATGAGAAAGAGTAGGCTTGTGTTAAACATAATGCGCATAAAATTTGTGAGGAGGATATTACACCTTTTAATGTAAGTGTTCATCCAACAATGAAAATATGCAAAACTATTATTGTCATCAAGCCCTAGATTTGTACAGCTCAAATAAAATCCCTGTGTTTTCACATATTTTCCTGCAAGAAGACTGACTCACTACATAAGATAGTGAGAATGGGTGAGAACCCCAGTCCAACTCTTGCCGGGCTCTGTGTTGGGAAGTTTCAGGGAAGAGGGCTACCAGGAGATATGCAGTGTCCCCTGCCCATGAGTGGTAGGTAGCCCCTTTCAGAAAATAATTCCCAAAAAGCAATAATAATAAGTGGAAAACATTATATTTTGTATTATAGGATTTCCAAGAAGAAAGAGATTACAAAGCTCAGATCATTTCAAACGCTGGAGAAAGCTCATGGGAGGTTGTGGGACTTACCTGAGCTCTGATGGAAGAAAGAATATCATTAAGGGGATGGGAGAATGATCATTCCAGACACAAGACTGTGCAGAAGTACAGAGGCAAAAAATTAGGGGTCCGGTCTTGAGGACGCTGATGAATGGAGACAGGCCTCGTCAGTTTTACACCACGAGTGCCAATTTAAGCTGGATTAGTCTGGCCCCACTAAGTAAATGCTCAGGGACTGAAATATTATAGCTGCAACATGGCTAGCAGAGGAAATGAAATGGAAGCCTGTAAACCCTGAAGGGTAGAGCAGGAACGCAAATTCAGAGAACTCGACACAGTTTTATTTGGGGGCCGTACCATAAAGGTGACTTAGGTAGACCCAAGGGCCAGGGCTCTGTGTGCATGTGTGAGGGCCCTTAGTGGTCATTAACTTTTGAGGGGGAAAAAAACGTTACATGGCCGTGCAAGCAAAAATGATTAAGGTATTTCTTGTAGCTATTTCTGTGTGTCATAAAAACAGCAGGATTTTTTAGAATGGGCTGATATTCTTTATCCCAGTCCTCCCTAAAGGGAATTAAAGAGCTGAGACCTGTAGGAATTTATTGGCCTGGTGGGAAGAAAACACAGCACCAAAAGGAGCTCACACATTCCCAGTGACTCACTTGAGTGTCTATCTAAATGCAAAGCCTGGTCTTATTTTTTGAAACCAGCTCTCTGGTAGACTGTTTAAGAGTTAAGGGATTACAAGAATAAGTCATTGATCTTCCATTTCTGAGGCTAACAAAGAATTTCATATTACTGAAACCAGACATTGCCTTTAAACCAACAGATTTTCACCAGAGGGGAGGCGGGAGGGTGTTTTTGTTTGCTTTGCAATGATTTGAAAGTTGCATGACATTCTTGGGCAGAAAAGAAAGAGAAAATACTCAATCTTATGAGAGCATTTTTCCATGCTCTCCTTGAAAAAGGCAAATTAGAAATTATCTTGGACAGACTGTGCAAAATGGAATGACCCCACACTCTTTGAAGGGTGGCCTATCTTTTTAAATCAAGTGGCTGAATTCCTGTGTGCTTAGAAGGCACATTGTTTTCAGTCAGAACAATTCTAGGTGAAAGATGAGACACTTATGCAGAGATAGTTCTGTCGCTCTATTGATGAAACCAAGCCAAATAAATATTTTACATCCTTTTTGACAAAATACGTTGATTAAAGGAACTTTAGGTAGAGGCAACCTGCCACGAATGAAAACTCAACAACACAAAGCAACGGAGTTTTAAAACAAATACACCAAACTTCACGCATCTCAATAAATATGGCTTCCCTCCGTCGAAGGGGTTGCCTTAGGAAGCCATAAGCTTTAGATAAGGCTGTAGCAATTTCTTGAGTTTCTGACTTTTCTGGTTAGGTCTTCAGGGAGAGCACTCTATCATTTTGACTATCTTCCAAAATAAGGGAACTTCAACACATGAAAATAGATTTTCGTTTCTGAAAAGTAATCAAAAGTTCATTGAAATGAAGTCTGGAGACTGGGAGGTGGTTAAGCTGAGTAATTATGTTTTTATTTAAAAAGAAGTTGTAAGTTGAATATAAAGGGGTGCCTTTTAAGCCCCTTCAAAATTAGATCTGGAGACAATTTCCAAGAAGAATTTGTTCCCAATAGGTGTAATGGCTCCCAACAACTGTGAAAGGTTAAAAAAATGGATCATTGCATATTTAGACATTTCATACTTAAATATTCTAGTATTTGTACAACCATTCCCAATATGTATCAAAATGTGAAGTGTAAATACCCTGCATCCTAGCCATTCCACTTCAGAGACATTATCCTGCACGCAGACGAATGAAAAAGTAAACAGAAATACCTGTGTCCCACCACTCATCACAGAATTAGTGGAAAAAACATACTCATCGTCACCAGTTAAATAAGGTATATTATAGCTGTAGTAGAAAGCATGAAGTTGGGCAGCCTGGGTGATTCAGCGGTTTAGCGCCACCTTCAGCCCAGGGTGTGATCCTGAAGACCCGGGATTGAGTCCCACGTGGGGCTCCCTGCATGGGGCCTGCTTCTCCCTCTGCCTGTGTCTCTGCCTCTCTCTCTGTGTGTCTCTCATGAATAAATAAATAAAATCTTTAAAAAAAAAAAAAAAAGCATGAAGTTGTTTAAAAGGATGATGCAGAGGGAGGCCTAGGTGGCTAAGTATCTGCCTTCAGCTCAGATCATGATCCCAGGGTTCCGGGATCGAGTCCCTCATTAGGCTCTCCACAGTGAGCCTGCTTCTCCCTCTGCCTATGTCTCTCAGGAATAAATAAAATCTCTTTAAAAAAAAAAAAAAAAGGATGATACAGAGCTGGGAGGCCACACAGACTTTATGCCACGTGTCAACTGCCATCAACATCAACATCATCAAGGCTGTGTTGAGAAGGATTCTGAAACTGAATTTAGTCTTGCAGAAAGCAAGCTGTTACCCACTACTGATGCCTGCAGCAATAGTAGAATAAAGAAAGTGGTGGTCCAATGGCCAGCCTCTTGCCATCTCTAAGGTAACTATTAGGATTAAGACAGGTAGTTCATTAGAAGGAATTTAATAGGGAGAGCTAGTCACAGATGCAGGGGAAAAGCTGCAAGAGGAAACAGGGGAAGTGGAACAACCCAAAGATTTACAACCACTAAGTAGTGGTCAGTGGTAGCCACTGACCACCCACAGGGCTAGAGGACAATGGGAGAGGTGCTGCCCAAACAGTCCCCCCAAGAGCTGTGTGCCCAAGGCCATCTGGAGTGAATCAGAGTCACAGAAGAGACAGAGCCCTCTCCAGAGATCACAGCTCGCCTGTTGGCGTGCGATCTGTGTAGTCACATCGTACACCCCCTGGGGCACACCAGGCTCAACGTTCTCCTGTCATCCTGAAATGTTTAATGATTTTGAACAAGAGATGTGCATTTTAATTTTGCCCTGGGCCCCATAAATGCCAGGGACTCCACCCAAACTAGAGAGATACTAAGATAATATATCTAGGTTGTTCCATCTTCCCACCTTTCAAGCTCCAGTTAACCCAACCTAAATGGAAGCTCCTGGAGAAGAGAAGGTGTCTTTTGGAGGGACTGGCATGGGAACAGTGGGGAAGGGGCCTGAGAGCTCACAGGAAAACAGTTGACATGCCAAATATATATGTGCTACCATTAGGGATTTTTAAAAGTTATAAAACATGGAACAATGTGTGATCTAAATGTGTACATATTTGCATTCATTTTTTAAAAGACATTTATTTGAGAGAGAGAGAGAGAGCATGAAGGGCAAAGGGAGAGAGAATCTCAAGCCGACTCCACACTGAGTGTGGAGCCTGACGTGGGGCTTGATCTCATGACCACGAGATCATGACCTGAGCTGAAACCAAGAGTCAGATGTTTAACAGACTGCTCTCCCCAGAGACCCCTATTTGCATTCATTTTTAACAGTCTGTAAGTATTATAGACCAAGATGTCTACAACAGTGATAGGTGAGTCCAAATATAGCTATTTTTCATACTTTTTGTTTAACTATATTTTCTGATATTTTTATATGTGTGTGTGTGAATTTATATAGACCTCTGTATAATTTATGTATACCTATACATGTGTGTATACCTACGTGTATTCATATATACATATTATAATACATAAAATACCTTTATTTTTTTGTGACTTAAAAATATACAAAGAGGAGGACCTGCTTGTGGGATGAGAAGTCCTATATCTTTTTATCATTAGGGGAAAGCCAGAACGGCAAAGTAGTTCTAAACCCAGGCTTGTTCACCAGGGCAGGGAGTCAAAATAGAATCAGTAGGGAGGGAAGACCCCTTGGAGTGGGTGACCCCTTGGAGTGGGTGACCAGGAACCCACTGGGGGATGGTCTGAAATATAGACGCAGTACACAGGTAAAGGCCGAAAATTTCAAGCTGGTGATGAGGAAATGTGAACAGCATATAAAGGCAACTCCCCCCACCCCCAAGTAGGGCAGAGGGAGGAGGCAATAGAAGGCCTTGTCCACAGGGCACTGTGCCTGGTGGAGGAGAGGGGGGCAGAGCTTTCTACCTGGAAACCAGGGCCGACGTCACCCAGACATTGGGACTCACCTAGAGTCCTGTCTGGGGCAGGCCGGGGAGGGGTCATTTCTCTTGTACAGTAGCAATTCCTAATGCTTTCATTTTCTTCTGAAAGCCCTGTGAGGAACCAGCTCTGCTGGTGGTTGTTTAGGAAGACGAGCGTCATAGGGGACTGTGATGAGCGCCACATGGCAGCCGCCTTCCACCTCCTGCACCCTTCCCTTCTGCACCTGCGTTAGGTTATGGCTCACCTTCGGTTTGTGTGAATTCAGGATGCTTACAGACCTTCAGATTTCCCATTAGCCGGTGCATACTCAGTAGGACAATAGAGTAGAACTCTAATTTTGACGACTGTCTCACTAGTACCATACAAAAGAGATGACTTAGGTATTGTTGATTGTTTTTTGTTTTTGTTTTTGTTTTTTTGGGGGGGAAAAGGAAATCTACAAATGCTTTCCTACTAAATAAATGACCATTTAAAAAAGTTTATTTAGACATAAAGCTCCTCCATTTAAGAAGAAGTAAGTTCTCAAGACACTGAGCTTGAAGGCAGTCACTCTCGGTCTTTAAAGCAATTGAATTTTTGTGCAGATGGTTGACTATGCCATGTTTCTATAATGCTTCAAAAGCCCACTTGAGGGACAATCACCTTTTCTCTTTTTTCAAAAAAAAAAAAAATGCCCTGAGAAATGTTGTCTTGAGAGGAAGCGAATGATGCTCCATGGTAAATATTGTTAAAGCAATGTTAAAAAAATGAATGGCTTCTATTGACTGTTTTTCTTTCTTAGCAAAGAAGCCGAGAATCTAGGGAGGAGAACTTTTCAAAGTTCTCGGGCATGTTAATCCACTTGATGGAAACTTTTGCAATTCAACAAGGAAATTCTTTGGAATCAGGATCAGACAGTGGAGGACTGCTTCAGTTAATTTTACATTGTGGTTTCTGGAAATACAATCCTCATCTATGTTTACTCATTCTTCTCATACAGAATCATTAACCCAGCTCTCCCCCTTTCTGTTAACGCACACGTGAGTCCCACTGGGTATCACCCAGCTTTTTCCTTAATCACCACACGCCATGTATAAACCTGCCTCCCTCTCGGAAGAGCTCTGTTTACCCACACTTATCACCTCCTCACAGTCTGTTCAGCTGCGGGAGACTCTGGGACATGGAGCCATAAACGTGACACTGCCCTTGAAAGATATCAGTAAAATTTTACATTATTATCCTGATGGGGGGAGGTGGAAAGGAAGACTCTTCAAAAGGAGTCAGATTATTTTCTTTTGTCAGAGGTTAAATGGGTAATTAATTTGCATCTGTGCCTTTCCACAGACATTTTACACCTGTCTGATGGAATAAATTATAAACAGTGAAAAAGAAACAGTTCCCTTATTTGAACATCACTGAATAAAATCTTTGAAAATGTTCATCTTTTTAAACAAGTTCAAAATAATAAGCATCGGGTTCTTGTTTCCATCATTGTCAAGCTTCTGTTTCGGTTGGAGCCATGAAGGGGTGAGCACCTCCTCCAGGTGCCAGGTATTTTGAGGGGTCAAGATAAACCTAGACTTTTGAGTTACTCACCTGACAGCAATGCAAGGCAGAGGAAAGGGCTGCAGAAGACTCAGCAGAAGAACCCAGAAGGAATAAGCTTCTATTAATAGGGTGTTTAGGAAAGATTTGTACAAGGATCTTTTGAGTCTTGGATAAGCATGAAATATGGGTTCAATGTCAACCAATTAAAATGGCAGGGGAAGCAGACTGATTATGGGATGAGTAGAATAGGGGCGCCTGGGTGACTCAGCGGTGGGGCATCTGCCTTTGGCTCAGGGAGTGACCCTGGGGTCCTAGGATCAAGTCCCCCATCGGGCTCCCCACAGGGAGCCTGCTTCTCCCTCTGCCTGTATCTCTGCCTCTTTCTCTGTGTCTCTCATGAATAGATAAATAAAAATCTTCAAATAAATAAATCAATAAATATGGAATGGGAGAATGGGAGAAAAATAAAGAGCATGAGAAAAATCCATCAGAAAGAAAGAAAAACCAGGAAAATGCAGTAACCCAGAGGCCAAAGCAAAATCTTTTTTCTCTTTCTTTCTTTCTTTCTTTCTTTCTTTCTTTCTTTCTTTCTTTTTTTTTTTTTTTTTTTTTTTTTTTTTTTTTTTTTTTGCCAGCATGTAAGAGCTTGACACGGAAATAAGAGGGAAGAAAGCCAAAGCAATCCATATCAAAACTCCTTTTTCAGAAGTTTAGTGGTGAATGAAAGGAGAGAGATGGTCAATAGCCATCAGGTTTGAGAGAAGGTGTTTCTGAAACAGGTAAGATCCACTGATCCTGGCATTACAAGAGAGAGAAGATCCACTGATCTTGGTGCAAGAGAGAAGCAAGGAGCTAGCATATACTCTTGCACCAGGCAAGGCCAGGCGCTACAGTGGGGGTCATTAAAATCAGTGGTCCCACTTGTGAGGTGTCTGGGAAGCTCAGCAAACCAAGGTGCAATGCCAACAAAGAAAAGCAAGGACCTTGCCAAGCTCTGAAACAGAGCTGGAGGACTTGGACTCCATTTAGATCCCCCGTCACCAAAAGGATGGAAGGAGATAAAACTAGGGCTGCACATGAAGGGTCTTGCCTGGAAGAGGAGGAAAATACAGGGAGCCTCTGCAGAAGGAGCCATCAATTAGAGTGTGTTGGGAATGGAGCTGGTCTGGAGTTACACAGGCTTGTGCTGGCCCCCAGGGGAAGTGTGATAAGAAATCAGATGAATAACAGGGTTTCTAAGCATCATTGAGGGTGCAGCTGAGATTAGAGAACATTGATTTGTAGCGCGTCCATTTATATATAAAAATTGTACCATGTGCACAAGCACTGGCTATGTAGCCAAGAGCTAATGCACACATACAATATTTTATCTCCAGTAATGGTACTTAAATTTTTTTAGTAAACTCCAACAATCAAACACAATGTTAACTTGACCTCCTTCCTGATGCGGGTGCATTTACTGAACGCTGCCTCGTTGCCTTTTACTCACTCAGCATTTCTTGTTAGTTTTTAAAAACCAAAAAGAATTGATTTGTTTTCCTAGGCAGTTCTGAAATCACCCCAATCATTAAGTTGTATTTAGGAGAAAAGGAAGGGAGAAAAAAAAAAAAAAAACCCAGTTTCTATCTTGAACACGCTTATAATTTTGGCAGGAAAAAATAATCTTTCAGGGATACATTCTTAGACACACTGAGTTAAATGTTGACCAGTGCTACCTTGGCAAGTGTCGTGCAGTGACCCGGGGAACGTGTTGGCTCTGGGCTTTGGAATGCGCCTTCATTGTCCTGGTTCTGTGACACTTGTCAGACCCCTTCCTACCTCTGAGTCCTCGGCCCTCCTGTTGGGTTTGGCCAAAATATACTGAAGAAAGGCAAGCACAGAGATGCCCAGGAGCAGATGGCAATTTCAAAAGTGTTTTTCCTCCCGCAGGCAGGAAAGAGGTTCAAAGAATGGCTTCTGCTCTTACCTAAGTTAATTGAACGATCTACTGTGCCTAAGACAAATGAGTTGGGGGGCTGGCAGGGACAGTTATTTGAGAGCAGGAAGATGTTTTCATGAATATTTTCCATTTCTGTGACTCTCCTATAGAATATTAACAAGCTTTATCAGTAAACCTTCACTGCAGACCCCGAATGACAAGCATTTCTTTGTTTCAATGGCCCATCAGAGAAGGACCATTGGTTCCCGGGATGTCTGTCTCTAGGCCGCTGAAGCAAAACACTGAGGCTCTGGCTGAAGAGGTCATGGAAGTCAGTAGTAAGGCTGCTGTCTTTGGTTCCCATACCCCAGAAGGATCTGATTTTTGGTTCTGTATTCTTAGCCTTTATAATGCCAACAACCACAATTTGTGTTGCTGGACTCCGGCTCCAACCTCGCTGTACGTCTCATTCAAAAGATCCTCCTGGGAGGAGATATTGTTCTGCTTTTCATGGGAGGTCATGAAACCACACAAGCATTAAATCACAAAGCTTAACGGTGGCAGTGAAGGAGAAACCCACATCTCAGACCTAATTGGGGCCAGAATTCAAAGTAGACAAGGCAAGACTCCTTATCCTATCTCTTCTATAGTGTATTTTCCTAGCTCTGCTCTAGGGGTCTCAATATCTGAACAATAATTGTTATTGCTACACTTTTATTTTTATCATCGTTATAAGAAGAAGCAATGTCCAGCACTGGATGCAACGTTTAGTGCCTTAGAGGTGATGTTTCATTGAATTGCCATACACCCTGTGGATGTATGCAGTGGTCTACTAATGCATTTCAAATGTATTGAAAGTGCATACATGTCCATCCACACAAAAACTAGGTCTGTGTCATTAATTTCTTGCCCGTCCACTTTATAGGCTGGTGTTTAAAACTGGAAAGTGACTTTGGATTTCAGCCAAGGGATATTGAGGAATGTCTTAGAAAGTGACAAACAAGAAGAGGTATCATTCTTCTAAATGCATTCTGTCCTTGTGGACACATCCTAACTTCCCTCTGGCCTTATTCTCTCACGATGCCAACCAATACTGCATGTGGAGTGGCCAATTCCAGGCCTTCTCGCCCGTCTACACATGTCTCTTGTTACTTGCTAGCAACAGAAGGAACAAGAGTAGCATCTACTGAGAACGACCAATCAGTAATCCCTCTGCAATTCTGAACGGGAGTCTTTTAATTATACAGTGTGCATAAAAATGACACAAAACGTTGAAAGTGGTTAGAGTCTTTAGATCTGTAGATGACAATTCAACCCATCACAGTCCCAGTCCTTGAGCGCCCTTGTAAACTCTTTCTGGAAGTCGGATTCTGGATTATTCTTGACTGGGACACAATAATCGTGGCCGAAGAGACGGCCAGGCCCCTGCATTGATACTTTATCATTTCTAGTATTAATATATTCCAGATATTAGGAGGGGAGGATGCTTGCTAAAGTGACAAATAGTTGTGACTTTTGCTTTGACAACTTATAAAGGGGAAATCCATGTCATTGGAAAGTGAGGGTGTATATCGAGTACTAGGATCAGAACTTAATTCCTTTGCAATTGAGTAAGACACAAGAAAGGAAGAGGCAGTTCTTCCTTAAAGGAGTCAAGTGGGTAATATTATCTATTAATCCTAATATTAATAGGTCAGAAATATGTTGAATTTTATCTCAATCCAGATCCCATATTTTTTTTTAATTTTTATTTATTTATGATAGTCACAGAGAGAGAAAGAGAGAGAGGCAGAGACACAGGCAGAGGGAGAAGCAGGCTCCATGCACCGGGAGCCCGACGTGGGATTCGATCCCGGGTCTCCAGGATCGCGCCCTGGGCCAAAGGCAGGCGCCCAACCGCTGCGCCACCCAGGGATCCCCAGATCCCATATTTTTAACCAGTATTTTACACTGCCTGCTTCTTATGCATCCCCCTCTCCTCCATGAAAGAATGATTACCGGTAAAGAGCTAATTGTGCTGTGATTTGAAAAGTTCCAATCATTAAGAACAGCCAAACTGGGCTCCCCAGTGGCATCTAAAACTACATAGTGTCTTTGGACATAAACATCACAGACAGGCCTAGCCCTGTCATATGCCAGTTGTGTAAGGAGTGCCCTCAGTCTCACATGACAGGATTCTACATCTGTAACCAAAGAATAATAGAGCTCATGTCAGATTATTGTTTCAAGGATCCCCTAAAATCAGTATTCAGTAAACTGTGTATTTATGTATAAATATTAGATACTTTTTATTATCACAATTATCCCTCAAGTATTAATACTGTTCTCTCCCAATGGTTTGTTTCAAACACACACTTTATCATGAAGAATGTGTCATCCCAATATCCCAAAATAATGTTGGAAGCACTCAATAATTCATGGTTTATATTGCCCTACTATGAGATTATGGAGGAAGCACAGTGTAATGCAAAGCAAACTGAATTAAGAAATGGAAGACAGGGATTTTGATCTGGCTCTCCCCCTCATAACCCAGCTTCAATTTTCCCATCTATCAAACAGAAAAGATAACACTCCATTTTGTGAGGGTCAAATGAGATTTTTTTTAATGCAAGTGTTTTATAAACTTGGACACTACATAAATGCAAATTATTACTATCAAACCTCTTATGATACTGGAATCTGTACTTTCCAGTACAAAAAAGCATTAACGGTTTTCTTATTATCATTCTCATTAGCATCTGATTCAAAAAAAGCAACATATTTTCTATTAATAAGCCTGTTTACTTTTTATTTTCTGTTGCAGTGACAAGTGAAAGTTATAAGATAAATAGTCCATGATCCTTTCATCCTGCCAAAGTGGATGAAGGTATTTGAAAAACAATAGGATTGGGAGGTCAATTTCCCACTCTTGACTGAAAAAAAAAAAAAAAAAAACTCCATAAAGAATGAGAAAGGCTATCAGTGAAACATTACCTTACATTTTTGTCTAGGTATCCTTTCATAGCCTACCAGAACCGGAACACACCCAAACACGCCTAATTAAAAACACACAAACAAAAAAAAGACAAAGAAACAAAACCCAAAGTCAACTACAGCTATGAGAAATTAAATCCTGTATTCAAAGTTATTATCACAGCTTTGTCATAGCAAGTTCAGAACCAGCACTCTCCCAACTCCTGACTCTCTATCCAGTATGTTTCTCATCATAGCTCATTCCTCCTGAACCAATGCACAAGCCAACTTAAGTGCTTATGATAGCAGGGGTCTTTTTCTTAAAAAATAGTGGAAACCATGTGCTACAAAACCCTTGCTGGTAAAGATAGTCATTTATTCTAGCCATGAAGCAAGCTACTTTTTTTTCTGACTGTAGAACCATGGAGAACATAAGCAAATTTCATTTCAGATGATTTTCTTTTCTAATATCAAGACTCTCTCATCAAAAGCAAGTGCTGGGAAGGGGTTGGAAACCAAATTTATTTATACAATAGACACTTATCCAGGGAAATGGGTTGCAAAAAAATTAGCATGTCTTGAATGATGTTATTCTTGAAATGTCACTCAGTCATTACAGTATTTGCTTTTCTCATGGTATTCTCAAAATGGATTATTGTCCCTGAATTTTTAATAACAATTTAGTGGTTCAAAATACTGACAGTGATGTATGACGACAGCTTAGAAAAAGTGCCCTGGCTTTCTCTATTGCATAAACAGAACACAATTGTATCTCTCTAGCCAGTGTCAGAATCATTCTCAACGAAGATAATGTTGAAGTCATCTGCCAAGAGAAGGTCAAAAACATATATAGAAAATAAATCACGACAAACATGGAATTGGCTAAAGGTTAAGGATCTAAAGACAAATACATATTTGAAAGCACAAATCACCCCTCATAGAATAATAATTTAGACAACCCCACCTTTAGACTCTTAAATAGCTGGCTTGATAGCTACGTATATTTCCAGAAATATTGCAATATTGAGTAGAGCAACAATGGAAAATGTAACTTACAGGGGTGTTAGAAACTTTTAGCCCCATTAGAGCTTTCTTTATTTTATACAGTGCCTCAAGACAAGCTATTAACCTGCTTCTTTGAAAGATAAGAAATCCAATAAATAAATGAGTTGATTCCAGAAATGTCATTCCAGTGACATTCTAAGAATTATTGGATAACTTGGCCATAGCCATGTGGGTAAGTGGGTAGGACAAGAAGAGTTAGCTCATAAGCAGTGGCTTCAGACCATGAGTCCTGGAGGCAGTGCAGGAGCCTCAAAGCTCAATGAGCTGTTGCATTGGCTTGTCATCCCAGCATCCATTCAGAGGGTCTCAGCAGCCTACAGTCACTGGCTCATGCAAAGCCAGCACTGTAAGTAAGTAAGCTCTGTTTGTATGTTCATAGACAAAAGGAGACTTCAAGAATCCTATTCACAGGGAAGTATTACATGAGAACGGTGGAGCTTTGCCTCAATCAACACCAGAGCTAAAGCCAAAGTGTTGTCTCCATTGCTTTCTATGGCTCTTTTCTGATGGAATTAATATTTATAAATCCAATGTTTCCCAGAGGAAAATTCCAAAATATAAAAGTTAATACAAAGAAAAGGTTAAAAAATTTTATACACTCTAGCTCTTGACCCATACCTTTAATAGAGTCCTAATCACACACAGCTTGGCATGATAATCAATGTTTAGGTCCAACTAAACAATCAATAAACTGTTAATTCATTGAAGACAATTGCTACTCATCTGCACACCACACCCAGAACATCTCATCGCTTTGCACATAAGATGTGCTCAATTCATGTTTACTAATCTGTTGGTTGTAAGCTACAGAAGAGAGGGAACTGCATCTTGTTCTCTGGTAGAACCCGTTGCCGACACAGGAACAAGCACAGATTGGATGCTCTATTAATGTTTATTGAATGAATATGTGAATGAATGTAAAATTAATCCCCAAGTCACTCGTCTTCAGTCCACCCCAAATAATTCCTCTTTACTAAATGTGGTAGACTCACTAAATGTTAACCTACTTTCATGAGGCCAGTCCTCAGAGATCCACTCTAACAGTCTTCCCCACCACTCATATAGCTTCTCTATCATGGTTAAAGAAAAGCTCTCATTTGAAGAATGGGGCTAATTTTTCTCCATTTCTTAATTCTAAAATCTTAGTCCAAGCTAACTAACTCTTGATTAATTTAAATAAATAGAGACAAATGTTTAACACACAAGGGAAGGTGTCATTAACCACACCTATATCCTATTCTTCGGAGCTACTTTTTTATGCACAAAATGAATTGCCAAAACAAGATTCTTTTTTTTTTTAATTTTTATTTACTTATGATAGGCACACAGTGAGAGAGAGAGGCAGAGACACAGGCAGAGGGAGAAGCAGGCTCCATGCACCGGGAGCCCGACGTGGGATTCGATCCTGAATCTTCAGGATCGCGCCCTGGGCCAAAGGCAGGCGCCAAACCGCTGCGCCACCCAGGGATCCCCCAAAACAAGATTTTATTTAAGCATAATTCAGCTATAACTTGCCCGAAATAAAAAACATACTTATTTGGGGATGGGGGCAGGGGTATTAGATGCTCCTTCATTTAAAGTTCCACCCAGAAAGCAGGTGGTAAATGCCTTGTTGGACAAATGTTCATGTTGGTCAATTCTCTGACCAAAATATTCTACAGGAGTTTTAAACTAAGACAAAGCACAGTCAACAACCCAATGGTACATGTTAATTACCTATAATACCACAGTCTCTCAAAGGACCCACAGAAGTTCAACATGGCACAAGAGTGGCTGAAGGATCTCTTCCCTCTGTATTCCTTGCATTTCTGGCTATCAACGTGGCTCACCAAATTCTACAGATGTGCAGATGGCACTTTCTCCAGATAGTCAGCATGGTCTTCTCAGCAGCCCATTCCAAATGAGACACCAAATAAGGATTTCTTCCAAGTTCACAGTATCAACTTCCAGAACCCAAGACTCTGCAATGTCCCTCTGGAACCGTAAGTATCTGTAGGGAGAAGAAAGAGAAGTGTTCCTTTTCTCTCATGTGACTGACAACTTTTGCTCTTATCGCTGAGTCTCTCAATGATCATGATCACATCTAGGCAAAATCATCTTAGCAGAGAGCAAGGTCTCAATGTCTTCTCCAAGCAGGGCTTACCACTTTTTTGTTCAAAGGTCTTTAATTCTGAAAGTGGTTCAGATAGTTGCCTACCTTTAAGCCACCATATTGCTATTAAAAACAGCATCTTTTTCCTCCCCAGTGCTTATGCTTATATTGGGCAATGCATGCAGATTAAAAACAGGTGCTAAGAAACAGTGACTCCTCTAAATCACCTTTGGTTTTCCCAAATTTTAATTATGAATTTGAAACTCAGTAGTGGCTTTTGCTTTTTGAGGGGTGTATGGGAAAGACAATCACTTTTAGGGAACAGACGCCATGACCCTTATATATTTGCATAATGCTGATCACACTGACTATTAACTGGGTGCCCCTAATCAATCAAATTCTAAAACATATGAATTCTCTTCTAGTCAGCAATACTATCTTCTTAAGATTTCAGGCTATGACAGACACAGCGTCTGGAGATGATAAACTGTATGTGAGTCTGTCTCTGGAATATAACTATTTCAGAGTCTGCTAACAATACTTGCCAAGTTAGATGGGGTAGGGTGGAGAATGGAAGCAAGTTGTACATTATCCTAATAGATTAAGAAAATATAATCCCATTTGGATCATTTCCTGGGCCTCCATCCAAACCATGAGATAGCTTTACTAATCATTAAAATGTACAGGGAGAGGGTGGGCTTTTTTTTCCCATAACTATATTGCATTTCTAAAGGGCACTGTATTCATTTTCTTATGAGTGTAATCTAATCAGAAAAAATAATTGATTCAAAGGATGATTGTTCTATAAACAAACTTGCCATTGTTTTAGACTGTAACAGCAACTCTCATGCCATTTCATATTTCTAGTTTATACATGTACACTAATAAATAATTATTTTCAGGAAATTTCTAAATATTTTCAATCACTTCTTCACTACTTCAGCAAATTTTGGTCACCCTATATTTAGGGTCAAGTTCATAAAGACAAGGTCAAGTAAGGTTTGAGAAAGAGTGACTACTGTTTGGAAACACTAGAAATGAAACTAAAAGTCAAGTGAACATGTTATACATGCCCTGAACCAACAGAAGATAAACTGATTATCCATTAGCATAATATTAATTTATCATGTATGCTCATTAAACAATAATAACAATATGGGGGTGATTCACTAGGATGCCCTTTGGGTTATTACATTATTTTCATTTCATATTTATGTGTCAACAAGCCCTGAGGTCAATGACAAATGAGTGTATTGGTTATGTTACCAATGTCATATGGAGACTGTTACAATTACAACTCAGAATCAGAAAACCCATGCCTTTCAGGCAAAATAATTCTTAATAAGTACCTTTTGGTTGTTGTTTAATTTCTAGCAATCCTCTTCATTCTCTATGAGGGATAGTTATATTCAGTGACTATCAATCTCTGCTTGCTAGCTTTCCTAAACCGTGCCAGCACCTGGGCAAACCATTTAATTATGTTGTTTAAATGTGTTTGTGAATACATTATCCCAATAAACAGTTACTATTTTAAGATGTATATGAATAACTATTTTATATCACTGTTTAAAAAAAAAAAAAAAGCTTTTGCTTGTTTAAAGGCAAATCCTGAATTAGATTTTTCAAGACTGGAGGGGATTCTGGACAGAGAAAGGGAGCAAAGTTATGAAGCTGTATTAGGTATCAAGAACTGTGTTGTCTGAATTATTTTATTTCATCTTCAAAACAACCGATGAACTAAATAATATTATCCCCATTTTGTGGATGGCAAAAAGAAAACGAGGCTCTGAACATTAAGAAAACATGTCCAAGGCCATGCAGTTTAATATGTGGTAGAGCATTAAAGGCCATTAGATGCTAAACCTATGTGAGACTCTGTGCCAAAAACCTGCAGTCTCTGAAATGGCACATTAGTTAAAATACTGACCAGCACAGTGGACAGCCAAAGCACCTTTCCTCCTACAGAAAAGGTTGATTGTGCAGCTGGCTTTCCTATTTCCTCAACTTGGCCGTTAAACTAGCCTGTAAACGCCCTGAGAATATGGACATATACTTCTTTGTTTACTCCAGAATATCCACCATAGACACTCAATAAACGTTTGCGTATGTATTAGTCAGACACTTTCTGATTAATAGGAGTAACTGAAATTCAACTTAAAATAAGTTATGTACAGATGCAAAAGAAAGAACAGAAAAATATAGTGGTAGATCTGACTGCAGGCCCAGATGGATCGAGGACCTCAAACGGCACAATCTCTCCCATCATTTCTATTTTTCATGTGGAGGGCATGATGGGCCACGAGCAGTGCAGACATATGCCTTTAGCTAGTGGTCCCAGCAGTAGATGGCATCTTCCCTGATAGCTTGGGCTCAGAGGTCCCAGGAAAGACTCCAATCTCCCTAGCTTGGGCCATATACCCATCTCTGAAGTGATCACTTTATCCAGGGAGAAGAACTATTTTAATTAGGTCCACTTCTGGAGTAAAGGATATTGACTCTGAGATTCCATTAAGAATCAGTTGCCAAAAATGAGGAATAATTCCCAAAAGGAAGGGATATAGATCAGGGGGTAAAAATGAAGCAGACATCTATTACTGCCTTGCATTGAACTTCAAAAACTAAAAGTAAACATTGAGAGGGTTTATTCCAACACTCCAGTAAGACATTGAGCATGTCTTATTCAATATACAGGTGATGTACCTGAGGCCCAGAGAGGAAAATTAACTTTCCCATGGCCACACAACCTGATAGGCTCAGAGCTGCACTTTATATTATGCCGAGCAACCTCTGATCTTATTAGATTTGGAAAAGAGGCTGCCAGGGAAAATGTTCAATGGTGAAGAATAATCACAGCCTTCTTATAAGTTAACAATATTGGCTACTTTATGTAGTTTCTTTTCTGTGCTACTGTAAAATGAGAGAAGTCTCAAGGGAATGTAAATTGCTAGATAAAAAGGAATGCTAAGAAGTCTTCCAAAGACCGTTCTTCCCAAATCAAATTCAACCTGGCACTAGAAAGGCTATAATAAACTTGAAAATTATAACAAGTGGTGAGGATGTAGAGGTCTTGGCATCTTCATGCATTGCTGATGGAAACGCATAATGGTACAGCTGCTTGTGTATCACTGTTTTTAGAAGCATTATTCATAATAACCAAAAAATGGAAACATCCCAAATGGCCATTAACTGACTAATGGATGAACAAATGTGGCATATACATGCAAAGGACTATTATTCAGCCATAAAAAAGAATGAAGTACCAACCCATGCTACATCATGAACAACCTTGAAGTACTATGACATGTGAAAGAAAAATATCAAATTTCCATTTAAAGCATACTTATTAAGGGCTCACCATGTACTAAATCTTTTATTACCTGCTGGAAGTATGGACACAAACAAAACAACCACAGCTCCTAACCCCCAAGGGCAGTCCTTTTTTTTTTTTTTTGGTCCAAATTTTTATTTAAATTCTAGTTAGTTAACATATAGTGTAATATTGGTTTCAGAAATAGAATTTAGTGATTCATCACTTACATAAAACACTCAGTGCTCATCACAAGTGCTTGCCTTAATGCCCATCTCCCATTTAGTCCATCCCCCACCTACCTACCTCCATCAACCCTCAGTTTGTTCTTTATTGTTAAGAGTCTCTTAATAGTTTGCCTTCCCCTCTTTCTCTTTCTCTTTTTTCCCCTTCCCACACATTCATCTGTTTTGTTTCCTAAATTCCACATATGAGTGAAATCACATGGTATTTGTCTTTTTCTAACTGAGTTATTCTGCTTAGCATGACCCATGTTTCCATCCATGTCACTGCAAATGGCAAGATTTCATTCTTTGTTGATGACTGAGTAATATCCAATGAGATATCTATATATATCTCACTCATATTTTCTTTATCTATGCAAGGACAGTCTTGAAGGGAAAGTGTGTTTAGTTTACCAAAGAAAGATACAAAGAGTAATGGTAACACAGAACAAAGTGGTCACATTGGTTAAGAAACATGACAAAAACTCCCTTAGAGACAGACCAAAGGACAGGCATGTGTTATCTCTACTGCTTTTTCTAATTTTCAAGAGAGAAAACCCAATGAAGGGAGTATTAATGAGTAGGTTACAGCTGCAGGAAACTGAGGCTCAATGGTCTAGAACCTGAGCTACCATGCATTTCACATCACAGAATTCTCCCACTGAGGAACACTGATAGCCTGCCTCCACTGTAGGTGCGTTGCCTGCATGAGAAATAAGCAGCTCCTGTCACACTAGAGAGAGCCTCCAGCAGAAAATGTGTGCACAAACTGCCCACCACAGCTACAAATGAATTTAGAAGGAGGCCAAGAGGATATGGACAGACATTTGACAACTGTTAAGAGAAAACATTCATCAAAAACCTGTGTATATGCTAAGCAAAATAAGTCCGACAAAGACAAATACCATTTGATTTCACTTATATACAGAATCTAAAAAACAAAACAAATGAATGAACAAACAAAGGAAAAAAAAAAACAAATCAGTTCTTCAGTACAGAGAATAAACTGGTGACTGCCAAAGGGAAGGTCAGGGGGTGGGAGACATGAGTGCCATAGGTGATGAGGATTAAGAGGTACAAACTTTCAGTTATAAAATAAATAAGTCACAGAGATGAAAAGAATAGCATGGGGAATATAGTCAATAAAAGAAATCTGTGTACAATCTCTTCTATCCTATTAGTTTAACCAATAAAATACCTGCTGTTTGCACTGGGAACTTCCATCCACAACGGTAGCATACTAAAATGGCAGACCCAATATCTAAGAGATAAAGTTTGTTCAAATATTTGCCTCATAAACTCTAAGTCTATAAAGTGATAGCAAATAAGCATTGTGATATTAACATTCTAGACTGAACTCCAATCTATAAGTAGTGGATAATTTTCTTTTGCAATCACACTACCAAGCTTCCATGAAGAAGAGTATGGATCATCCTCAAATTTTCTTGACGTAGTAAACCTCCCACTTTTGAGACTGCTTTGCATACTTCCGGCATATCTTTCAAAGACTCACTTTACTTACCAGAATCAAGTCATGGGCATATTTACTTAAAAGCCTAATGAATAAAAGAAATAGATGCATTTGACCTTTGAAAATGGAAAGTCTTCACAAGGTAATGCCTGTGGGACCATGTATTCTGGCTCAGAGTGAAGAAATGAGGAGGAAGGGTCATTTAAAAGGCATGGACTGATAAAAGAGAGGTAAAAACGTGATGTCAAAAGAAATCTTTGTGAATACATATTTTTTAATTTGAAATTTATTTAGTGTAATTTCAGTAAGTTTGTGATTTTGATGCCATATGGAAATGGAACATAGGAGACACTTCTGTGTTCCAAAGGCCTCAGAGACAAAAATTGCCTGTTTCTTACCTGGAGAGTGCCTACAGAAGTCCAGGAAATATTCAGCATATAGTAGTAAGTGTTGACATGACTGGGCTGAGCTATAGACCAGGAAGGGTGGCTTGAAGAGCACGGACCAGTGACCAAGGCAATTCCTGAATCTCTACAGTAGACCTGATGCTGTGGGCTGTCAGATTACTAGGATGCAATCAGCATCTACTGAGCACTTCCTTTTCCCCAACATTGCTTCCAGCTAAGGAAAATCCTGGAGAAGTTCAAATCAAATCCTAGGTTCAGGTCTTAGAAAGCTCATTAGCTACTAGAAGACACAAATGAATGTGAGTACAGCAGAATGGAGGGCAGACTCACTTTTGTTAATTATAAGCCTAAGTTTGATTTTTGCAGTTTGGGAAACTCATTTGAGATCTCAGATGTTCCAAGATAAACTATGCCAGCTTTGTGTCTATAATTTTCATTTCCTGTGCTGTATCACTAACTAACTACTCTTCTGATAGCCACATTCTTTTTAAAATACATATATTTTATTTATTTATTCATGAGAGACACAGAGAGAGAGGCAGAGACATAGGTAGAGGGAGAAGCAGGCTCCCTATGGAGAGTCTGATGCAGAACTCAATCCCAGGACCCCAAGATCATGCCTTGAGTCGAAGGCAGACGCTCAACCACTGAGCCACCCAGGTGTCCCTGATAGCCACATTCTTTCCATAAGTATGCATCTGCACTGAGTTGCAGTGTGGACCAGGTTAAGCCCTTGGCACTGGGGATTAGACAGCCCAAGCTTGTATCCCTTCCTCTCTGAGTGTCCTTGAGTGTGACTTAACCACCCTGAGACTCTACAACTATATTTAAAAGGCACAAGTTAAAAGAGAGACTTACTAATAAAAGTTTGGAATGATTAAGTGATTGAATATCTGTAAAGTGCCATGCTTGTGCTTGGCATCTAACAGGTGTTGTGTAAATGCAATAACTATGTCACTGACATTGCTGAAAGTTTCATCCAGGGTTGGTGGCCTTGAAGCCACAGGCACAGTTTTGTTTCCATCATCTCCGAGTTCTTGAGTACATCTCACTTTATTTTTATTTTTTAATTTTTTTATTTTTTTATACATCTCACTTTTGATTGCAAGTTTTGACAACAGCAGACTGTAGTAGTCAGCCTGGACTGCCTTAACAAAGTTCCAGGCCAGGTGGCTTACACAACAGAAAATTATTTTCTCACCATTCTGGGAGCTAGATAGTCCAAGACCAGTTTCCAGCAGGGTTCAGATCCCAGTGAGGTGCTCTTCCTGATTTTTAGATGGTCTCCTTCTCACTGTGTCCCCACACAGCCTTTCCTCTCTACACACGGAGGAGCGACAGAAAGCTCTCTGGTGTCTCTTCTTACAAGGACACTCATTCTATTGGATCAGGACTCCAACCTTCATGGCCTCAACTAACCTCTAGAGGCCACATCCTCAAATACAGCTACACTGGGGGTTAGGGCTTCAACACATGAATTTTGAGGGGAAGCAAATATTCAGTCTATAATTCAGACTCTCAACAAACCTGAATTCCCTTACTCTCTCAGACTCTGAATTCATTTCCATTTGACATTTCTTCAAGGACCTTGAACTGCAAAAATCAGCTGAAGGGAACCAGGATGCTTTGGTGGATCTAAGGATTGGTTTTATTGAGCCATGTAAACTAAACATTTTCTAAAACGGTGGTCCCTTCACAAGCAGAAGCTACCTTGACTTCCTGAAAATGAAGGCTCCATGTTTAACAATTGTGAGTAAATTTTGCGTTGCACAGTTCTATAAAAATAAAATAGTACTTTTCTCTTGTCTGTCATGTTATCTAAGGTTATTATTTTTTAAACCACTTTCTTCCTTCAGTATAATAGTTAACACATCGTCATCGTCATCATCATCATTGTGTATCTCACCGCTCTTCCTTCAGAAGAGCTAAAAGCACTTTAGAAACATGGTCTCCTTTATCTTTACAACTTTCCTGCCCACCAAGTGGAAGACAGAAGAACCTGATCATGTAAATCCAAAGGAAAATGCAGTTGGCTCGGTGGGGTGGGCCTTCCATTATGTTGAATCCCGGGGACGAAAGGACATCTTTTATTTTAGGTTGGAAAATGGTCGTGCTGAACGCTAAGAGACAAACTGAGGGTGGCTGGAGGGGAGGTGGGTGGGAGAAAGAGATAATCGGGTGATGGGTGTTAAGGAGGACACTTGATATAAAGAGGAATGGGTGCTACATGCAACTGATGAATCACTAAATTCTACCTCTGAAACTAATAACAAATTACCAAAATGAAAATATGCAAGCAGCTAATGCACAAATTTATGAATAAGCAAATTAATAAATAAAAAATGAATACAACCAAAAAGATGTATGATATGCATGTTGCAAATGTGATGGGCATATCTTGTTACCTGAGGAGTTGAAAGCTATTGGGCCTGAAGCATTTCCAGTGACCATTTTATTCTGTGCCCCATAGAAAATCTCTTTAAATGAAGAGCTAGACATTTGTACCCAGGATATAAAGATATTTCTATGACACTACTGAGAATCCATCAGCAAATCTTTAAAACATAGATCAGTCATATTTACTTCCCTTTTTTTCTTGAGAACTAAAATTAAGGAAGACCTCGGAGAGTACTTCTATGTAGTCATAGCTCTGATATCAGAAGCAGAAAAGGAGGAAAAGGTGGCAGAGTAACAAAATAAATGTCATCAGGATTTAAAGTGGTATTTTTTCCAGAAGATATTCTCTCTCTCTCTCTCTCTCTCTCTCTCTCTCTCTCTCTCCCTCTTTCTCTTTTTAACAAATCTAATAGTTCTGGAAAAGTCTTTGCAAGGTTGACCCATCACAATGAAGAAATTCAGTGGCTACTAAAGAATAAAAATAAGTGAATGTTTGAATTTGAAGCACATGTGTGGCATTACGTAATTATAGGCAGTTGATCAGGTGTCTTAAAAATAAGCACGCTTTTGTAAATCCAAGAAAACTGGATCATTTCGGTCGCCATCCTAACAGCTTCACCATGTGGGGCTGTTCTTGAAATGAAAGCACTGTGGTGAAATGAGAAAACAAGACACCTGGATCTGACCGTCAAGTCTATTTGATGGTTTGGTCACTTTAGGTGCGTTGACCCTTTCTGGGCCTCAGTTCCGTTAGGTACCAAATAGGGATAATGCCACAACACAGTGTTTGTGAACGGAAGTGAAAGTGGCAGTCAAAGACTGTTCGTACTAAACCAATCCAAAGAAAGCTTCCAGACTCTTTTGGATAAGAACTACAGGACAACTTTTTTTTCCCTTATCATGGACAACAGTTGACGCCATTGACGCCTGCTTCCCTCACCTATTGACACGGGCCTACTATGAACAAGCTGTGTCCATCGTGAAAGCCACAGTAGGTCCATCCTGTAAATTATGCAGACTGCTACGGTTCTTTTCTGAGAAAACCAGGCAATCCTACCAAGAGGCCTTCACTGATAGGACCAAGGAGGGGAGCCTAGTACAGCAGTGCACATCACGGTGGCTGAGTGGACCAATCAGAGTCCTCCTTGCTTGAGGATGCAGGAGACAGGAGGATACCTTGAGAGGCCCAGAGAGAGCCCAGAGTAGGGGGTGGCACTGCAGGCCTAGGTCAGTCTGCCAAGCCGCGGGAGCTAGGAGCAGTTCTATCAGCCTAGACAAAGAGACGCCTTCAAAAATTCACCTGTTTAAAAAAAATTTTTCACCTGTTTAGTGACAGCACATTTTCGAATTTGCACCAAGACTCCTTAAATGCCAACTGTGGCCTGAGAGAGGTTACAGAATGGCTTAGGACTAGAACAGAAGAGTTGAGATTTTTCTCAACAAGCCCTCTCACCTAAGACCTCTCGGACTTCCTTATGTACATCTTAGGGGTTGTACAGCAACATACTACCAGGGTGTGTATGTCACACCACTCATACATTCAATATTAACCTTCTGATCTGGATACACAAATAAAGAAAACAAAGTTTCCCTGTCCTCCCAGACTGTACATTCTACCTAAGAAGAAAGTCAATAAATAACTAGGTACAAAAAAAAAAAAAAAAAAACATGTACTTCTAAAGCTGGAAAGGAGGTTAAATCTTCCCACCCAAAGGTGGGAAATTTTCTTTGGGTTGATTTTACCATCAATGCTGTGTGCAGGAGTGGGGAAATTTTAACATGAAAACTAAAGGAAGTCTGATAAGGTATGATCTAAAGATCTAATGACTGTTCAGGATAAAACATGAGCCTTCAAAGACCTGGGGAGAAGGGATGCAACAGTCTGCAGGAGGCTAAGTTCCAGATCCCTCAGGGAGCACGTTTCCTCTTTGCTGTAATTATCAGTAATTTACTGAGGATTTTGGAAAACACCGACTTATGATTACTTGGGTACATCTTTGCTGCATTCAACCAAATAAACCCAGGACAAAATGCACACTCAAGTCATTGCTTCAAACCACTTATTTTGCCCTATCATGTTCATGAGACTGCATTTTTTTAATGAATTATTCCTCCTAAAGTGACAAAAATTCACTGCTTGCTAAGTGTAACCAAGGGTCACTCTGCCACTTAAAATCTTTATAAGATTATTTTCAGCTACCATATCACATCTTGTGAGAAATTCAAAGCTTTCACAAGAATATTTAGAAATTATAGGTATTCTATTTATCCTTAATCATCTCAGATTCCAATGTCCATCTTCTGTTCATTTCTCTCTCAGAATTTGATGTCTGGTACTGTGACTTTTTCTTTTTCATGGGGGCTTCTCTTTACTGAACCCTCATCCTCTCAAAACAAACACACGCCCTATCCCACTCATACAGGATGGCCCCTGGAGATAGATACTTGCCAAGGAAGAACAAATCATGCTATGTAAATGTTCAGCAGACAATTTGAAATTGGGCATTTCCCTTTTCTATTCTTTAACCAATTCTTTATTTTTTTAAAGATGTTTATTTATTCATGAGAGACACAGAGAGGGAGAGGCAGAGACACAGGCAGAGGGAGAAGCAGGCTCCATGCATCGTGGGACTCGATCCCAGGACCCCGAGATCACACCCTGGGCCGAAGGCAGACACTCAACCACTAAGCCACCCAGGGGCCCCTAATTCTTTAATAATGATTGTCAACTTGAGGAGCACCTGGATGGCTCAGTCGGTTAAGCATCTGACTCTTGATTTCAGCTCAGGTCATGGTCTCAGGGTTGTGAGATCCTGCCCTGTGCCTGGCTCCACACTCAGCAGGGAGTCTCCTCTCTCTCTCTCTCTCTCTCTCTCTCTCTCTCTCCCTCTCTCTCTCTTTCTCGATTTCTCTTTCTCTTTCTCTCTCTGTCTCCTCCTTCTGCACCTCCCCCCTGCTCACCCCCCTCTCTCTCTAACATGAATAAATAAATCTTTAAAAGAAATAAAATACATGTTGTCAACTTAGGAATGCAAATTTTCACAAACTGGCCCAGGAACCCCTAGTTTCCCTTCCTACCCCCACTATAGCTCACCCGCTCTCCATGCCCCCACTCCCCACCACTTCATTTGTTTGAAAAGGAGTTCAGATGTGTTTCCATTGCCTCCCTCCAGTCTGTTCCGTAAAGCTTAACCTTCCACTTCTAATCAGTTTATCAAGGCATTTCCCCAAACAAATATAATCCTTTCCTTGAGGGAAAGAAATTCCCAGTCAGTAAAATATGGTAGTAACTTCCTTATGTAAAGAAACTCTGAAAAACTAAGCTATTTCAGATAAAACTGTGAGTATCTCAGTGTAATCTCTCATTTTTCTGGGCAGGTAGAAAAGCATGATGAATCTCAAGCACCACCAGCGCCATTATGACATTTTAGTAATGGGCGGTCATATATTCTCCTAACAGATTTCTTCCACTAACCAAAGAAAATGGAATGGCAATGCCTTTTTTAAAAATTTCATTTGGCCTAGCTTAAAAACAAGGGTAATTTCAAAAGTGGGCTTTTTGTGCTAAGAGGCATTCTCAACAGGCACATGACTCGTTTATGGCCACAATGTTTTAACTGGTCCCTAGGCTCAGAAAGCCCAAGGACGCGGTGTGAAATTGAAAATAAAGAGCAACTGTGTCTGTTCTGCAAAATATGAAAAAAAAATTGGCATCTGAGCAAAGCTTTGGTATGAAACAGCTAGAAAAATGTCATTTCCATATATATTTAGATTTCACTATCTGTGAGAATTAAGTTTGTCCTTGATATGAGTGTGAGTGAGTGTGTGCGCATACGCCTGCCAGTGGTTACCCACTTGATGCCAGAAGAGTTAGGGAACCTATCTGCAACTCACACTGGTGGGAACTCTTGAAGAGACTCAATTTCAATGTCTGCACCCACCTGTCCTGTTAGGCAAGATCCAGAGTATCAAAGACCACCAATCCAGTCTTAGTGGGGCCTCCAGAACATTATTTTAGACTCATTAGCTCTAATCCGAGGAAAAGACCGAGTGAGATCAGTTGTTGGTTAGAAGCATTTCCAACAGACAGAAGAAGCTGAAGGAAGCTCTCTTCCAGAGGAAAACAACTGAGCACAGAGGGAGAAAGAAATGCTGGGAACTCTGACGGACCTACCGGCTGGCTTTGTTTTGGTAGGGGTTCAGTTTCCCTCACTATTCTTCCCACCTGTGTTTTCATTCCTTCTGACGTCTCCCTGCCAAAACAGCATATGAGAGAGCCCTGTAACCATCTGTGCATGGCACAGTGCGGGGGGATAAAGAACAAGGCACTAAAGGGATGTGGGCTCTACCCCCATTCTCTCTGCTGGGCCCAAGAAGGAAGTGGCTCTCCTCAAGGGACACTGCCAGGAGCCCCGGGCTATGAGAAGTGGACAGAACCATGCAGTGTCCCCTGCAGAGTGGGAGCCATGAGATAGTGAATGAGGTGTGGATAAGCAGCTGCCAAGGGATGACTCAGAAAAGAGGAGAATCCAGCTTCTCTATGATCCAGCACACACCAAGGGAGGTGACCACTGAAAGGAGTGGACAATTGATGCTTGACATACCCATGCAGAAGAATAGAAGAGCATTTGGCACTTCCAGGTACATCGGCGAAGCAATTTGGGAGACATTTGATACTAGTAATGTTAAATAAAAGAACTATTCTTGCTGTTATCTGTAGGCTCATCCAGTTCAAGGAAAGAAAATGTGAGCTTTTGGGGAGATGCAATTTTGGAGTTAAACTCTTGAAGATATTTTGGAAGCAAGTGCTAGTTACTACTTTTAATAATATTAATTTCTCACAGTAGTCCAGTGCTTTCTGAGTTTTAAAAGGGCTAACACTGGGGTACCTGGCTGGCTCAGTCAGTAAAGCATGCGACTCTTGATCTTGGGGTCATGAGTTCAAGCTCCATGTTGGGTGGAGATTACTAAAAATTAAAATTAAATTTAAGTTAGTTTAAAAATAAAAAACAAATAAAAAGCGCTGACATTTACAAAAATGTATTGTTTTGAAAAGGTATATATCTAGTGAAAGTAAAAATGATTACTTTCTTCACTGGGACGTGCTTAGGGGAGACTTCCACTGGCTTATATCACCTGATCTCCTTTTCATGGCACCACACACAAATGGGCATCTAACATTTTGATCCACATCACACTTTTTGACTCTTTAGACAGAATTTGATTAACAATTTCGTTTTAGACAATGAGTTCATGCCTTGAGTAATCAAAGCTTATTTCTGACTTCTCTGAAAAGGAAATAGCTACAGGGCTTTTGTTGAAAGTGACATCACTGAACTATAATTATTTCTAGCACATACGGGTGCATGAGGAAGTATTTTGTAAAATATGTACAGTAGAGTAGTAATTCATCAAGTAGTTCAAGACTTTGCTAGCATAGTGTAATGGTTCATTTTATGTGTCAACTTGGCTAGGCTACAGTACCCAGACACTTGGTCAAACATTATTCTAGATGTTTCTGTGAAGGTATATTTTTCCAATAAGATTAACATTTAAATCAGTAGGCTTTGAGTAAAGCAGATATACCTTCCATGATGTGGGTGAGCTTCCTCCACTGAGCTGTGAGCCTAACCAGAAAAAAGGCTGATATGACTATGCTTATATCAATATAAATATAGAAATCTCCTACTGGTTCTGTTTCTCTAGAGACTCCTAATACAAATGTTAAGAATATCCTGTTCCATGCTTATTTTATTCATAAAATTCTAGTCTCACTTTTCATTTAATAGAGGAAAAGTCATTTCATACATCAAAGGCTGTACCAGTTTATACCTGCAATGGCTTTTCCAACACCTACTTACACCTACTTACTCTTCCTTGCTTGTGGATACTCTTAAAAGGAGAGAGAAATCTCACCCTCCCCTTCCACGAGCTACACAATCAGTTGATAATCCCTTGATCAAAACCAAATGTCATATTGGTGCTCAAGAAATATCACATAATTAGGTGAAAAATCAACAAGAGCAATCCACCTGCTGAATGAGGCAGAGGGCCTGACAGGGGAGACAGAGCCGGTGACACAGTGACCACAGTCTACATGGTTGGGGAGACATGGGAGTCAGAGTGGGTTCCACTGCATTCCTGCCAGCACAGTGACGAGGAAGCACCACGTACCTTAGCCTACCGCAGTTACTTCACTGCCAGTAAATCACAGTGACCTCGAAAGCATTGCCTTCACACTATAAGGATAAAAGACAAACCTCTTACCTTGGGAACTCTTTACTCTTATGAAAATCCCTAATGGCTTAGCCCAAAAGCCAGAAGTATCTGAAAGGAGTGAAAGCTATCTATTAATCACTGATCTTCCTACCAACTTTGTCAAACTGAAATATTTCGCTGGTATGTAAGATATTCAGAAGAAACTCTAGATTTGCTTTTAGTAAGTTTCCTTTGGAAAGAAAACTACAATTTACAAAACAAAAGAAATTAGGAGTTATTTTCCTTGAAAGCATTGATATCTAGATTTTTTGGCTACTGTATTCCTATAAATGTCATTTAAACTATTCACCGAAATGTGCAAAATGACTGACTAGAGTTTAACAAATATGTATTTCAAGAAGTAAAATGTCTAACTATGCAGCCCCAACCATGAATATTTATTTGTAAATTATATTCTTGCTATACTTACTGACATGAGTATTACAAAACAAATACGGAACTAGAGGACTTTAAGGGATAAAATTCAAAATGAACTTATAAAGATGAAGTATTTTCTTTCTTTATCCCGATAGATGGTCTTGTGCAGACCCCACTTGAGGACACCTGCCATGGAGAGCACCGCTCCAATTTTTGTCTGTCTGAGCTCCTATCTGATACTAACCCACTGGAAATACAAAAGTGATAACCTTATTTCAGCTTGCTAAGTACAAATCCATCCAATGTGGCCTAAGATATCTTTACACAAAATTGCCATAGAAATCCCTTCATAATAGTGATATAATAAAAATCTCTGACTTTTCTCCCTTATATGTTTCCAGGTAAAGTGCTATCAAGCTCTCAAGAGGCCACTTCAGTACTTCCTTGAAACATAGTTCCTTATCTCTTTGTTCAGAATGCTTATCTTTGGTGCTTCTATTTTTTTTTTAATAGCACATTGTGTTCTACTTTCGTGGATTTATTTTGCTTTCATTCTGTCTCCCTCAGTACAAATTTAAACTTCCAAGGGCAGGCACAATGTCTTCTGTGCCTCTCATTCCCCTTATACACAATGGACGATCCTTAGAGTCATGTTTACTTGGTTCTTCAGAGAAGGAGAATAATTCATGATCTCACTGTGGTCAGAGAAAACAAAATAACTTTAATGACGCCAAACAAATTGTGGTGGCCTTTATTCAGAATGCATTCTCTCAAAAGGCCAGCTTGCTACAAATACAGGCCATGGACCAGATGAACAATAAAATCAACAAAGGGTTCATGACACAATGTTCCACCAAATCTGCCTACCACTGCTCTCCACGGGGGAGGGGAAAGGCTGCAAGCCCGAAAAGCAAGCATCTCAGAAGGCTTCAAGGAAGAGCAGTGTCCCTTATGAGGATAACGTGTCACTTCACATGTGGGATGCACTTGGCCACCATTTCCTAAATGGGAGATCAGACCTAGAGCATCCTTAGGTGAGGACCATGAAGGTCCGTAGACCTTCCTGATCCCCAGGTTGACATTCAGTTTATTCAGAACAAAAAATCAGGACAAAATAGAGTATTATGAAGTCCTCGTTGGTCACTTCTCCAATAAAGTAATAGGCTATTCACAGTAAAAAAGGAAGCTTCTAGAACAAAAATTATGATACCACAAAGGACCATGAAATTCATTTAAACAGAAACAGAGCTGCACAACCCCTTTATTTATTTCCAATCTTTTTTGTTTTCTCGATGAGGAAGCCAAGGATGAACCAGCTTTCCTGAGATTCACAGAAGGCTAATGGAAGAATCAAGATTAGTTTGAGGGCCGGAAAACACAGAGCCAACACCAATTCACATATGGACCTTGGGGTTGTAAAGCCTATCCCTGTTAAGTTGCCAGGGGAATAAAGGTCAGAAGGAATATGTTGATTTTTCAAGTCATTTTAATACTTCAACCCATATTTAAACTTAATGTTTACTTGTAAAAGTATTACATTTGTGGTAGCATGTTACATCACAACAGAATTGTATTAAAAAATTCTAACCTCTAACTGAGGGGTGGTGACTGTAAACAGCTATATGTGTATCAGGTATTTTTCTATGTTACCCTAACACACACACACACACACACACACACACACACACATATTTGTATAATACATGTATGTATTTCTTGTTTCAAAATGGGTACATACTAAGTATATTGTTCACTGATTTGCTTTTTTCACCTAACAATAAATCATAGGCATCTTCTCATAGCTGAATACATAGATCTGTTTCATTCTTTTCAATAACAATATCATTTTTCATGGTAGGCATGTACTATTATTTATTCTCCTATGAAAAGAAAACTAGGGCATTTCCAATTAGTTACCCTTAGAGAAAATGCTGCCTTAACTGTGTAAACTCCCCCTTCTTTTACTATAACAGTATTTCTTCAGGCCACATAACTAAAAATAGGATTACTGGGTCTTGTGCTTGAGAGTTATTTTAACAGGACTTAAAATGGGTTTTTTTTTTCTTTAGGTGAAGATTTTCCCCACACATTCAAGTAAAACTTTTAAGAATCCACTACTGCTAGATCTGATTGCACTCCTGCTGGACTAATCTCTTGTCTTCTGAGGCCACTTTTAAGATCACTTGATTATAAGGTTGCTTTTTTTTTCCCATTAATTTTGAAAATCACTATAATGCAAGAAAAATGAGTACATGTCAATGCATATTTAGTGCCTGAATACATATTTACTGTGTAAGTCTTTGGAAATACTTCCATTTTAAACTGACCCAGCTCTGACCTTTGAAATTGAAATACTACATTTGATATAAAAACAGTTTTGTATCACAGGCCATAAGATGAAAGGGTTGGAAAGTATCAAAATTATCATATTTAGTGATTTCAACTGACCTTGTCCTTCACCATCTACTCCTCTCTCTTGACATTTCCCAGGCATCCCAACCACTAAATTTTAAATCTTTCACATGTGTCATGGGTAAGAAATACCAAGACAGCAGCAGTTACAAACCTAACCCCACTACTATTCAAATTCACTTCAGAAAAGACTTTGTTTTATTAACTATTTGACAAAATTCACAATTGGAGAAAAATCTTAGCATGAGAAGAGATAAAAAACTAACATTTGTCAGAGCACCTGCCTGTGTAGGATCCCCCACCTCCTATCTTTCATTTTTCTCAAGCAACCCTGACAGAGGGGAGCCACCCGCATCTCCTAAATGGAGACCTAGATTGTTCGGGAAGCTGCCACAACTAGTAAATGACGGATAGGGAATGCGATCCCAGGTCTTCTGACTCTAAAAGCTATGCTCCTTCTGTTCCCAGAACTGCTTCTGTAATTGTCAGGCAGGTCACACGGCCCCACACAGCTGAGAGAAGAGCCCAGAGCGTGTAAGTGACTTTCTGAAGGCCACAGCGCTAGCTCTACCTCTGACCTCTGAGTCAACGTTCTTCCCACAGCCCTGCTGGGTTTAGTGAGCTTTTGCAACTGGCATTAAATCTGACTAACTCCGAATATTAAAATGGATCTCCATCTCCTCACACTGCTTCAGAGTGACTGTGTTTCTGTTCATCTGGAGGCGCTGGGCTTCTGACGTGGGTGTGAACATGTTCAGTCTACCTCCTTCCTTCTCTCCATTGGATGAGCACAGACCACAGTGGCATTTTGCATGCCTCTTAACATTTTTACTGCAAAATTGAAAATCTGGCAATATCTAATACCAATCTTAAATCCACACATGGCTAAAGAGAAAGGACACAGCAAATAGCCATGGAAGGTCGGCATTGTCCAGACACATCAAGGAGCTGGAATTGTATTTTAACAATCGAGGTAGAAACATGATGGCTCATTTCCAGGGGTCCCAGCAGTGGCCTCTTAGACAGGCATTGTAAACCCTACTGTCATTGAAAATATTCTCATACTGTTCAGCAGCGAAGGCAGTGGCCAATGTTTTCTGGAACTTTCTAACAGGGCTTTCTCCCTGAAAATTCATGTTTCGAAAGATTTTATAAATAACCACTGAATGAATGGCTTCTTCCTCGAGGTTCCCCTCAATTTGATTTTATCTCCAGTTAGCTACTAGATGTGAATTGCCACACTTTCTCCATTAGATATTCATCCTGCATAGATTCTTGATTTACTGGGAATTCATGGACTATGAGAGGGCTCTATTTTATCTACACTTGTTCATCAAAATGCACAAAACTGAGTGGATTTAAGTAGAATTGACTGTCCACACTTAGGGGAACTAAATAACTGGTTCTCTCCCTCTAGTTAAAGGCACCACTTTGAAAATTGTGTGCTACTTTCTCAGTACACTGCAGATGAAAATTGAGGTAGTCATCTTTGTCCATATATCCAAGAAAACCAAATAAAAACAAATACATTTTTCTTTGTTTTTTGAAATTTACCTTCTACAAATATTTTCTAGAACTCTTCCATGTGACAAAAATCTGTTCTGAATTTTCTACTTCAACGAAAAAAGAAGCTATTTACCTAATTTTTTTAAAAAGTAAAACAACATTCAATGTGGGAATAGATAAGTCAGGCCATGTATCTGGTAACTCTTTTTATTAGAGCTTTTGGAGGAATAATTCAGAGAATCTTGGCTTTAGGG
Organism: Canis lupus baileyi; assembly: GCF_048164855.1. Lineage (NCBI taxonomy): Eukaryota > Metazoa > Chordata > Mammalia > Carnivora > Canidae > Canis > Canis lupus. The sequence continues at coordinate 2,783,162 of NC_132873.1, read as the reverse complement.
ATTCTGTTCACATGGAACAGGCTGAAAGATACGAAAGATTGACTAGGGCCAATTTTCTATGAGTAAAAACAACAACAGCATCAATATTTCAGGGTCTGCAAAAACATGGCATTCTCTTGCCTTGAAAAGATTGTTAGAAATCATTGCATTTTAATGAATTCAAAATAACACGGGAGATTTGGAGGCTGTTTAGCTTCCGAAGGTGCAGAGATAAATCAGATTTTTCATAACTTATATCTGAGTAAAATAGATCTGATTCCACCCCTCTGTAGACCCACAGCAGGATGAGGGCACAAGGTAACTGGCGATCTTTTCATCATGGTCCTGGTGGACTCCTGGTTTCCAGACAGTTTCAGCTGTCATAGTTGCTTAGAGTTTACTGAGCTGTTTTTAGTTACTCATTCAAATATTCATAAGAAGCGAGGACTGCAGTTTGCTGTCTAGTAACAACTTCATTTTCGGCTCACACTAAGCTTGTCCTTGTGGATTCTTCTTTCGACTCACATTGGGCTTTGAGCAGTCACATGGCCTTTCAAGGATAATGGAGTTTCCTTGGGAGTAGGCAAAAGAAGCATGTTCCATCTTTTATCTTTGCCTGGCTGGATGATGAAAATAATTGCAGAAGACAGTTATGGATTATCAAAGAGACAAGTGAAATAATCAAACCTATATCAACCACTGCTTTGTGCTACCCAAGAAGGCAGATCCTTTAATTATTTACCTTTTGAGACTCTGTACACCTCAGGAAATCCTAAAATGGCAACATATTAGTGCAAATATTTACTCAACAATATTGTTCTTGAATACAGTAATGAAAATGTGTGTAATCTCATGATACACTCTTGGAAGAAATCGAAGGATTATACCATTTCTTGGTACAGAAGAAAACACCTTCATTATGTATGATCTTTCCATTATCTAGTGAAAACTCTGGTTAAATAAACTTTTCAGGTAGGCAAATTCTACTGCTTAGCTTAGAAGCTTATATCTAATACCTGAATTAGCAGCAGTAATGCATGAATTATTGCAAATAAGCAACAGTGTAATATCCAAAGTGCAATTATTTAATTAAGCTATGACATCAGCCCTATACTGTCATTTTATCATCTATATCCTCTATGTTACTGCAAAGAAAAAAAAACAAAAGATTTGTCAGTCAAGATACATTTCTAAAATAACTATGCATTGACATTAAAACTCTGACTTATGTTGACTAAAACATACACCACATTTAGAGAAAGAGATTTTTTACCAATTTATTCTTTGCATTAAATAATGCTCATTTTACAAGAAGAAATCTATGCCTTTTTTTTCATTGAATTAGTAAGCCTTTTTTTTTAAAGACTACCTTACCTTTCTTTGTACAGTTCTTCTCAACATGAACACATACTCTAGTACTCCTGAGACCATGTGTATGTTTTAAAGAACATCAAGAAGCTAGATTCTGTATTACCTCATTTAGACTGGGAGACAGGGAGAGTAACCACGTCTGAGGCAAAGCAAAAGGAATTTCAATCTCGCAAGACACTGCCAGATAAAAACCTGGAAAAGATCATTAATCTCGTTTGTTTTCATTATAGCAACACTTGTTATCACAACTTTAGTTAAGGAAGTGCCAACATTTATACCAGCAATTTTATGTCAGCAAAATCAGTTCTAAAAGTTAAAGCTCCTGATACTATAAACTCTCTGTTATTGCCAAGGTCTTTACATGTTGTGATGGAAAAGGGTACATGTTATGCCTGCTGGACAGAATTAACCATTGCTTGAATAATGCTTGGCGGGAACTGTAATATAGCATTCATTCCTTAATGACGTATTAACATTTTCACACATCTGATATAATGTTTTATCCTTTAAAGGCAGATTTTGTCCCTGACACATTTCCTTCATAAGGAGAAAGTATGAGAAAATAGAAAAATTCACCCATTTTTGTTAAGCTTTTTAATAGCTCCGTGAATGAAAGCTCTCTCCATGATGGAGATCTCAAGCAGCACAAATGAATTGTTCAGAAGAGCTTATTAGGTGTTATGCTGTGCTTGAAACAGAGATGATGAAAATTAAGGCTCTATCAAGACATCCAGCTCTAGTGATGTTAGGGAATCTGATACCCATGGCCTATAGTCCATGTGGTAAAATGCTGGTCTTAATGGAATATAGATAAGAGATTTGAACCAAATTTCCAATATTCAGTAGTCAATGTTGGAATTTTTCAATATTCAATAAGTGTCTTCCTCCCTAAATGCAAAAATTCATCTCAAGCCACAGAAGAAAATGAGTTGTTAGATTTAGCAGGATTTTACTTTTGAAAAAAAAAAAATGTAGTATGGCTGCACCATCTATACTATTAAAGGCAATCCTTTGAGAAGTGAGATAGCTCAAGGATGAATCCAGAAAGTTCATCAGTAGAAGGGCAGTGAAATAACGTCCAAAGGGGAGTTCTCCATGCCAGTTGTTCACTGAATGCCAGATGATGGCAGCCTTCATAATTACAATGATTTACTGAGGGCTTTGCCTGTGTCAAGAACTTTACAATTACCATCTTATTTAACATTCACATTAACCTAGTGAGGTAAGATTATCTCCATTTTATAAATGAGAAAACTGAGGTTCAGAGATGTTATGTTGATTGGCTAAGGTCACACCCTTAGCAAGTGACAGAGTAAAAATTTAAACCAAGTTTACCTATGTCCAATCCCCATGTTCCTTCACTATGCAGCCATGTTCACGATTGGAGGTAACTGAATTAATAATTAATGGGCATTATCCTGTCCCCTGAGATGTGTGGAGTCAACTATTTCAGCAAGATGACATTTGTCAAAGAGAACCTCTATATAAATGTAATCCAAGTGTAAGTAAATTTTAAGAGAAAACCCAAGGAGACCAGCTGCGTTTGACTCTAGCTGCTATAGCCAATGGGGACTTCAAAGAATCTGAAGATGGAAGCAAACATAGAAGAAAAGTTGTCTGTCTGAGTAAAAAAGCAATGAAACAAGATAATCTTATAAAACACCCTGTCACTGAGTAACAGAAGGCAGTGGCAAGCATTCATTGTAATGGAGAGGTTGGTAGACCTGTCTGTTTTAGAAGAAACTACTCAATAATGGATAGGGCCAAGAGCATTAGCACAAAATAAATACAGTTGATAGGTCTTGACAAGTTCAAGACACCAGACAATGAAATCTCAGCTACCAGTATATGACCAATGATAAAGGATAACAGCCAGTCCAACAGAGATTGATAAGGATCCATGCAGAGTCACTACAGTGGAGCAAGAGATGCTGCAAAGTCAGATATGGAGTGAAAGAGATTCATGGCAGGAACAGATATGAAATACAGCCATCGCGATTCTTGGCTAGGAACTCAACCGATCCGGTCTGATGAGAAGGAACTGGGGGGAAGTTCCAAAACGACATCATAATTGAGCCATAACAGCATTTGAAGTTCATGCATATGTGTATATTTGAGTATAAGTTATTTTCAAAACTTCATGGCTTACTTTATTCTGTTTAAGTTTTAGTCTTCATAAATCACAAGTTAAATATCACTTTAAACACAAATTAAACAAAGATACTGAACCAAGTACACCCTGATGACAATTGAAATCATTCTCCTGACACCCAATAAGGGTAGATCTCATACAATAATGGCTAACCCTTTGTTAAATGCCCACTAAGTTTCAACAATTCTAATCTAATCAATACTACAAATAAATGTTAACATATGTATGTAGAGAAGGAAGATAAGTTAAGACACTTTTAAGATCTTCCAGTTACTGTTTTCAGAGCCAAGATTTGGACCCAAGATTGTCAGTCTTCAAATTCTCTGCCATTGCCTCTGTTACAAGTTGCACGCACCCCAAAGTTAAGAATCAGTTCCCAGGAAGGGACCTGTGCATTGTCCATTATTGGGCACTTAAACCTCCTCTTACTTGAGGAACTAACCTGAAATCTTACCACAAAATGTTTCAATGTCCCATCATTTCCATAAGACCTGGAATCAACAACAACAAAAACTAAGATGAGTGAAGATATCATGCTCAATAAACTTTAGAATAAGACCATGCCTAATGATACATAATAGTAAAATGAGTGATTAGATCAGTAATTCTTTTTTGTAGAATAATCAATCAAATACGATGTCTGGCCTCTAATAAAATGTCCATCATTTCTCATCAATTCTGAAATGATCATTTTTCATATTTTACATCTATAACGGAGTGCACCTTACAAGTGTTGTCAGCCAGGTGGAATGCAAAGTAGTGATCATTACCTGTGCAGGTTTGATGTCAGTTTTTATTCCTAGTGACCCAAATGGACAATCAAAATCTCTTAATGTTTCAGCTGACAAACCATATAAGGTCCATTTGAGGATGAAACATAAGTTCTGATTATTATCTGAAAATATTCTGTAGACACCTTACGGTAAAATTAAGAAAGCACAAGCATAAAACCCTGCAAATAAGGAGCACTTTAAGAACATAAATAAGAATGTACTTTAAGAACATCCCAGAGACAATATTGGAGCACTCTTTCAGGTAATGTTGCATCACTGACATGCAGGATGGCACAGCAGGTGGCGGTGAGTGAAAAAAAATCACAGACCCTGAATCAAACCAGGGCACAAAACTTTTCCTCTGGGCAACCCACCGTATTTTTTTTAATTAATCTCTATACCCAACATGGGGCGGAACTCGCAACTCTGAGATCAATTCAGATGCTCTACCTACTGGGCCGGCCAGGCACCCCTGCACTGCACAGATAAAGAGCAGAAATTGAAGTTTCAATACATTCCTGGTGAGGAGCTACATTAAAGTCCTTACTTCTCATCAAGCCCAGAAAGAATTATGTGAATGTTCTGATGGCTACTACCCTGCTGGTTCCAGCCCTGACCAAAGTTCTCCTATATGGGCTAGGAGAAGTATATTCCATTGAAAATATCTATTGTGCTACCAAAATTAGTAAGAGCTGAGTCAAAAGAATTGTGTGTGGGTTTGGCAAGAAAGTCACAGAGTAGTGATTGGAAATGGATGCGATGAAGAAATTGCAGGCAAATGAAACAACAGGGCTTCCTGGAGGATCACAAACCATGGAGAACTAGTGTCCCTCCCCCAGGCTCTGAAGCCTGGTTTTCCCTAAGCCCTGGAATGAATACCCTTCCCCATGAGCAACTTTGCATTCTTGAAGGAAGCTAGAGACCAAAACCACCTGGGAACTCTCTCTCTCTCTCTCTCTCTTTTTCTCTCTCTCTCTCTCCCTCTCTCCTTCTTTCTCTTTCTCCATGGAATGCTGGCAAGAACACAGTCAGAACCAACAGCTGCAAGGGACAAAGCTTATTTCTGCCAAAAGGGAGCTGCAGCCCCATGTTCATTCTCATACCGAGGCAGGAGACAGTTGGATTGAGAGAACAGTAGAGTCACCGCAGCTACAATGCTTTTAATTCTTGTGTTTTTTGTTTTGTTTTATTTTGTTTCAAAAAATGAAGAAGAGGGGGAAAAAATCAGACACCAGCAGCTCTGAGCCAACAGTGCCAGAATGTGAACAAGTTTAGGGATGCCTTAACCACTTTTACTTTATTTTGCTTTTAATGTATACAGAAATCTGAAGGCTTTTTAAAAAACAAAACAAACCAAAACATTTTTAGTGAAGTCCCAAAGAAATCTTGCAAGTGTATAGAATAAATTCATAGCTGATAAGATACCTTAGTTGTATGTGCATGTGTATGTGTGTCTGTGATATAAGATAATGATAGTTTTCAACTGACAGTAACTCAGGTTTTATAAAACTGTGAATTTTCCATATGTTTAAAAAGGTATTTTAGTTGTATTTTCATTTCTTTGTGTGTAGCTATATTTTCTCCAAGTATAGTTTCAGAAATGCCTAAATCCTAAAAGAGAATACCTCAATAAAAAATAGCTTTATAAGAATTCTAAAAGGGAGACAGTAGCCTCACTTTTGGAAGATTTTTTTTTTTTTTAGAGAGAAAGAGAGAGAGTGAGAGCAAAGGGGGATGGGACAGAGGGAGAGAGAGAGAGAATCCTAAGATTTTCCCAAAAGAATCTCCATGCTGGGCGTGGAGCCCGATGAGGGGCTCAATCTCACGAACTGAGCCAAAATCAAGAGTCAAAGGCTTAATAGCCATGCAGGCACCACTGGAAGATTTTTAATCCTATGTTTAGAAGAAAATATTTCATGTAGGCCTGCATAGGGTTATCAAAACCCATGGGCTCATCATACCTTACATTATGTAATATTTACAGAATACCGTCGTGTAGGAGAAATGTTACATAGGATATCAAGAAAATCTTTGCTTTCTAAAAAAGCTTACCTTCCAAGCTATGTCCACAAGATGGATGTATCCACTTCCTATTGTGGATTTGCCTTCTGACATGACCCATAGTCATGTGAAGAATTGGAACAGATATGTAGTATATACTAAGTATATACAGTGTTTGTGCTCAAATGCTGTAGACAAAGTCCTTTTAGGGGATTGGAAACCATGGTTTTCAATTCCAGAATTTGAAATAAGCACACTTGAGAGCGGGGAAATTTTCCTTGTCTGTGGGATAAAGGAAACCTAGGTGTCTCAAATTAGGTGTAATAGGGACAAAATTAATATGTGGGTGTTCCCAGCCTTGCGTTATGCTTCTTCTACCCCAGACACAAACACATTTTATCTTTGCCACTTAGTTTTGTCTCTCCATTCCCCATCCCACTTAGGAATTTCTTTTTTACCAACCTATTCTAGGCTTTTGTGATGCATAGCAGGCCAAATAATAAAGCAAGATGCAGAATCATATTGGTGAGAAAAGGAAGAAGGGAAGGAGGGGGGGAGGTCTCACTGAATGAGGCTAGGGAGGAAGATCAAGCATAGGTTTGAGGAATAGGCTCTTTAGAGTAACCATGAAGTAAGACTGTTTGGAAAATGAGACAAAAGATTGTTTTTAATAGCTAAATTTTTAAAAATTGAAAACAAAAAATTCAAACATTCCATAGAGGATATAATAAAAAGAAAGTCATATAGTTGTCTTGGTTTACGTCTGACTCTCTCTTTTTCAATTATTGTTTCCATAATATTCCATTTAGCATAAAGAAAAGGATGACAAAAAAAATAAGAGGAAAGGAGGCCAAAGGACACGAGGTAATGTCTATTCCTATGAATCTGCAAAGTGTATGTGACATAGACTAGCTTGTGTTACAAATAAAAAGTGACAGATACTTCCCCTTTCAATTTTTTGAGATACTACCTAAAGTCCATCAAAACTATCAAGTAGAAACCTTCTTAAAAAGGGAAGTTAAAAAGAAAAAAAGGAAAAAAGGTAAATGAAAAGCTATGTCAAGCAATCCTGTTTTCTGTTTTGGCTGGTTGGCCAGGTGGGGCATGGCTGGGGCAAACAGTGGAAGGACAGTAGTTATTTATAACTGTGGGAAAATGGGGGAAAGAACTTATTATAAATATGACTTTCTAAACCATAGCATAATGAAAAATAGGAGAGGAAGGAATAAATCCTGGATTTTACTAAAGAATTGTACTTATCATTTAGAAAAGAAACATATAGTTTCTGCAGGAACATATAGGACATATTATGGGCAGAAGCATCAAAAAATTATTCTAGTTTCAAATTATTACAAATCTGCCAACTTGTCTATAAGTCGAATAGATGCTGATACTTGGCTTTCATTTAGGCCATTGATTGTTGACTTTGAGAATCAGGCGCACCTTGGGCAATCTCAAGTTGCATAGCAAAAGTATCATCACTCAGTGAAAAGTTACAGATCTGATTCCACTCTTCAAAGCAGACATGCCATAATCTAGAAAGAAGGAGAAAAAGACTTACAACATGTGTTAAGAATATAAAAATAAATGGAAAAAAATGGTTTAGAGATTAATTTTCAGCTTTCACCAAAACTCTTGAGAATCTTAGAAAATGACTTGGAGATGTGCCCAATTACCAGGATATATATTTGCTTCAATTCTGCTCTCTTCCCCAAAAGTATTAAGATTATAGGATACACAGAGCAAAGATCAGACTCGGCTTTTTACCTATTTTAAAAAGATTAAAATGGAATTTGTTTTGGGGGACAAGTTTTCACGTGCGCGCATATGTGTGCACGTATAGGTATACGTATTGTGTCCATGTGTCCGTGTGTGTGTGTATACATACGTGCATCTACTGTATGTACTTGTGTGTTTTCTCATGTAGATAAATTGTGCCCATCCTCGCTGGATCCTAACAATTAAAATGTAATGGATCAATCCGTTGGGTTCTAACAAATTGAGGGCTTACCCACCCTACACGCTCTGGTTTTAGAATTTCTGGGGATCCACCCACAATTTCAGATGAGCCTTGATTTTCCAAAAATGCAGTTGCTATTTTCCTTTGGCTCTGGTCTCCGGTGATAAAATGCAAAGAATCAACACATTGTTTCCTCTCACTCCCTTGCAAAATTATATTTCAGTTACGGTAATAGAAAAGCCTCTTTTTATACTGGCAATATACTCCAGTTTTCAAAAGCAAATACATAAAAAAACATGTTTCAAGAATGAAAAGATGATAGAAGCTAAAATAAATAAGTCCTTCCTAGGACATAAGTAATAATTGCACTGTAAGTTATATAAGCCGCGGTGACAGTGCTCTGGCAAAGACATCCATTTATCAGTCGAAGCAAGTAATTCCATGTTCTGGGGTTGGCAGAATGAGACCAGCTTTGACTGATTTATAAAGTGATTTTTTTTCGTTCTGCTGAATGATTGAGACAAAAGACCTGCAGGAATGGTGGTTCATCTTTTCTATTCAAGTGCCAATTCTTTTTATTACTTTTGTTTTGTTTCCAGTGCAGACACTGTTGCCTCATTCACCATCTGCTCGTGTTAAATAAGAAATGTTTAACTCTGGGCTAGTCACGATGAATTGCCCCGAGAAGGTAATTTAATAGTTACTCTCCTTCTTACATGCTGCTTTGAGTGTCGTGGAAGGCGAAGTTTCTGGCCTGGGAGCCAGCAGGGAGCAGGTCTTTATTCAACCTTGCATCTTCTCTTACGGGGGCGGTGTCCCTGGGACAGCGGGCGCTCCAGAGGAATCGCAGCCCAGGTGAGAGGCCCGGACACCTGCTGGACACGCGGGCGGCCACAGCAGCACGGAGCTCAAGGCCCCAACCCTGACTGCGGGCTGCAAACTGTGTCACCTCTTTGAACCTCAGTTTGCTTTCCTTTGAAATGGTAATAACCAATCTCCCCCTTACAGGGTTGACAGGGAATTTAAAAAAATTAAATCGCCAGTTACCAAAACCAGGAGGTCGCCGGGGCTGTGTGCAACTGGGTGTGGGTTAGGGACAGAATGACACTCTGTCTTCCCTGCCCTCCAATCTTTATAGAGGCGGATGATCCCAAGGGCTGCTTTATAGCCACCTGCACCTACGAGCATGAGCAGGAGTGAATGCACGCCCACAAACACACATGCACGCAGACAGCCTTGAAGGCAGCCCAGCTGGGAAACCCGAGTGGCTAGAGACAAGGTTGGTCTGTCCGTCCGCCCCGGCTGAAACCCAAGGGCCAGCTGCTGTCCGTCTTTTTTTTAATTTTTTTTATTTTTATTTTTTTGCTGTCCGTCTTTTTATGGACAGTTTTGGCGCTCCCACCCCCTAGCCTCTGCCTCTAGCCCCTGGGAGAGGCCCCTCATCTGTCTCCCTGCTACTGCCCCATGTCGGCCGGACGAGGATGCCCCAACACCTCCAGGCCCCAGACTGAGTCCCAGCTCCGCTGCTGGCCAGCGCTCCTGGGGCTGGGATCTCAGGGCCACCAGGGCCTCGGATGAAGGCGCAGACCGCCCATCCTACTGGACGGTTTGCACTGCACGCAAGATTTTTATACAGAAACAAATACAAATTATAGAGTAGAATAAAATATCCTCGTAAATTGTTAAGACAGAATTGTGGAGGCTAAAAAAAAAAAAAATCGAGCAAGCTGGAATTAGGCAGAACGTGAGACTGGGTCCTCAATGCTCTGTTTCCTAACGGTCAGGCCCCTTTCTCTCTGTTGCACATTCAGAATAATTTGGGGACAATGACTAGAAGCACTGTCTAATGGATTGCCTCAGATCCGGCTTTAGACGTTGCACAAGAAAGTCAGTGTTCTTAGGAAAAAACTGAGTCCCGGGGGGCTCAGTGGCTGAGTGTCTGCCTTCAGCCTGGGTGGTGACCCTGGGGACCCGGGACTGAGTTCCACGTGAGGCTCCCTGCATGGAGCCTGCTTCTCCCTCTGCCTGTGTCTCTGCTTCTCTCTCTCTCTCTCTCTCTGTGTGTCTCTCATGAATAAATAAATAAAATCTTAAAAAAAAAAAAAGAAAGAAAACAAAAAGCTGAGTCCCTGAAGGTACAATTCCATTGTGCCAGATATCATAAGAAGGTCTGATGGGCCATTTTGCCATCTCGCTCTATTTCCAGTTGATTTGTAACACATACTGAGAATGTTAATTTTTTAAGAGATTTAATTATTTGAGACAGAGAAAATGCAGGCATTGCGTGGGAGGGAGGCAGGTAAAGGAGAGGGAGAGAAAGAATCTCAAACAGAATCCCTGCTGAGTGCAGAGTCTGACCTGGGGTTCTATCTCATGACCCTGAGGTCACACCCTGAGCCAAAATCAAGGGTCAGGCGCCCAGCCGACTGAACGCCCAGGTACCCCATTCAGAATGTAAATTTTAAAGCAACTAAAAAAATTGTCAGGTGACAGTAGAAGAGAATTAATAAAGATTCAAGCAGAACTCAATGAAATAGAGACCAGAAGAACTGTAGAACAGATCAACAAAACCAGGAGTTGGTTCTTTGAAAGAATTAATAAGATACATAAACCATTAGCCAGCCTTATTAAAAAGAAGAGACAAAAGAGTCAAATTAATAAAATCATGAATGAGAAAAGAGAGATCACCACCAACACCAAGGAAATACAAACAATTTAAAAAACTTCTTATGAGGAGCTATATGCCAATAAATTAGGCAATCTAGAAGAAATGGACGCATTTCTGGAAAACCACAACTACCAAAACTGGAACAGGAAGAAATAGAAAACTGAACAGGCCGATAACCAGGGAGGAAATTGGAGCAGTCATCAAACACCTCCCAAGACACAAAAGTCCAGGGCCAGATGGCTTCCCAGGGGAATTCTATCAAACGTTTAAAGAAGAAACCTATTCTACTAAAGCTGTTCCGAAAGAGAGAAAGAGATGGAGTACTTCCAAACTCGTTCTATGAGGCCAGCATCACCTTAATTCCAAAACCAGACAAAGACCCCACCAAAAAGGAGAATTATAGACCAATATCCCTGATGAACACAGATGTAAAAATTCTCAAAAAGATACTAGCCAATAGGATCCAACAGTACATTAAGAAGATTATTCACCATGACCAAGTGGGATTTATCCCGGTGATGCAAGGCTGGTTCAACACTCGTAAAGCAATCAATGTGATTGATCATATCAGCAAGAGTAAAAACAAGAACCATATGATCCTCTCAATAGATGCAGAGAAAGCATTTGACAAAATACAGCATCCATTCCTGATCAAAACTCTTCAGAGCATAGGGATAGAGGGAACATTCCTCAGCATCTTAAAAGCCATCTACGAAAAGCCCACAGCAAATATCATTCTCAATGGGGAAACACTGGGAGCCTTTCCCCTAAGATCAGGAACGAGACAGGGATGTCCATTCTCACCACAGCTATTCACCATAGTATTAGAAGTCCTAGCCTCAGCAATCAGACAACAAAGAGAAATAAAAGGCATTCAAATTGGCAAAGAAGAAGTCAAACTCTCCTTCTTCACAGATGACATGATACTATACATAGAAAACCCAAAAGCCTCCACCCCAAGATTGCTAGAACTCATACAGCAATTCGGCAGTGTGGCAGGATACAAATTCAATGCCCAGAAGTCAATGGCATTTCTATACACAAACAATGAGACTAAAGAAAGAGAAATTAAGGAGTCAATCCCATTTACAATTGCATCCAAAAGCATAAGATACCTAGGAATAAACCTAACCCAAGAGGGAAAGGTTCTATACCCTCAAAACTACAGAACACTTCTGAAAGAAATTGAGGAAGACACAAAGAGATGGAAAAATATTCCATGCTCATGGATTGGAGGAATTAATACTGTGAAAATGTCTATGCTACCCAGGGCAATTTACACATTGAATGCAATCCCTATCAAAATACCATGGACTTTCTTCAGAGAGCTGGAAGAAACCATCTTAAGATTTGAGATTTGTGTGGAATCAGAAAAGATCCCGAATAGCCAGGGGAATTTTAAAAAAGAAAACCATGGCTGGGAGCATCACAATGCCAGATTTCAGGTTGTACTACAAAGCTGTGGTCAACAAGACAGTGTGTTACTGGCACAAAAACAGACACATAGATCAATGGAACAGACTAGAGCATCCAGAAGTGGACCCTCAACTCTATGGTCAACTCATATTCGACAAAACAGGAAAGACTATCCACTAGAAAAAAGACAGTCTCTTCAATAAATGGTCCTGGGAAAATTGGACATCCACATGCAGAAGAATGAAACTAGACCACTCTCTTTCACCAGACACAGAGATAAACTCAAAATGGATGGAAGATCTAAATGTGAGACAAGATTCCATCAAAATCTTAGAGGAGAACACAGGCAATGCCCTGTTTGAACTTGGCCACAGCAACTTCTTGCAAGATACATCCAGGAAAGCAAGAGAAACAAAAGCAAAAGTGAATTATTGGGACTTCGTCAAGATAAAAAGCTTCTGCACAGCTAAAGAAACAGTCAACAAAACTACAAGACAACCTACAGAATGGGAGAAGATATTTGCAAATGACCTATCAGGTAAAGGACTAGTATCCAAGATCTATAAAGAACTTATTAAACTCAACAGTAAAGAAACAAACAATCCAATCATGAAATGGACAAAAGACATGAAGAGAAATCTCACAGAAGAAGACATAGACATGGCCAACAGGCACATGAGACAATGCTCTGCATCACTTGCCATCAGGAAATACAAATCAAAACCACGAGATCCCGCCTCACACCAATGAGAATGGAGAAAATTAACAAGACAGGAAACAACACATGTTGGAGAGGATGCGGAGAAAGGGGAAGTCTCTTGCACTGTTGGTGGGAATGGGAACTGGGGCAGCCACTCTGGAAAACTGTGTGGAGGTTCCTCAAAGAGTTAAAAATAGACCTGCCCTATGACCCAGCAATTGCACTGTTGGGGATTTACCCCAAAGATACAGATGCAGTGAAACGCCAGGACACCTGCACCCCGAAGTTTATAGCAGCGATGGCCACAATAGCCACACTGTGGAAGGAGCCTCGGTGTCCATCGGCAGATGATGAATAGAGAAGCTGTGGTCTATGTATACAATGGAATATTCCTCAGCCATTAGAAATGACAGATCCCCACCATTTGCTTCGACGTGGATGGAACTGGAGGGTATTATGCTGAGTGAAATGAGTCAATCGGAGAAAGACAAATATTATATGGTCTCATTCATTTGGGGAATATAAAAATTAGTGAAAGGGAATAAAGGGAAAGGAGAGAAAATGAGTGAAAATATCAGTGAGGGTGACAAAACATGAGAGACACCTAACTCTGGGAAATGAACAAGTGGTAGTGGAAGGGGAGGTGGGTAGGGGATTGGAGTGACTGGGTGATGGGCACTGAAGGGGGCATTTGGCGGGATGAGCACTGGGTGTTATACTATATGTTGGCAAATTGAACTCCAACAAAAAAATTAAAAAATATTTTAAAAATAAAAAATAATAATAAAGTAAAAAGAAATTGTCAGGTGAAAAAGATGTATAACCACAAATATCATTGGTGGAAATTGTGGAATGAAAATCCCCTTTATCCCAAATTTATGTACTGATACAACAATATATATAAAATATATTATATTATAAGTTACATATAAATTATATATGTATTATATGTATAATTTATTTGTTTTTTTTATTTAAGAGACAGAGCATGGGGGGCAAGTAGAAAGAGACAGGGGGAGAAACTCAAGGAGACTCCCCACTGATCCCAGAGCACAACACTGGCTCAATCTTACCACCCAGAGATCAGGACCTGAACCAAAACCGAGAGTCAGACGCTTAATCAATTCCACCACCCAGGCGCCCCCAACAATATGTATTTTTTATAAAACAACATTTAACCAGTGTGTCATACACCAAGCATTTCCGAGGAGCTACTATGGGCAAATTATTTTGTGTCATACAGAGAAGAGTAAAATTTGGGTTTTCTTTTGAGAAATCTACCACCCAAGTAAGTACTGCCTGATAGAAATATAATGTAAGCCCCATATATAATTTTAAATGTTCTAGTAGATATATTAATAAAAGAAAAAAGTTGAAACTAATTTAATGGTCTAAAATCATTTTGATATATTTATTTTACCCAGTAGATCTAAAATATCTTTGTTTCAACATTTAATTTAAAAAAATGTTTATTATGCTTAAATATTTTGAAGGCATTCGTTTTAAAGCATAAAGATATTTCTCATCCTTTTTTCACCGAAGACAAAAATTTCGCATTGTCCACTTTGAATCCACCTCACTTTGGACGAGCCACCTTGCCAGGGATCAATAAAAGCATGTGACTAGTGTCTACTACTTTGCGCAGCACAGACCTGAACCATTTATAAATATTTATTGAAGTTGCAGGTGCTATGCTGGTTCCTGAACACACAGTGGTGGATGAGTTATTATCTCTGCCCAGGTTCCACACGTTCTAGTGAATGTGGCAAAGGACAAGTAAAACAAAGTTTTCCTATGAAAAAATCAAATGAGAGACTGAGGCAGGAAAAGGGATCCCTGTAGACACAGCATTTTAGGCAGAGACCTTGTATTTATTTCCCACTGCTGCTGCAAGAAATAACCACAAACTGGGGCCCTGGGTGGCACAGTTAGTCATGTGTCTTTTGATTTTGGCTCAGGTTGTGATCTTGGGGTCATGAGACTGAGGCCTGCATCAGGCTCCACACTCAACGTGAAGGCTGCTTGAGATTCTCTCCTGCTCTGCCCCTTCTACTCATGCTCTCCCTCTCTCTCGCTCCCAAATAAATGAATAAATCTAAAAAAAAAGAAAGAAAGAAAACCACAAATTTAGAGGCTGAAAACAACACAAAGTTGTTACCTTACAGTTCAGGAGCTCAGAAGTCTGAAATGAGTCTTACATGTGGGGCTAAAAGAAGATGGCAGCAGGGCTGCTGCACTCCTCCTGGAGGCTTTGGGGGAAACCCACCCTTTGCCTCTGCGGCTTCCGAAGGCCGCTTACCTTCCTGGCTCGTGGCCTCTTCACCTTCAGAGGCAGCATATCACCTCTGTTTCTGCCCTCACATTTCCTTCCCTGACTCTGACCCTCCTGCATCCCTCTTTGGGTACGTTGGGCCTACCCAGGTAACCCAGACTAAGGGTCCCATCTCAGTAGCCTTCACTTAATCACAACTGCAAAGCTCCTCTCGCCATGGAAGGTAACAAAGTCACAACTGATGGGGATTAGAATGTGGACATCTTTGGGTGGAGAAGGGATCCAGGTAGAACAGAGTGGAAGCAGAAGACCAGCTGAGGAATAACCCAGATTAAGACAGTGGCAGTGGGTATGGACACATGTGGCCCAGGCAATGGTGCTGGTCATGAGCTTGTATGTTTATCAAAACTTACTGAAACGTGCACTTAAAATCATGTATTTTCTGCATGTAAGTTATTCAATATTATCAAATTATGAAGTTAATTTTTCCTTTTTACAAAAAGGGGAGATGACTTCTGGCTTTGTGGGTTTGAAGATCTACTTGTCTTTTTTTTTTTAAAGATTTTATTTATTGATTCATGAGAGACACACGGAGAGAGGCAGAGACACAGGCAGAGGGAGAAGCAGGCTCCCTGCGGGGAGCCGGATGCGGAACTGGATCCCAGGACCCCGCCCTGAGCCGAAGGCAGACACTCCACCATTGAACCCCCAGGTGCCCTCTACTTATTTTTAGAGCCTGATTTCTCATAGCAGATTATAGAAAACATGGTGAAGGTTTTCATCTCATGACATCCACCCATCTGACCTACGCCTCCTGAGAGTCAATATTATATGCAAGTTGTCATCCAATTTGATCTCAGGGCCAAAACTCTGTTCGGCCCACCTTCATTCATTCATTCTTCTTAAAAAAAGAGCTATTGAACACCTTCTACGAGTTCTGTACTATACGGGCATTAGGGAGCCAAGGGTCTGCAAAAGCAGACAAAATTCCTATGCTACTTGATGCAGTCTACAGACTAGCGGGGAACATAGGCTTTGATCAAATGTCCACTCACATACATACAAAATTACATTATTATAAGTGCTACAAATATGGTCCTCTCAGAAAAGTTCAATGAGAATAAATAGTAAAATATATGGGGGGTCATAGAACTTTCTCCTGAAGAAGTAATGCTGGTTCTAAGAAGGACAAATAGAATCTATCTAGATGATGAAAGTGAAGAAAGAAAACCCTTAGAGTCAAAAGGAACAGTATGCGCAAAGCCCTGGGGCAGGTCAGAATAAAACTCACTCTGTGGACCGAAAGAAGGCTACTGTCGCTGGACACAGAAAACCATATCCAGAAATAACCCCGACATCCCTTAGGCTACTATCTTGACCAAGTATGAAAACCCATACTAATAGTATGGGCCTCCATTAATCGAGCACTTACTGTTCTAAATATTTGATATGTATTCACTCATTGCATCCTCATAACAACCCTGGTAAGGAGATACTTCTAGTATCCTCGTTTTATAGATGAGGAAACTGAGACACTGAGCTAAGTAGCTTGCCCAAGTGGTAAAGTCAAAAGGTGAAAGAAGCATCCTGAGCCCTCTGCTCCGCACCTCATTATACCCATCCTTTGTGCCTCGAAGGCAGCCTGTGTCCATGTGGATCCCCACAGAAGGCAGAGTGGGAGCCTCTAGAACAACTTTTCCAGGGAAAAGGTTGGTGACTAGGAACTACCACTAACCATCACCAGAAAGTTCCATAGTTCTTAGTTAAAGCCCAGGGAGAGATGGGAATGCCCTGTCACCCCCCGTTGGAAGGGGGTAGGAAGGACAGATGGACTGGGGTGAGGTAAGGGACCACAAGGGCTCGCAGTGAGGCTACAGCCAGAGGCCAATCTCCAGCAAGCAAGCCAATCTCTGTGAGAAATGCGGCTCCCAGCATCACTACCTTGCTGAGGAAAAGAAGGGCCTGCAAGGCAAGCACTATGTAGGAGAAAAATCACCCCACTTTGGGCTGGCAAGAGACCCTGGTGCTCGTTTCAGCTCTGCCATCGACCTCAGACCAACACAGCACAGACTTTGTTGTTCTCACCTCTCAAAGGAGAGGACTGGACCAGGGGTCTCCTCGGTCCTCACAGCAGCAGCGATTAGTGAGATGCTGGAGCTCAAAAGAGGCTCATCTCTGACATTTCTGTAAAAGTAGAATCATAGGCAAGAAATGACCCCAAACAACAGACAACCCAGGCCCTTCATGCGACAGGAACCCTTGATGTAAAGATTGTATACGTAAGTAAATTCAAACAAACAAAAATTCGGCAACCTTTACAAAACATGAGCATTTTATTAAGATGATCTCAAATTGCACCGAAATATGATTGTAAAAGAGACACAGGCATCTGCCCTTCCCCGTGTCCCAGACACCCGCAAACTTTGCATTTGCTCAAGTCCACTTATTTACTTCTCCCTCACTACCTGAACTTACTAATTGTGCAATTAAGAGGCAGACTAAATGTTTGCTTCAAGTAGGCACATTTTTAAAATAATGAATATTATAAGCTTCCTTTGTATTCCATTGAAACACAATCTGTTGTTTTATCAGGCTCGTGAGAGCAGGTTTTGACCTATACTGGGAAAACCACTCACATGTGCAAGCTCATCTGTGAAATGAGAGGACTCAGGGGGACAATTGCCACTGTTTCTTCCCCCATGGAATATTATATGATTCTCCATGGAAATGATCATAATAGGTCAGCAGCATTGTTGTTTTACACAAAGGGTGGGACCTCATTGGCAGGCTGGATGCCTGGAAATAGGATGTGCCTAAATATCTCGTTGATACAGAAAAATCTTTCCTCATGGTTAATGATGTGTTTTTCTAATCATGATATAATTTTAAGAACTTACAGGTCTCACGCTCTGTTTCTTGTCAAAGGACAGAATCTAGAAAAATTCTATTAATGAGCTTTTTCTGTTGTTCATAGAAAAAAAAAACAATTACAAATTACTGAAAGCAGAGACATTGCAGAAAAATTACCTCCCAACCAGGTTTTCAACAAGTTATATTTCAGGCTTGTGAAATGAAAGCACCAGAATTTTGATTATGTTTAGATTATGATTATGTTTTTAATTTGGGACCATATGCGGCTCTTATTTTAAAAATATGTTCATCCAAAAATGAAGGGCTTTAAAAAAATTCTTATTGAGTCCTGGATTCCAAAATTAAACTCTATATATTCCACATTCTTTACAGTTGCCAAGGTGTCAGACCATTTTGCCAAAGGTTTCCTTCATTTTTATCTACTATTTCCACAATAAAGGCAATGAGTAATTGAATCAATAAATTAGGTGGATAAATAAGTTGAACACCCAGTTCATACATTTCTAGCAGAATGCAACAAGCAACCTTTCAAGCCAGATGATTCTATTAATTTTTCTTTAGTCTTATTTATTCCATATTATTACATAAAGCAAACAGCAAACCAAGCAACTATAATCACTTGTTTTTGACAAAAGAAACATGTATTAGAAACAATGTGTTAAGAAAGAAATGAAAAGCAGATTAATATTTCTATCATCATGGCAAAATATTTATAAATGATATTTCAGTAATCACTTAGGAGGGAGATTTGAGGATTTGGGGTTTGTTTTTTTTTTTTCTAATTTACTGAATTCTTTCTTTCTTAGTTGCCATTGGGAAATCTATGACTTGAAGGCAGCCCTGAGGTGGCATAAAGTTCCCACACATGTTCTCATGTGATT
This sequence comes from Canis lupus baileyi, assembly GCF_048164855.1. Taxonomy (NCBI): domain Eukaryota; kingdom Metazoa; phylum Chordata; class Mammalia; order Carnivora; family Canidae; genus Canis; species Canis lupus. Next base: position 2,764,118 of record NC_132873.1, on the reverse strand, counting down.
CCGGAAAAGTATCTGAAGGAAGGGAACTGGATTTCCATCCCATGACACTCCTGCAGGGGAGGTAAGCAGCTGCTGCTGTGTGGAGTCAGCAGTGATCCATTTGGTTATGATTTCACTCCTTCACCATCAACTCAGGCATTGAACTAGTTCTACATATTTCCATCCAATTATGCTCCCAAAGACCCCAAAACTGCCCAAGAATCTCTGTCCTTCCAACAAAGGCTAACTTATACTTCCTCTCTGCATGGTTTTAAACTTTATGTGTCTGCATTCTTTACGACGATTGGCCATAATTAATATAATGGGGCTACACCAAAGATACAAATGCAATGAAACGCCGGGACACCTGCACCCCGATGTTTCTAGCAGCAATGGCCACTATAGCCAAACTGTGGAAGGAGCCTCGGTGTCCAACGAAAGATGAATGGATAAAGAAGATGTGGTTTATGTATACAATGGAATATTACTCAGCTATTAGAAATGACAAATACCCACCATTTGCTTCAACGTGGATGGAACTGGAGGGCATTATGCTGAGTGAAGTAAGTCAGTCGGAGAAGGACAAACATTATATGTTCTCATTCATTTGGGGAATATAAAAAATAGTGAAAGGGAAAATAAGGGAAGGGAGAAGAAATGGGTGGGAAATATCAGAAAGGGAGACAGAACGTAAAGACTGCTAACTCTGGGAAACGAACTAGGGGTGGTAGAAGGGGAGGAGGGCGGGGGGTGGGAGTGAACGGGTGACGGGCACTGGGTGTTATTCTGTATGTTAGTAAATTGAACACCAATAAAAAAAAAAAAAAAAAAAAGAAAGGAAGAACATTAGAGAAAGTATAAGTGAAGATAAAATAAAATATTTTTCTTACTCTTAAAAAAAAAAAAAAAAAATATAATGGGGCTACAGGCTAACTAAAATATAAAGCCCTATAAATTAAGAATGTATAATATTCCATTTTAAGAAATGCCATCTTTTAAGCATTAATGTGTTTAGATCATCATAAATAAAACATCAAGGAAAATGCTTATACATAGATCTTTGACCACATCTCTAATTTTTCTTCGAAAAGTAGAACTTTTGAAAATAATGTTGTCACATTGAGAGGAAATAAAAATGTTTGCCTAGTGTTTGAATTTTCTTTCTTGTTAGATATTAAGTGTTGTGCATTTGTTTAATGACCATATGTATTTCTCCTCCTTTGAAATATCTATTAATGTCCTTTGTTTATTTATTGGTGGTTTTTTTTGGTTAAATCTTTAGTCTCTCATTCAATTGCATGTTTATTTAGTAATTAAAAATATGGTTTTGGAAAAGGTAATTTACAAACGTGTCGTACACCACTTATTTATTTCTGTACAGCTTTCTCTTGGAGTTATTCTTTTAAAAATATCTCTTAAAAATTTCTGTTAAAATGCCATTTTGAGAACCAGTAGTTCTACATACCAAAGGTAGTGTTAGACTGCCACCTAGTATTTCATTGTGGAGCTGCTCAAAACATTCACTGAAGGTTTTCTCACATTCCTAACATGCAGAAGACAGTAAACATAAAATGTCACCTTATGTCCTGAATCCAGAAAGGCTAGAAACTAATGTCAATGAATGCAAAAACCAAGCCTCCCATAGACTCAGGGACAAGGTAGGCTATATATACCCTCTATATTTAACACTTGTCTCTATTTACTTTAATTGCAATAAAAAGATCACCACTCTGAAAGTGAAAAAAGCTTGAGTCCTCATTCTGAGCTTACTGCTAACAAATGTAATTTTCTCTCAGAACTCATTGAGCTTCTTTGGGACTCAGCCTTTCTATAAAATACAGGCAAAGACATAGGAAAGCTCTCCCCTCCCTCAGCCTCCCCTGGGGGGCATAGTAGTGTATCCTGCAGAGAACCTTAGGCTTCTGGGGGTGTAGTTACCTGTGTAGGGTCAGGTTGGGCATTGGTCCCAAGCTTCACCTCTTCCTGGTCAGGATCTTTTTCTTCCTGCTCCCCTTCCCCCAGGGCTCAAGGCACTTCTCAGATGGAAATGCTTGACCACATAGCTTAAGGCGAGGTGGGGAAAAGTGGTATGAGAATTAAAGACCTACCTTCACAATCAGCCTATTTGCAATGACAGCGATGATGGCCAAAGTCCTAACATCACACAGTGCACAGTGCCCACGTTGGACATGCACGGCCTCTGACAGCTTTCTGATGTTGCTGAATTTCTCACCTGTCCCTTCCCCAGTCCTCTTCTTCTTCCTTCTGTGGGCTGTAAATACCCCCTGAAGCATAGTCTTTAATTAGTTGCTCTTCTGTCTTCATATGCTCGTCCTAAAAGGAATTGCTTATTTACACATCTTAAACTCTTAGGGATTGATTCAAAAATATTTAACTCTTGGGCAGAACTTTCACTTGAAAGGCGAGTCATGTGTGTTTGGGCGCCTGCTAGACTCTTTGATGTCCCATCATCCCTAAGACCATCTGCCTTCCTCACCACGTATACACAAACGCAAATTCCTGTTTTTTCCTACCCACTCCTTTCCTTCCATTGACAAGGGGCTCATTAGGGAATGCTTGGATCATGAAAATCCTGTGTCTTTAGCCTTTTGTTCTTTTAACCTGGATCTTCCCAGAGCAGAAGCTCACTTTTCCCCACCGTGCAGTGATAGCATCATTTTCTATCCATGCCTTTGCATGATGAGGTGGTAAGCCCTGCTAGACTGCATCCTGCATGCGCTGCCACATTAGACATTTCCAACACTGGCCTTGTTGCTAACATCCTAGCTGCTAACTTGGCATTCTAGGCCCACCTCAATATGGTCCAAATCTTCCTCCAAGCCTTCTTTTTTGTACAGTCTCCCCACCCTATTCTACCAGGATTTTTATACTCCAACTAGACTTACCTTCCCCAAATTCTCAGATCATTCCATCAAAAGCCTAGCTACTTAAAGTGTGGTGTGTGGACCGGTAGCATTGGCAACACCTGGAGTATTTTTGAAAATACAGACTCTTGGGCCCTCCCTAGACTTTCTGACCCAGAATCTAAACTTTATTAAGACCCCTAGGAGATTCATACCAACATTAAAGTTTGAGAAACACCAAGTATAACCCCACCACCACCTCCCCGTCATTGTCTCTTTGCCTGTTTATGTCCTTGATTGCACATTCACTATCTAGAAATATCTTTTTTCTTTTTTTCTTTTTATTGCCTCCCTCATCAAATTTTGAATGGAATCTTCATGAGAGTCAAGACCTCATCATCATATTTACCACTGTATTTTTCTAGCAGGCACTCAATAAATAATTATTGAATGAATACATTCTGAGCTCTTTCCCTTATTTTTACTTTTATTTATGCCGTGTACCAAATCTATCTATCTTTTCTTATCTTTGTCAGATCTTATCCATCCATCAAATCCTAATTTCCCCAAACACTCCAATCACACTGCCCCTCTGATCTCCTAGTCCCTATAGGATTAATTCAGACATCCAGTCTCATTCATTTCAATATTTCTTGTGCGGTCTTGTAACTCCAACTAGAATATAAACTGTAGGAGGACTGTGTCTGTGTCTTATACTTTTTTGAGTATTTTTCAGAGTTTGGCTATAGGCCAGTGAATGCCTTCATTCTACATGAAAAGAAAGACCTGCCAAAAGAGTTACAGAGAAAGCTTAGAAAAATGACTTGGGCATTTCTCTTCACAAGAAGACTCTCCAGTGATTGGATTTTGGGTGGGTCCTTTAGCAAGCTAGCATACGCTTTTCCATTATAATTGGGTAAATGTGTGTTATTTAATTCTTAAAATTTAATCGTATCACTTTCCAGTTATGTTTTACATTTTAATATTATTATATAGTCTCACTGAGATTACCTTAAAATAATCTCTTATCATAAAATGAAATTTGCATGTGGAGCTATGTTTGGAGATTCTATATTACATTCTTACTACAGTAGGATTCAGTTAGAATTAACTTAATTTAGGACATATGAGCTCCTAACTTCCACTTTGGTTTGCTAATAAGATCCTCTTATATTTTTACTTTGAAAAGAGGGCTAATCTTAATGACAGTGGGGTAAGAAGTCTTCATTTTAAGGGTGCTGATTTTATGATCCTATTAGTGAGATATGGAACTCGCAGACCTATGTTGTGACACCTTCCTGTCCATTCTTACAGACTGTGTGCTGCCTCCATCCCAAATATGCTAAGAGGGCTGACTAATCAATTCACCAACCTTGATAAAATGCCTGGAAATGCCCTCCAGAATTCCACAAAGTAATCATTCATATCATAGACACAACACAAGCTGGAAAAAGTTTCAAGCCTTAGATTAAATATTCTTCCTACACCAATTACCTAACTTTATTATGGTTTTCCATCTTCTTTTCTGTCTTCAAGGTGGCATTTAGCATAAAATATTCACCTGCTCTCATGATACTAAATAGAAAATACCTTTATATTAAAAAAAGAAATAGAAAATTGTCATGAGTATTCAATAAAAGGAGTCACTAAAAATGAAGTGTAGGGTAAGTCTGAATTCTCCACCCACCCACCAATCACAAAGGCCCAGAACAGAGCAAATGTCAGGGAAATACATTGAGCCACATGACCTCCATTTCTAATGGGTTTGATTTCTAGCAAAGTCAGATGAAGCATTCCCCTTACTAATTCCTTGCCTGGAAAGGAAAGAATAAGAACATTATTTTCTCCATCTGGACCCAGAACTTAAATGGAATTCAGCAAGGAAAATGAAGTCAGTCATCCAAAGACTAGTAAAATTTCCCTTCTAAGCCTCTGAACCGAAACTTGGATTGAGTAATGTTCTGATAAATCACTCGTCTAATTACAACACACATTATAATTAGAAACTGGCCAGACTGGTTCAAGTTTCTTCAAGTCTGAAATGAGACTGGTGCTTCCCTATTTGGTTATCATCTATTTATGAAGTTGCATTGCTTATTAAAAACCTCAGAAGCATGTTAAATAACAGGGGTTTGGTTTGGTTTGGTTTTTCCCCTAAGCAGTGTGAGTGATTGTCTTCTACAGGGCTTGGGGCAATATTCTCCAAGTCCTCCTGTATAACTGAGAGAGGAACCCAATTCGCCACCTCATCCAAGGTGCTCTGGCCAAGCCTACACTCTGCAGGGACCTGGGGCATCTGTTTTAAGTTGGCTCATTTGTCTTTGTAGTACATAGACTCAATGCGTATTTCTCCCTTGGCCATGCCAATTTTTAAATGTAAGCCACTGACATACCAGGGACACAGGTGAAAGATAAATTTTCATTTGCACATTTCATAGTAGAAAGAGAAATATTGCACAGCTGCCTAATAACATAAAGAATGATCATTACGGAGCAAGGAAAAGTGGTTCCACTCTAGAGAGAGCAAGGTTGAATTGGTTTCTCAAGAGCTCAAAATTGTGGCTTTACTTCTATAACACAATGTTCAATGTAAATTTTATTTGTTTGTTTGTTTGTTTTGATAAGTAGGCTTCTTACTTCTTTTTGCCCCTGCAAAAAAGACAGACTTCAAAGCAATTAGACCTAAGAGATGGCTTATAAATCACAGTATGAGGGTAACAGGTATAATTTCCTTCACTTTCAAGTTCTGGGCTCAATGAGTTCCTCAATGAACAAGAAATACCTTGAAGAGTTTTCTCAGTACCTCTAAAAGAATCTGAAATGCTGCCTTTAGGAAAGTACTCATTTAATCTTTAGTTGTTGGGACCCATCCACTTTGCAAGTCAATTACTCCTATGGATATGATCAGCATGGGCAAAGGAGAAAATCCTGTTTCCCACCTTAAATTTGGAATAATCAACTAAGAATGTTCTCTGGAGAGGAAAGAAATAGGAAGAGAGCGAAAAAAATTAGACATCTGAGTTAATTTCTTCTGAAACTCTTGTTTACAGGACTCAATTTCCAAGAACAGAGGGAGTTAAAAACTCAGGAGGGATTACCCAGACAAGCAAAGATTACCTTGATCAAGCCCAAGATTATTTCATATGTATGCATGTTTTCTCCTTTTCAGAAATTAAAGACTTACACAACCATATGAAAAGGATTCAGGGTCCCTGATGAATCAAAAAAGAGACAAAAGTGCTTGCCTCAAAACACAAACATTTTAACTGACATCTTTTAATTGATTTGATTTTCTCAATTTACAAAGGCTAACAAGTAAATTTCAGCTCTAACAGCTCTGATGGAGACAAGACTTACACCAGCCAGGTGCCAAGGAGTAGACAATACCCCCTCCGTATCCAGCTACATTTTCTAATTTAATCTACCATCCTCTTCCCATTTCTCTCTCTCTCTCTCTCTCTCTCTCTCTCTCTCTCTCTCTCTCAGTGCCCCACAGCATGACATGAAATACTGGACATAAGACATGGAATAGCAGATGAAAAACTCATTTGCCTACAGCCAAAAAGCACAATAGGCCCATCCAATGCAAGGACAGGCTGATGATAAGAAGCTCTAGGCAGCAATGATACAGAGGCAGAGACAGAAACAGATGCTCAAGGGGTGTCACTGGTCAATGTGGGTCAGTGCTAGCATGTGAGTGTCACAAGTGGGCAGCACCAATGCAATAAACAGAGAACAGTGACAAGGGCCTGGACTTCGAAGGACAAGATTAGCTGCCAGCTGAAAAATGAAAAAGTTGGAAGCAAATGTGCCTTATGCATGAAATTTGCTCTTTCCCTAACCACATTTTAGGATTTATGAGAGAATATAAGGAAAGAGGAAGCCTGGAGTTTTATGGCCATGTGTCCCTCTTACATTTCTTTGTTCTCTAGTGTGGAATGGTCCATATTCACTGCTTCCATGTCCTTCCCTCTCACTCTCAGTTCCCTTCTTCACAAGCTTTCCTCATTCACGGACACTGCTCTTGTGTAAGCCAGCCTGGGTCAAATCCAACCACCTATTCTCACTGCTGGCTCCAAGGAACAGTGTTTGGACCCCTTCCCTATGCGTAGTCACTTCCTAAATAATCTCATTCTGCCCCATGGGCTTTGAATATGCTGGTGGTTCCTCAACTTAATTCATCATCCCCAACATCTCCCCTGAACATCAGATGTGTATATCAAAATGTCTATCTGACATCTCTTCTTGGAGGTTGAATGAGCATCTCAAAGCCAATACATCCAAAACCAAACTCTTGATTTCCACCAACTGTCCACACACCCAAAGCTGCTCCTCCTGCAGTATTCCCCACTTCAGAGTCCACTGTGCAGCTTCTCAGTCAAAAACTTGAACTTATTCTTGTTGCTTCTCTTCATGCCACACCTTACACCAAACGTCTCTGCTCTACTGCTATCTTGAATCTACCTACTTCTCACAATTTGCATTGCTACCATCCTACCCCAAGCCACTATATTGCAATAGCTTCCTCATCATCTCCCCGTGTCCACTGTCACCCTACTATGGACTGTGTTCCCCATTGGCTGCCTGATTAATCCTCTTGAATAATGATTCAAATCATGTCTCTTCTCTGATCAAACCAATCACTCAGGATAAAATTCAAAAGCCCTATTCTTGTCTGCAAGTGTTGCATGCTCTGACCCCCCAGCCACTTTTCCAATCTAGTATCCTATTAACTTTTCACTAAGATCCACCCATGCTGGCTTCCTCATAAATTAAAAAGATGAAAGAAAAGAAAGAAAGAAAGAAAGAAAGAAAGAAAGAAAGAAAGAAAGAAAGAAAGAAAGAAAGAAAGAAAGAAAGAAAGAAAGAAAAAGAAAGAAAAAAGGCCAAGCATATCAAGTATACCCCCAATTCAAGATTTACTGTTCCCATGCCTGAGACACTTTGCTCTCGAATCTCTGCATACCTTTGTCCCAGCACCCTTCAAGGCTCTGGTATGTCACCCCTTCATAAAAGGCCTTTCCTCATTCTCTATGAAACAACACACCTCCCACCTTCCCCTTCCCCTGCTTTGTTTTCTTCCTAGTACCTTCACCATTTGATACCTTTGCTGTGATGGCACTTCTTGAACTAGAAGGTTAGCAGGGGCAAAATATTCTGTGGTGTTCATTGCTGTATCCTCAACACCTAAATCTGTGCCTGGTCAACAGAAGCTTTTCAGTACCAGGCTGTTGTCTGTCATGTGAATGGAGGCTACTGATCAAGTTGTTAATCAATCAACAAAATTGACCCCCTCTTAACAAACCATTAAGGTGACCTTGGCTTGGATTCACAAATTGATGGGACCTTAAAGATACTCATTATATTCTTGTAGAGAGGGAGAACGTTGGTTCCAGCTACAGAAAGAAGAGGCAGAAAATTACACTGGATAGAAACAGTATAGAAATAGAAAATAGTCTTCACTGGGATGCCTAGATGGCTCGGTTGGCTAAGAGTTCAACTCTTAATTTCGCTCAAGTCAAGATCTCTGGGTTGCAGGGTCAAGCCCTGCATTGGGCTCCAGGTGTGGAGCCTACTTAAGGTTCTCTCTCTCCCTTTCCCTCTGCCCACCCCCCAAAAAAGAAAAAAGAAAATAGTCTTTGCTAAGGTACAAAGGCTACTACAGTCAGAAACTCCCTAATTGAGATTGCCTAGCAATTGTCTAAGAATTAAGAGAGAGCATGAGCTCTGAGACTTCGAGGCCAAAGCACTAACTGGCTCCGGGAATCTATAGAAACCAGGTGTCCCTTGTATGCTCCAAAAGTGACATTTCACACTCAGATGCCTACAGAGAGTAGGCATATTCAAGAGAGTAAGCATTTGGAGCCTAAAGTAAGAGAGTGAAGGAGGCCAGAAGGATAAACTGGAGGCCACAGCCCCATCTAGACAGCACTCTCCTGGGCTCCAGTAGCTTCCATGTGGAAATGTTGGAGTGCAAGGTATTTGCAGGACAGTTACCAAAATTCCCTGGGTCTCCCCTGTCTTGTGGACTCTTGGTTTTATAGAGTGAGCTTGTTGTCTTTGCCTCGGTGTTAAAGGGAGCCCCTCCTCTATCCCTTTGAGGCCAGTGCCGTGGAACAGTGACAAAAGGTCTGCCTGTGGCTTCTGCCTGCAGGTCACCAATTTTCAACCTTGACTTAAAAAGCACTGGTTGTCAGCCATTGTGTTAGAAACAACCTTATATCTCAACTGGCTTTGAAATGTATCACAAATAACCTCATTATTCTATAAGCATTAAAGGACCAACATTTGCTAATTATTTTCTTTTTAATGAATTAAATTGTTTCAATCATGTCCATGGCTTGCTTGTTGTACGCTTGCATTCCAATAGGCATCTTTGGACTGGAGATAAAAAGGTGGAGTTAACAGATAAGAACTTAGAAATATCCTATCTCTAATGTATGGGCTGTATGCTAACATCATTTTTTTATGTCTACCATGATAGGGGGGAAAAAAGGTTGAGAGCAGTTGCTTTAAAATTACCTGTAAGAGTGTATAATATTTTCCATTAAATTGGGACTAAAAATTTTAATTATATATAAATTTAGTACCATTAAAATAGAAAGAATATCTTGGCAGGAAGTCAAGCCAGAACACTTAGTCCTAACTATAAGGTCCCAGAAAAAACATTCCTTAATACTTTTCCAACTTTACCTCCCACTCTAGACCTTTGATTTCAGCCACCAACTCCCACATTGTACCCTTCACATTTTTACATCCAAGCCCTAGCCCATAATATGATTCACTCCTGATATCCATTTCCCCCCTGTTCTTCCTCTTGTTTAAATCCTAACCAGCCTTAAGCTAAAGGGATTTTCATATCATACATAAACCCCTCCTTCAGCACTATAGCCCCAAGTGATCTGTTTTTCTTTAGAGATTCTAAGATTATACTATCAAGCATCAAGCATTTCTGATATTGCCTTATATGGGCAGCTCTCTCCTCGTAATAGGACAGTAGACTAAGAGTGTTTCCCAAACAATACACAGATGGACGGCTTCAGATGCTGTTGGTGCCTTCCTCATACCCCTTGGGTGACCTCAGAGGTCACTTTTAGCTTGATGCAGTTCTCATATACGCTAAAGGTTTCTTATCCCTGGAACCTGCATGTCTGGCTATCCCCAGTTGTATTCTCAGCCCATCGGCAGAATAGGCCAGAAATCCCAATGAGTTAAAATCTTTAGGGGCAAACCTCAACCAGTAAATGATGAGAGCTGGTGAATCAATATCCCAACTTCTTAACATTGGTGGGAAGATCCTGAAGCATGCTCCACATGGTTCCTCAGAAGATACTTCACTGTTTGTGCCCTAGTTACCCAGAACATCAACCTATTTGGTTATCCCTCTTCCCTTCCTCCCCATGCTGATGGGAGCATATCACAAACTACTAGTACCTACATCCCTATCTCAGAGCCTGCTTTTTGGAGAACCTAAGATAAGACATTCCCTGACTAGATTTCACTTCTTGGAAACAGGTCCCTGTACAGAGCCTTGCATGGACTTTTGAATAACAGGGATATTCAATAGCTATCTGGAATCTGTTGATCAATAGTATACTCTTATTTGATTTTATCAAAATTAAAGATTTCAATGTTTTTGCTCTTATTTTCCCTCCCCTTCATATAAACAGATCAACATAGTGCCCATAAAACAGAGCCAGAACTAGACAAGTTTATTGATGCATTTTCCCCCCAGCCTCAGGCTTCAGAAAGAAGGTTTCAATATGGGAAGCCATATACTGACCATGATCTCTGAAATAGACCTGGTGTTAGTAATTCACCCTCTAGTGAATATTTAAGGCAATGTTTATAATGCCTCAGTCTCATGTTCATTAATTCATTTAACAAGCTGTGAGATGATGGGCTTTAGGCTTTTTTGAAAGAATTCCAAATGTTAAGAAATAGATTCGTAAAGGAATTTTTGAGAATTGAGGAACACTAATGAATTACTTAGTATTCATTTTGACTGCCAATAACAGGTAATATTTATATCTTGCTCTCAAAAAAAGTTGGCACTGCATGCCCCAAAGCTGGTATGGCATTCAGCAGCGCCAGGGATCCAGGTTCCTTCTCTCTTGCTGCTCCTCAATCCATGGTTCCATGTCCTAGATCACTTCTGTCTAAGATGGTTGCTCCAGCTCCAGCCATCATATCCACATTCCACATGGCAGAATGGAAAAAAAATGAGCAAAGAAAGAAATGCTGCCTCCGCATAAGGGCACTTTCCAGAAGTTCAACAGCCTGCTTCGATGTATACCATATTGACCAGAATTTAGTTCCATAGCAATCCTTAGTTGTAAGGGAAGCTTTATTCCAAACTGCCTAGGCTAAGCTATAGGTTATATCACAAACATTTCTATAGAATGGGAGAATGGATATTGGGGAACAACTGGCTACCTCTGCCTCAACTGGTATGTCACCATAAGCTGCTCTGCTCAGAATCTGACGCTAGAAAATAGAATACGTACATAATAAGTGAGAAGTAGATATGGATTATCATGCAAATGCCTATTTGCCAATTATTGACCCATCAACAATTTCACAGTCACAGACTGGGGAGATAGGGAGAGAGAGTGAAGTGGGATTTCACAATGGCGATGACTGAAATCTAATTTAAGCTCATATTGGAATATTATGTGCATGCTTCTTTTGATGAAGTCAGTTATTAAAGAAGGAGACCAACACTAGAAATTATCAGAACATAATCCAGATTTATGGGAAGATAATCTGGGTATAGTGCTAGCAGAATTATCTAGAACTTTCCAAAAAAAAAAAAAAAAGACCCTTCAGACTCTAAGTCATATACTGGTTATCCTGGGCCAGAAGATAGTATCCTGAGGGACGTGAAGACCAGTAGGCATTCAAATCAGCTCGCACGCCAGGCAGGGGCACTAGGATATTATCGTCTACAAATGGATATAGTGCCACAGTCGGTACCTAGCCCTTCTGTTATCCTCTGTCTGGATACCATTTTGAAATCAGTGTACATTGCAAGGATTCTACTTCTCTTTATGTTGGGGAGACTTGCACCTTAGCACAGAGGAACCAGGGTTATCACTTTATACAAAGCTATAGGCTTTGAAAAAGGACACACAGGCAAGTGCAAGAAGGCAGGCTTGTCTTGGAGAAACTTGAAGGGCCTTTGAAAAATCAGATAGAAACCATATTACTGTTCACTGTGTTGGTCCTGGTCCTTTGATTAAGAGATGCTGTGAGCACTGCAACTAGACCATGAGAGCCAGGCTGGACCACTCAAGTTCCCTCTGACTTGAAAAGTGAGATTGGGCATGCCCCAGACGCTCATGGACCATCAATTTTACAAAGCGGTGAGTTACCTATGTGTCACCTCTTTGGCTGTCTCATGAGATTCTGTAAAAAGAAACAAGATAATAGGCATTGAATAGTTCTGTTAAATGGTTTCTAGTCATTTTAAGAAACATGCAAAAGTGGTAACTTTTTACAAAAAAAAAAAAAGGACCATCATTGGCCAATGACTAGTGAACAAATTTTATCCTTTTTCTCTCTTTGCAGTTTTGCTTGGTCAGCCTATTACACACCAACCAGTTTGAGCTGCATCAGATTTTATGGGTTTCTCCCTCCTTTTAATTAACTTTAAGATCTTATTAGCCCAATTATTAGCAATATGTTACAAGGCACCAAGACTGCAGCTGTGAATGTGTCTTTATTAAAAAGGCACTGCCATGAGTTAAGAAACTTTCAGCATTATTATAAACTCTATCAAGGCTAGAGAGATAATTCAGTTTGCAAATTGGTCCCAATTCAAACTTGGCAAGGGAATGCAAATTAGGTTTGAATTCATTTGCTTCCCCCCTCTGACTCTTCCCTCAAAACATCTAATTTCTATTAGCAATTAGCATCGGTAGACTTTACACTGGCACTTGGAAAGGTATATCAACGCATAAAATAAGAACCAAAAGGTATGATGTTGTTTTAACTTGAGAATTGATGTGCAAAGAAGGAAGAGAAATGGGCTTTTAGATATATCATCCTTCCTAAGGGACACATAAATAACCTTAAGTTTTACCCAGTTTGAAAGGCTGGAATATAGTAAACTGTTCTCTGCTTCACAAACCAGGCAATTCTAAGAGGAACAAGAATGAATTTGTCACAGGTTCAGCCCCATGGAACATTCTAAATATAGAATCAGGTTGCCTTTGTCCATAGCTATTCCCTTCTAACAGCCTCACCGAGGGCTCAAACAGCAGGTTCCTTTATTAAAAATGGAACTACTATGTTCAGGTACAGGGTATATTGAAGGCCTTTTCCAGGGAAAAATAAAAGAAAATGTTAAACTACTGAGCTCTAGGGACCTATACATTCTAATCCAGGTTCACAGACCGTCTGATACAAAAACTAACACCACAGGACCACAGCCCTGCCTCCTCCCTTTTCACATCACTTAGGTTGTATGTACCTAGTGGTTCTCAAACATTAGAATGCTTTGAATCCACTTAGAATCTTTTGGAAAATACAGATTCCCTGGCCTTACCCCCCACCCCCACCCCAAAGATGCTGACTCAGTACATTTTGCGTAGAACTCCATTCTCATGGCCCTGGAATGTTTGGTAATTCTGAGCAGGGAGTCTTTGGACCACACTTTAAGAAATACAATTCTGTTTTTGGTTTGGTTTTTCTGTGTGTGTGTGTGTGTGTGTGTGTGACTTGGCCCCAGTCAAGGGAAAAAATAGGCAAACAAATTTATCCCTTCTTTGGTTTCACTGGAAGTAGGCAATTTGGTAATTTTCAGAAATTCAAATATAAACAAAATTATATATTTAAATTATATATTTAAAATATTTATTTTAAAATTATATATTTAAAATATATAAACAAATATAAATAACAAAGTCAGATAAACCTTCTATGCCCAAGAATTTAATTTTAAAATTTTACTACATGTAGATGGGTTCACCAGAATAGCTTCTCAGCACATTTCATACCTAAAAAGCAATTGGACAAAATCATTCTGAGCCACTGAAATGATACCTCACATAGGATCTACTAGCCAGAAATAGTTACAAAAAAGGATGTAAAACTGTTAACCTTTTATATTAATCAAGAAAAAAATGAAACACCTTAGTTTTAGCTGTATTTGTGTATTTCAAGATTCCTACGGTGCCTCCTGTAAGTGACCTCACACCTTTACTATAGAGTATCTCAACCTTGGCACTATTGACATTTGAGGCAGGATAATTCCTTGTGGCCGGGGGGTAGAGGTCATCTTATACCATTGGAGGATGTTTAGTAGCAGCCCTGGCCTCTCCCCCAAAAGATACAGTAGTAATTTCCTCCCCAGTTGTGACAATCAAAATTTCTCCACATTGCCAAATGTCCCCTAGCAGGTAAAATCAACCCTGGTAAAGAATTGCTACTGCACTAATATTCCACAATATCATATAACACTTATCAAGTGCTTGCACGCATATTATTATGACGGGTAGATCCAATGCTGCTCCTGCAAATATAGCTAACATTTATTACATGACAAGTCCTATGATTTTTACAAAAGAAAAAAAGGCATCTCATGTGTCTGATCTTGCTTAATCATCCGTATTAACTCATATTCACAGATAAAAACACTCAGGTTTAGAGAGGTTAAAAGACTTGCCCAAAGTGTTAAGTGGTTGAGCAGAGTTTCATACCCAGTGTCTTTACCTCAGAGCCCACGTATTTAATTTCCACTCTTGATGAAGTGAAATCAATGATGTCTGTGACCCCCACACAGTTTTCATCCCCAAACCGGCAACACTAACACAGGCATTCACGTGAAAATAAACACCAAGCTCAGACAGCTGCTCAGAAAAGAAAAAAAAAAAAGCAAAATTCTGCCAATGGATGGCATTACAATAAACCTCATTAACTCTGATTCATTTATTTAGAACTTGCCATAGTTCAAGAAGGAGCTGGGCTAGTGTTGACCTTTCCACTACATACCAAAGAAATATCTGGGAAGTGATAGCATTTGTAAGGTTCCCAAAGGAGTGCTTTAGTACTGGAGAAAACATACAAACATCTGCTTCTAAACATTCTAGTTACTATCCATGCAAAGACCAATCCTGCCTAGATGCTAACTACAAATAGCTCATCTAGTTATTGAAGTAGGTGATCTATTGGACCACACTTTGCCTATCTACAGTGATGGTATTCGCTCAAAATTAATAAAATTGTCTATCTTTAAAATAATATTCAGATACACTCTGATACTATTTGGGACCTCCCTCTCTAGGCCTAGGGACTGCTGATTGCTTTCAGGGACTGGCACAAATGGCTGTCAACACAACTGTCACAGAAAGCCATCACAAAGGGATCATGATTGACCCTCAAGATGATGTTATTTACCCTTCTTGCCCTGGTACATCCGAACAAACGACATTTTGAATTTGTTTTGTACATAGGCATATCCTTGACATCTTGAAAATTTAAGCTTTTATTGTGTCTCAGATATTGTGTTAAATGCTGGAGATACAGAAAGGAGGTAAACACTGTTTCTCCCATAAATGAGTTTACAAACTGCAGGAGGATATGGATGCGGGGCCAGATAGGTCCAGCGCGTGTGCTGGTAACATGTGTGCTAGGTCGAGCCAAAGCACAGAAGGAACGATTAAGGAGAAAGACTTCCTGAGGAGGGTGGTTCTTGGAAGATGGCCGCAAGAGGACAAGATGGAAATATCTCACGACAATAGTCAGTGATGGGATGCTGAGAAATTTTCACTTTCTTTTTACTGCATTTCTATATTTACCAAAAGCTATCAATGAAAATAGATTGCTGATATAACTAGGAAAATACATTAAAGAGTGAATGACGAGTGGGAATAAAGTGTAGCCTACCATTTCTAGGAACATTGCTGTGCAGGGAAGCAGTGAGATAATGAAGCAGGTAGAGTCTTGATGTGGGTCAAGAAATGGACTTTTTCCTTTTCTGTTTGATTGTTGTTTGTTTGTTTGTTTTAGATGGGAGAGAGAGAAAGAGAGAGAGAGAGAGAATCTTAAGCAGGCTCCCCACCCAGCATGGAGCTTGATCTCACAATCCTGAGACCATGACCTGAGCCAAAATCAAGAGTTGGACACTTGATTCACTGAGCCACCCAGGTGCCCCTCCTTCTGTCTTCTTTTTAAGCTGAAAGTGACTTGAGCATACTTACAAGCTATAGGAAGGGTGGCAGTTGAAAGTCCAAGAGAAAGGACAAATAGATGGAGGAGATTGAAGAAGACCTCTGCCCTAGTCCTGGAAGATGTAGGAATCTACAGGCTCAAAAGAGTAATTTGGAAAAGTTAACATCAGACACAAGAAGGGGCATCACTAAAGAAAGGGGTGGTAGTGAGGAGCCTTACATGTGGTGTGAGATGTTGATTAGGACCTTTGCTCCCCTAAGGTCACCAAAACTGGGACGTCCACAGTGGAAAGGCTCCTCCCTATAAATAAAATTAACAAAGTCTGCAGAACCTAGTTCAAAAGAGCTTCCTTCTCTGGTGGAGATTCCCACATGCCACAGAGGGGGCGACACTATCCAGCTGACAGTTCTATCACAAAAGCTATCGGGCAATTACCATGAATATGGCAAATACAGCAATTCATGAAGCAAGATTTCCTTTCCCTCTCAGGGTGAGTGAGGGTTCTTCCCTCCCCAGTTCCCTTCCCTTCCCAGTGTGGGAAGGGAGTCCCCACAAACATCATTTCTAATACTCACCTGCATCTGTAAGAAGGGGACTTAGCACTTTGCTACTTAATTGGAAGTTTACTTCCAAACCCAGGCTTAGATCTCCTGTCCTGGTGCTATGGGAGAAAAGGGAAGAGCACAGAGCACGATGGAGTTGGGGTACCTTCCATCATAGAGGGATCTGGGACCAGCTTGTCAAATTCCAGTTCACAGGCAACCGCTCTAGTTTCCAAAATTGGACGAATGGGATAAACTTGATGAAAACACCATGATCTGAGTCAAAGAATTGAGTGAAGCTGAGAGCTGTGATTAGGGGCCAACACAGGCATCAAAAAGATATGGCTGAGCTTGATAAGCAACCAACAAAACCCAGGGAAATTGCTAGAGGCTGAGTCTCTTCCATGAACCTCTCAGGACCCGCACCGATCCACTGTGAGCCTGTAAACTCATGAGCATGAGTCATATGATTGGTGATCACCCTCCCTTTTCTCTCTCTCCTCCCCAGTACCAGAGAAGAAAGAGAAGGAACGGGAAAGTGAGGAACAAGAGACCACACACCAGCTCCACTCCCTTGCTGGCTGCTGTAACCACCAACTTGGTCTGCGCTGGGAAAACAGAGAAAAGTAATATCCAAGAATAGACTGTTTTAATAAAGTAAATAAAGTAATAAAACAGAGAAAAGTTTAAATATCCAAGAATAGACTGTTTTAATATCTGAATATGATCAGAAGTATGGAATCATACTAATTTCAATTAAAAGGCACCTCTCACCCAGTGAGAAAGGTTGAGCTTCACAAAGCTGAGGCATTTATTAGGGGCAGAGAAAATATTTCATGCTTCACCTCATTGTTTAGACTCTTTCGAACTAATTATATGCATATATGGACATATATGTATACATGGATGTGTGTTTTCTAAGTCATTATTATAATGTCCTACAAGGCTGCAATGAAAGAACATTTATATAGTTTGAATACTGATTAATTCTGTCACTTAATTCATAGTGTTCTTGGAAAGAGATAAGATGACAAAGGGAATCAAGTAATATAATTTAACCCTTGTCGGCAAATGGAACCCTCTTTAGAAGCAAGATAGATATTTCTCAAAACCTAACAAGAAAACGAGATATTTTCCCTTCTTTTATTCATAGGATGACCAAAAAGCACTTGGATATCTTTCCAGAGGTCTGGCCTGCTCTCTGAAGCTGGAATCACTGATTTTGGCTAGGCAGTCCCCGACTGCTTGGCCTCCCACTGCTGGCCTACCAGGAAGCTCTTCACTGGTGCCTCAGAACATGGCCTCCTGGTTCTGGACTATCCCCTGTTGGACCAGTCCCTGTTTGGGGCCTCTCTCCTTTGTCTTGTCCTCTATCCTTCTCATGAGGTCATCCTCCTAGCCCAAAGCCTACTGAAACCATTTTCCTGTTAGAAATCCTCAGCGACTTTCCACTGCTCACAAGGCCGCGTGCGACACAGGACCAGCCTGACCTTCCACATGCAGCCCTGCCCTGTTTCCCGCCTCACCCAGCGCTCACCACTTATCCCAACATCCAGCTGGCAGCCACACTGCACTCTTGCTTTTTCCTAAACACAATATTTTTATACCTTTGTGTATCTTGCTATGTGTTCTCTCAACTCTCGTTCCATGCTCTCCCAACCGCCTGCAAAACCTACCCTCCTGAACCCTGTCAGAAGAGCATCCTCACTGAGGATCTTTCCGTTCCCCCAACACCATGTCAGACCTGGCCTTCCCAGGAGTCCCCGACTGTGCTAGACATGCTGTGGTGTACTTGGCAGGTGGCGTGATGCAGTGGTAATGAATGTGTAGTTGCAAACTGACACAAGGACTATGGCAGAAAGGAACATGGCACCAAAGAACCAAACCTAGACAGGGCTGGGATCTGATGCACGGATGGGAGATAACCAGCAGCGTGGGGGTGCAGGGAGGAGCCACATGTGCCTCGGCTCTGTGGCAGAAGCGTGTGCATCCTGGGAACAGGAAGGCTCCTGATGGGAGTGGCGAGTAAGGGGAAGAGAGTGGGTGATGACGTTGCAAAGGGAGGCAAGGCTCAACCCTTGCGGAGCCTTGTGGACCACCGAAAGTGCTTGCATCTTTATCTTGAGAACAGGGAAGAAGCATTGATGAGTTTTATGACTGGAGAATGACGTGATTTGATTTGCATTTTTTAAAATTTCCTGCATCACCATGAAGATTAGACAGGATTGAGGCCAGGATACGGAGATGTCTACTGGATGGAGGGCTGTTCTGGACAGGAAACAAATACTAGAAGCTTGAATGGGGCAGTGAATAGGGGAGTGACACAGCAGATGGGGAGAATTTGAGTGGATTCAAATTTAAATTCTTCACAGAACTCCTAAGAACCAGATTAAGGGGCAGCCCTGGTGGTGCAGCGGTTTAGCGCCGCCTGCAGCCCAGGGCATGATCCTGGAGATCCTGGATCGAGTCCCACATCAGGCTCTCTGTATGATGCCTGCTTCTCTGCCTGTGTCTCTGCCTCTCTCTCTGTCTCTATGAATAAATAAATAAAAGCTTTAAAAAAAGTTGTTTAAAAAAGAACCAGATTAAGTACTCACACTAAGGGATGCCTCGGTAGCTCAGCAGCAGTTGAGCATCTGCCTTTGGCCCAGAGCACGATCCTGAAGTCCCAGGATCAAGTCCCACATCAGGCTTCCTGCATGGAGCCTGTTTTCTTCCTCTGCCTATGTCTCTGCCTATATCTCTGCCTCTCGTTCTTTCTCTCTGTGTCTCTCGTGAATAAAATAAAATCTTTTTTTAAAAAAAGTACTCACATTAAATACTTAGCATTTTTTTAAAAAAAGGCATATCCTTAAAGTTATGATTGCTCTATGGAGCTTATCATAAAATAAAGTCATTAAAAATGGATTTGGTTAAATTTTACTATTGAATGAGAAAGCAAAGGAAGAAATTACACATGGATAATATAGCAGAAATAGTAAAACTATGTCTTTTAAGCTAGCTAGTTAAAAGAGCATTTGTTACCACAGAAAGTTCCAAGGAGGCTCTGAAACACAAAAATAAAAATTACAAAATTTTAAGAGCAGATAATTTTCAGATTTTATAGCAGCTTTCTGAGATATATTTTGCATACCATACAATTCACCCATTCATCCATTTAATTTACAAGCATTTCATGCATTTCCATGGTTTTTAGTATTTTCCCTGAGTTGTGTATCTCATCACCAGTATCTAATTCTAGAACACTTTCAACTCCTAAAAGAAACCCCACACCCATGAGGAGTCAGTGTCCAATTCTTCCCAACCTCAGCCCTAGACAAACATCGAACTTTACTACCTACTGTGGACATTTGATACAAGTAGAATCACATACTGTGTGATCACTTGTGACAAGCTTCTTTTTCTCTTAGCATAATGTTTTCAAAGTCTATCAATATTGCCACATGTCTCCATACTTCATTCCCTTATAAGACCAGAATATTCCATTGCGTGAATAAACTCCGTTTTGTTTATCCATCCATCCATTAATGGACATTTGGGTTATTTGCACTGTTTGGCTATAATGAATAATGCTGCTATGAACATTCACGTACAAGTTGAGTGAATATATATGGTTTTATTTCTCTTGGGTATATCCCTAGGAGTAGAATTGCTGGGTCATATGTAATCACATATTTAATCATGTGAGGAACTTCTCAACTATTCCTGAAAGCAGCTGCTCCATTTTACATTTTCTGCAGCAATGTATAAAGTGATCTTTCCTCACCCTCATCAACTCCTGTTATTACCTGTCCTTTCCGTTCTGGCCACGCTCATGGCCATGAAGCAGTATCTCATTGTGGTTCTCTTTGTGTTTCCGTGGTGACTAAATGTGTTGTGTATCTTTTTGTGCACTAACAAGCCATTTGTACATCTTCTTTGGAGGAATATTTATCCTTCCAATTGCAGAAATGTCTATTTCCATAGGCTATTTTAAAATATGAATTTTTTTGGTCTTTTTCTTGTTGAGTTAAGAGACTTTTTATGTATTCTAGATACAAGTCCCTTACCAATTATATGCTTTACCAACATTTTCTCCCATTCTGTGGGTTGTCTTTTCACTTTCTTGACACTGGGCTTGGAAGTACACATTTTTTTTAATTCACCTGATTTCTCCTTTTTTCTTTTGTTGCTGTGCCTTATAATCTTTTAGAAAAGAATAATTTTTGTGAAACTATGGGTTCATTCAACTGAGTTGTGTTTAAGATTCTTTTGTATCTTTCCCTGCCTGCAAGAAGAGAATCTAAGTACTGTTTTCCCCAAGAGTTCATAGTCATTTTCCCTAACACTTGGATTGCCTCTTCACAGCTAAAAGACGATAAGTAATGCCAGGCACCTCTATCTTTAGCAAAGGCAATTAAGCAGCGTGTTGCAGGCTTATCAGTTCTATGTCATTTTATTAGCTGAAGCAATTAGAAGAACTTATCATTTTTAAAAATCACATAATTATTGACTATCGCAACCCCTGTTACTGAGAAAGGTGATGACTTGTACACTGCTCGGAGGTAAAATGGAAATAAAGAGTGAAAAAGGAAAGCCTGAAAGATAAAGGTGAAAGGAGGAAAGAAACATAAATTATAATTAGAGTGAAACGCTATGGAACCTTAATGCAGTTTTTAAGACCCTTTAAGTCAAATTAATGAAAATGAAAAAGGCTCAATATTTGCATGGGTAGAATTTTGATTTAGAAAGTTAAATGATTTCTTTTAACGAAACCTCCCACCTATTCATTTTCACTTAAAAGCTTTTAGGGGGCAAGTAAAATGTTTTCAAGATCTTACTTATAAAATCATTAATAAATAGCACAGAATGTAGGCACGAAGCTAAAAGAGCATGCAACAAATTTTAATTTAGATCATCTCAAAAATCTACATAGTCCTCAAGGTCTGGGCCCCTCATTTGTTCACCTTTGGGGCTCCAGGACTCAACCTGTGTCTGCACCGAAAAGATGCTTGAAGACTGAAATTCTTTGATCGAACTAACTTCTATTACAATGTGTTCTGAATAAACTCAGAAGTAGCACAGACCCCAAACATTTATTTGTGAATATTTCTTCTCAGTTTTACATTTAATAGCATAGGTTCTTCTGTATGTGTGCTTTTCCCCCTCAAGTTTTCACTAAATGCCATTGTGGGAACTCTTTCTAATAAGTATCAGTCTCTCTCTTTTTTTAAGATTGATTGATTGATTGATTGATTGACTGATTCAGAGAGAGAGCACACAGGCAAGCATGAGTTGGGGGTATGGGCATAGAGGGAGAAGCAGGCTCCCTGCCGAGCAGAGAGCCCTACACAGGCTCCGTCCCAGGGCCCTGGGATCACAACCTGAGCCAAAGGCAGACACTTAACTGACTGAGCCACCCAGGCACTCCATATCAGCCTCATTTTACTGAGAAATAAAGGTGATTCAGCAGCCAGACTATCCTATTTGGTCTGATCTGGATAACATTAGTGAAATTATGCTCTGGGACCAACCTATTAGCCTTCAGCTTAAAACCTGCTATCCTGCCTCTGTCTGCTTTCAGGCATGGCGTCCTCTCTCCATTTGTCTTCCAGCTGGAGATAGGGATCCCACCAGACAGAGAGGCGGGCACCACAGCCAAATGAACTACACACTCATTCCAGATAACTCCTTCTCTTTCTTCTTGCCCTTTCATCCTCTGTGCCTGTTCACATCCAGATTGGTTAATCCTCCATCCTCACACACAGTCCTGCCTGGGGATCAAGGCCATGAGCTCCAGATGGTCCTGTTCTGCCCCTCTTCCAGCTGCGCCCCATCTGCCTAGGGCAGGAAGTCCACAGAATGAAGGAACTGTGCCCACCTGGAATCTGGATCCACCACCCCCAAGCCAAACTCTAGTATCCTGGAGTTTGTTGCTCAAATGCTGTCCCAAGTCCACCTCCAGGACCTGTGCAGGGCTTCTTTCCTGAGTCCATCCTTCTGTTGGCAGACCTTCAGGCCTAACAGCCATCCAAGGGGTAATTGTTTTCAAGAGGGACACAGGGAGTTTGAATATATGGGCAGAAGTGTCCAAACATACACTTACTTACTATCAGTGTGAGATAGAGCAAAGGGTGGGAAAAGTAGAGTGTGGATGACCAGCCAGGACCAACTCTGCCCATGCCACTGTATTTCAGCACTCAATTTTGGAATTCTAGGTCATCTTAGAATCCAAAATTCTCTTTCCCTAGGTTATTACAAAAGACCAGCTGTCACGGTAGAAGAACAGAAGGTATTTTATTTAATATATTAACTTGATTTCTAAATATGGTACATAGGTGTCCATTTCTACTTCCTCCCTAGACCCTGAGAGTGTGAGCAGTGGGCCTGGTAGGTTTAGAGCGCACATTCAGTTGATTCATTAGAACTATTTATTATGTCCCTATGTTGTGCTAGGCACCTTTTAGGCCCTGGTGGTCGGTAGCAAACCAGACAGATCAGGTCCTGCTTTCAAGGAGCTTATGTTCCAAGAAAAGAAGACAAGTAATGTCTAGGTAAACCAATGTATGCATTCATTTACTCACTCTACAACTATCAGTTAGCAAATTCTGCTCCTGACACTAGAAGCTGTGAGCAAAACACAAGGATCCCTGGCCTCATGGAGTCTATGTTACAATTTCAAATATGAATAAAAGTAAAAGAAAGAAATAAAAATAAAATAAATAAAAAGGGGTAAATGCCTCGAGATATATCGAGGCAGATAGTGTCAGAATTTAGTTGAATTGTAGGACACCCAGCTGGCATCAAAGCATTGCTTTGTGGTATGGGGAAACATGCCCCTCACCGCAGGGTGTAATTGGATGCTCAGAGCCTTTGCATGTCAAGTGCCTGGAATGTAACAAACATTAAACAAATGTCCACTGGTTGTATTACTACTCCCTTGCTTTGCCTTTCTCTTCTGTTCAGCACTTACCATAGAGTCCCAGTTGTTTACTGATCCTGGGTACTCTTTCACCAGCGACCACCAGTCATTACTTAAAGATGTACTAGAGCTTGTCAAATAGAAGGTGCTACAAGTGAAATATGAATTATGAACTCTTAAAGAGCAAACCATCCATTTGGGGAGTCAACACCAATATTCACAGAAGAGTTCAGTGCTAGGCAGTGAATTACTGAAACAGTTGAGAAATGATCATCTTTATGGGTGGGAGTGTCTTCTTTGTTTGAAGCATCTCTTGAATTCTCCTGAGCAGCCTGAGCCTCAGTGGGACACTGTAATCCAGACCCTGATGAATGTGATACAATTGTCTTTCTCTTGTCTTGCCAAATTAACCTATCATGAAGAAAAAAACCAGATAAGCACTACTGTTCATCCTCAGAGGTTTCACAAATAAAACCCAAGAACTACCAGAGCAGAATCCAAATCTACTGTGTATTTATGCACACATGAATATTCAGGCTTCCCTATGGCTTCTGGCAAGGTTTAGAAATGGCTCCCTTGTACCAGATTTATTTAAAACTTTGAGCACATACTTTAGGCAGGTGGTGGAAAGGGCTGCACTTAGGAGAAGGTGGGGTGATTAACTCCATCTCCAGCTTCATACTCATGCACATCCACTTAAAGTCTTTCTGGCCAGCTCATTCACAACCCTCATGTGAGTCTTTCATGGGCTTCCATTTTTTTTTCCCATCTGGGCCAGCTTCTCTCTGCACTGTATATAAGACCCACATCACTATAAATGAGATCATATCATTCATGAAGCACTGGGAGTCCATAGGCAGGAAGATTAACATTTAATGTACTGGAATTTATATTATTTTTTATTCCTTTTTTTTAAGAGAGAGAGAGAGAAAACAGGGGGAGGGGTAGAGACAGAGGGAGAGAGCAAATCTTAAGCAGGCTCCATGCCCAGCATAGAATCTAACACGGGCCTCAAACTCACAATCCTGAGATCATGACCTGAGCCAAAATCAAGACTCTATCACTTAACCTACTGAGCCACCCAAGTGCCCCTTTATTACTTTTTATTCTTAATGGCTTAAAGGGAGACGTGAGTGATCTAAAATATTGGCTCTCAATCTATGTTGCTTGCAAGCCACTATATATACCTTAACTCAGTAACTAATCTTAAAACTAAAGTCTCATGTTTTATGACTTACCCTTACTAAGGGTCATAGATTCTGATAGTTTCTATCCTATTAAAAAGAAGCACTGGTTGCAATCTATTCAGTTGATTTTATGACCCATTAATAAGTCAAAAATCGCAGTTTATAAAACACTGTTGAAAGTCTAAAATATGGATTCGTATCCATTAGTACAAGACAAAGTAGGGTCAGGTCACATATGTTCCCCTCTCCCAACAAACTTATGCACATATGCACTCAGAAACTACTCATTTTTTAGAGTATATAATATTAATCCAAGATAATTGGTCACTTCCCTGATTATTCTCATGGTGCTCAAGAGAGAACAGAGTTGCTCATTAGATGAGCTATTTGCATCCAATTCCCAATATGTCATTTTATTTTAGGAACACAAAAACCACAAAACATGAGCCTTCTGAAAAGTATGCATATTTACATGTACTTCTGGTTTAGAAGTTTTCAGCAAGAAGACTTTTCTCCTGAGATTTTGGATGGGTTCATTTCTTAATAGAAAATGCAAACATGAATATTCTCATTTTTAAGACATTGAAAGTTTAGTTTTATTATAAAAAAAAAAAAGGACGAGGCTAAGAAAAAGTAGAAGAGGGGGAAAAGAAGAAAAAGGAATAGTATCAGAGAGGGAAAAATACAGATTTAAATCATATTGCATTGCTTGTAAATCTCTTTAAATATATTATTATAATTAATATTAATTAAATACCCTAAGTTTATAGTATAACACCAGCCAAAATATAGCTCACTAAAGGCAACGTTGTTTTTCACTTATGAATAGAATTTATGACATATTTATGACCCTTGCTATATAAATTCTTTTTTTTAACTCAAGATTTTAAAATAGATTATGCTTAGGAGTTTTGTTTGGTTTTTCTAATTAGTAAACTTAATTTTTTAGGGCCATTTTAAGTTCACAGCAAAACTGAGAGGAAAGTACAGAGTGCCCACAGAGCGCCTGTATCCCACACATGCATAATCTCCCCCACGATGAACATCCCATAGCACAGTGGGACATTTGTTATACTCTGTGAACCTACACTGACACACAATTATCACCCCAAGCCCATAGTTTACATTATCAGTGTTCACTCCTGATGTTGCACATTCTATGGGTTTGGATAAATGCATAATGTCAAGTATCTACCATTATACTATCATACAGAGTAGTTTCTTTGCCCTAAAAATCCTCTGTGCTCTCTAACTATTCATCTTCCTCTCTAACCCTTGGTACCAATGATCTTTTTACTCTCTCCATAGACCTTTTTACTCTCTTTATAGCTTTGTTTTTTCCAGAACATCATCTAGTTGGAATCCTATAGTATAGAATCTTTCCAGAATGGATTCTTTCACTTAGTAGTATACATTTACATTTCTTCCATGTCTTTTCATGGCTTGATAGTTCATTTCTTTTTAGCGCTGAGCAATATTCCATTGTCTAGGTGTATCAGTTTATTTAACCCATTCACCTACTGAAAGGCATCTTGGCTACTTCCAAATTTTGACAACGATGAATAAGGCTGTTACAAACATCAATGCCCAGTGGCATTAGCTTTCTATGCCTTTGGGTAATTACCAAAGAGGATGATTGCTAGATTACACAGTAAAAAATAGATTTAGTTTTATAAGAAACTACCTGTCTTCCAAAATAGCTGTATCATTGTGTATTCCCACCAGCAATGATGAGAGTTCTTGTTGTTCTGCATCCTCAGTAGTATTTGATGTTGTCAGTGTTTTGGATCTTGGCCATTCTAACGGGTATGGAGTAGTAGCTCATTTTAATTTGCAATTCCTTGATGACATATGATGTTGAACATCTTTTCATACATTTATTTGTCATCGATACATCTTTTTTGGTGAGAAATGCCTATCTTTTGTCATTTTTCCAATCAGGCTATTTATTTTCTTACTGTTGAGTCCTAAGAGTTCTCTGTATATTTTGGAAAGTAGTCCTTTATCAGATGTATCATTTGCAAATATTATATCCCAGGCTATGGTCTTCTCATTCTCTTGACACTTGTAAATTTTAGTATTCCCAAACATGTTTTCCTAATGAAAAGAGAAATATATATATAATTTTCAGATTGAATTATCAGGTAAATTAATCTATGGTGTTTCATTAGCATCAATACAAACTGTGGAGCCATTGATAAAATTACATTCCTTTCAGAAATGAAGGATAAGCCCCCAAAATACATTTTTGTCTTCACTAGTTTTTTTTTTTATTTTCTTAGATTTTATGTATTTATTCATGAGAGACAGAGACAGAGAGAGAGGCAGAGACACAGGCACCATTTAAGCTTTTCAACAGTCTGCTTCTCTAGAGGGAGAAGCAGGATCCATGCAGGGAGCCCGACGTGGGCTTCAGGATCCCAGGACTCCAGGATCAGGCCCTGGGCTGAAGGCAGTGCTAAACTGCTGAGCCACCCGGGTTGCCCTCTAGTTTGTTTTTTTAGTAGACCTTTAGTTTTCTATAGCAAGTAAAATTTCATCACTCACAGACTGTTTGCCTTTTTAAGGGCAAGTGTATGAAACCAAAATGTGTTTTTAATAAAATAAAAAAGAGATATTAGCAGGAAAAATGGCAAATACATCAATGGAACAGAATACGGAGTCCAGAAATAGACCCACATAAATACAGTCAACTGGTTTATGACAAAGGAGCAAAAGCAATACAACAGAGCAAACATAGTCTCTTCAACAAGTGGGGGGGGGGGTGGAACAATTGGATATTCACATGGAACGAAATGAATCTAGACACAGACCCTTCATAAAAATTAACTCAAAATGGATCACAAACTCAAATGTAAAATGCAAAACTATATAATTACCAGAAGATAATATCAATAATATTGGGTATGTCTATAACTTTCTAGATACAATACCCATGAAAGAAATAATTGATAAGCTGGACTTCATTAAATTTAAAAACTACTCTATAAAGAAAAACAATATCAAGAGAAAAAGACAAGCCACAGACTGAGAAAAAAATACTTTTAAAAGACATGTCTGATAAAGAACTGTTATTCCAAATATCCAAATATCCAAAGAACTCTTAAAATTCAACAATGAGAAAACAAAAACTCTCATTTGAAAATGGGCAAAAGACTTTAACAGACACTTCACCAAAGAAGATATACAGATGACAAACAAATTTATGGAAAGATGCTCCACACCATATGTCATCAGGGAAATGCAAATTAAAACAATGATGAGCTACTACTACACACTTATTAAAATGGCCAAAATCCAAAACACTGACAACAGTGTTGTCAAATAGTGGTGAGGATGTGGATCAACAGGGACTTTCATTCATTGCTGGTGGGAATGAAAAATGGTATAGACACTTTAGAAGACAATTTGTCAGTTTCTTATAGCGCTAAATACACTCTTACCACACAATACAGCAATTGCGCTCCTGGGTATTTATTTACCCAAGAGAGTTGGAAGCTTATGTTTACGTTAAAACCTGCACATAGATGTTTTAATAACTTTATTCATAGTTACCAAAATTTGGAAGCAACCAAGATGCCTTTCAGTGGGTGAATAGATAAGCTATAGTATGTCCATGCAATGGAATATTATTCAATTCTAGAAACAAATGAGCTATCGAAGCATAGAAAGTCATGGGGAAATCTTCAGTGCATATTACTAAATGAAAGAAGCCAGTCTGAAAAGGCTGCATACTATATGACTTAAACTACATGACATTCTAGAAAAGGCAAAACTGCTTGCTAGGGTGTAAGGGGGATGAGTAGGCTGAGTCCAGCGGATTTTTAGGGCAATGAAAATATTCTGTATGATACTTGAATAGTGGATATACATAATTGAATATTTGTCCAAACTCATAGAATCTATAACACTAAGAGTGAATTCTAATGTAATCTATGGACTTTGGGTGACAATGACGTGTCACTGTAGGTTCATCAATTACAATAAATGTGCAACAGTGTTAGGAAATGCTGATAATGGGAGGAGCTACACATTTGTGGGTACATGGGTTTATAGGAACTCTCTGTACATCCCCCTCAGATTTGCTGTGAACATAAAGCTTCTCTAAAAAATAAAGTATTAATAGAAGAGAGAGAGGGACGCCTGGGTGGCTCAACGGTTGAGCGTCTGCCTTCAGCTTAGGGCATGATCCCTGAGTTATGGGATCGAGTCCCATACTGGGCTCCCTGCAGGAAGCCAGCTTCTCCCTCTGCCTGTGTCTCTGCCTCTCTCTGTGTGTCTCTCATGAATAAATAAATAAAACCTTAAAAAAAAAAAAAAGAAGAGAGAGAGAAAAGCATTAGAACGGTTGTGTAGGACAAACCTGCTAGGCTGCCTTTATTAGAAGGTGGTTGAGAATAATAAATATTTTGATTATAGATACTTTTTCACACATGAAAAAGATGAGCCCCATTCTTCATATAAGTTTATATAACCAAAAGTATAAAAATACTTATTTCTGTTTTTGTTGTATACAAGCATAAGGAAACACTTAACAGATTCTTCTTTGTTTCCATATTTCTCTGGGATGTCATAAATTCTGACTTTAGGCATGCATGAATGGTCAGGTTGATTTTCAATACAGAAGAGGAAACTATTCTTACTGTTGAATTAGGTTTAATATTTAAAGAGCATTTTTATGCCTCCAAAATACTTCATTTACATTAAACACTGAAAAACAGGAACGGATGGGTAACCTCATCCAATTCTAGGCAAGAATTCTTAGATCACTATTATGCTATAAAGCACAAAAAAAAAAAAAAAAAGAGCATTCAGTAGTCATCAATGGTTAGTCAGATAGATTTCCTTTCCAAGGAAAGGTTACTTTTTCCAAATAGTGTGTATGCCTCATGCCCCTGGAGGACCTTTCTACTAATGCTATCATAAGGTCCCATGAAAAGTCTAGCTTGACCTTGCATTGTTGATTGGATATGATTTACTCACCATCATTTAAGCTTTCAACAGTCACATTCTGGAACTATCTAGTGATAACTTAGCCATTATACAAGGGGAGTGTGGGGTAGGATATAAAAACATTTGAGATTCTTAAGTGATCACAATATATTCTGGGTTTGACTGAAAGAACCACCCCTTAAATTACTCGAATTTATAGGCATCAATATACAGATCTGGGGCTTGGGTAATAGAAGCTGTCATTTTTATCTAGAAGTAGTTCTGAATGAATAACCCAGAAGTGAGACAACTAGAAGCTGAATAAATCAAGGGGGATTTCTAACAGAACTATCTCTGTAATTACCTCAATTATTCATGAGGCTCTGAATGTGGATGCTTGACCTATGAGATCTTGGAGGTCAAAAGACTTAGCTTCCATTCAGGACTCCAATAACTACCAAAAATTACTTATTTTCCTGCTCTATATGTCAGCTGGAATGTCTTTACCAAATTTATTTTTACTTCCTCTCCTCCAATTTAGAAAAAAAGAAACAAGCAGTTATAAAAATATATGAAATTCAACCATGTCTGAAGCCAAGCCTTGAGAATTATGAAAAAGTAAAAATGAGGCCTCTGAGAATAATCAGCTTGGTCCCCATGGGAGAAAGACTTTGGCAGGACCCTGCTGAGCCAAGGAGAGGCGGTATCTCCAGCATAGACAAGGGTTACATTACCCAGGATTTTTGAGGTTCCTGCAAAAAGAGCATCTAGATTTTAATCCAACAGTGAAAGCTAATTAAAAACAGAGATGTGCAGAGAGTGGGAGCAAGGCCCAAGAGGAGGGAAAAGGAAATTAGTGTTCATTGAGAGCAGACTATTCTAATAACCACTATTTTTATTATTATTAAATAATAATAATAATAATAATAATAATAATGAAACAAAAAACTAACATTTACAGAGTACTTAAGATGTACCAGGCACTGTTTCGTGAGTTTCTCTAGACATCGTGACACACGGAAAACGCCATGTAATTCTCGCAATAGGCCTATGAGGCAGGCACTGTCATCGTCCTTCAGAGGGCAGCCTCTCTTCTTGTTTCATGGCTTTGTTTCAGTTCTCCATTCCAACCAAAATTAAGGCAATAAGACATAACTGCAAACACATGAAGGCATGATGTATATTTCTTAGAAAGAAATTCATTGGAAGATTGGTAATATAGCACCCATCGCATAAGGCTTTATTCAACTCCATGCTTGACATTTCAGTTCTCATCACACGACCATCTTCAATTCATGGATAGGTCCTCCATCAATTATCTTCTCATCCAGACACTCAGCATGAAGTGCACTCAGCGAGACAAAGCCAGGCTGCCACCCCACCCAATTCCCCTTAGGGAACAGTTTATGTGCCATCTATGTCCCCTCACACATGCCTTGAGTTCATTCTATTTCTACCTGAAATGCTCGTCAAATTATTCATCCAATCAACAGGTCTTTTCTGGCGGAGACAGCTAATGCCAAGGAAATAAAGTGTCCTCTACATTGTCGTATCATGTTTCACACACTTGTATCAACTGTTACTAATTTTTCATACCACATTAGTAGGTAGTAAAATCCTATTTTAAAGGTAAGAGACTTGAGCTTTAGAAGTAAAATAATTGAGAGTTACAAGTAGGGTTCCATCCCGGTTTGCCTGGGACTATTCCCATTTTAACAGAGTTTCAGGTCCTGGAGCACCTCTCAACCCCAGGCAAATCAAGAACACTGGTCACCCTAATACTAATAAAATAGTGAGTGGTTTCCAATCCAGGTCCTCTGACTCTCCAAGAAGGTATACAATGAATACTTGTTGAAAGAGAGAGAGAGCTTTGGAGGAAGAAAAGAGGGAAAGGTGGAGGGAAGGAAAAATGGAAGGTAAGGAGAGGGGAAGGAAGGATGAAAAGGAAGGAAGAAGGGAGGAAGGAAAGCAAAACAATGAAAACAAAAGGGAAGTAGAAGCTTCATGGTGATTGAATATCTCATGAATCTTAATGTTATGCTATCTATAATTAACTCCATACATAGTGCAAGTTATAGACAGATGGATAGATTTGATGATGATGATGATGATGATGATAGAGGATAAATGAGGATAGATGATAGGTAGATAGATGATTGAGATAGATGATAGATAGATGATAGATAGATAGATAGATAGATAGATAGATAGATAGATAGAAAATTGGTTAGTATTTAAGAATCCCAAGTCATAAATAACCCATGTTGGTAATATAGCATTTGAACCACAAACACTTGAACTGTATCTAGGTCAGCAGATAGGGTCTGCTTATCTGCATAAGGAATATTAGAAATAATATTTCATGGGTGAAATGAGCGCTTTTCAATCACAGTGGATTCGATATAGGAATCTAGCCAGCCCAGCACCCAGACACATTTCCAAGTGGTGCCCTTGGGCTTCAGTTCAGTCCTGAATCCCACAGCTTCAGGGAGGATTCTGTTACCTTATTCCAAAAGGAGGATTCAGCTAATCCTCCTGTTGGAATAGCTTCAAATCCACCTCTAGAGAATCTTTCATGCAGAGAACTTGCTACCAGATGGTGTGACACAATGAAAGACAGAGACTGAAGGACAGAGGATGGGACCTCACTAACCACATAAGCAAGAAAAGCCAGCCAAACGGTTGGTTTCTGGTGCTTGCTGACAATTGCTTGCCTGAGTGGAAGACTGCGAGATCAAGTTGTAACACACCACGTGGGTGCAAGGCCGTAGAGGAGGAAATCTATAGCCTTTACCTGTCTCAAAGTACTGAAGGCTTCTGATATCTACCAAAATAAACCTATGCTTGTGACTGGCCAGGTTAACATGGGTCTATTCTCACCCCTGTTCTGCTCTCGTAGGCAGTCTCACTCATACCACAGAAGAAAAAACTAAAAAATCCCCCTTTAAGGAATAATATATAAAAGTTACATGCTGTAGCCAGAATGACTGTAGACAGTTGTCTATGAAATAAGACTTCTATTTCCACAAAAGCTATAATATATGAGCTCTTGAAGAAAGAACAGTATGAGCTATGATGATAGTTACCCAACATCTAATTAAAACAAAAGAGCCTGAAAATGGCTTTCTTATTATAAGTGGTATTATTAAAGATGACAGATTGTCCTGGCTACATTGCCCCAGCAAAGGACATCCTCTTTGCTTCTGGGAAGAGGAGAGTTAATCAGAACAAAATATGACTGTTAAAAATCCTTCCAATGTCCGCACTTTGAGATTTGTGTTCCATTCATTGATTCTTTTACCACCTCTTTTACTTTTGCCAACCCACTAAAACCCTTGTTGGGCCAGAAATTCAACTTCTATAAAATGGTAATTCCTTCTCACTATAAAACATTTAATCGAGTTAATATTTCAAGGTTTTCATTACGATCATAAGGAAGCATTAATGGTGAGGGGAAAAAAAACAGTCAGCAAAAATTCTATTACTTTTCTTTTAGTGAATGTGGTCATTAGATCCTTCCTTAGGAAGATCTCATTTCCTGAAGGACCTGAACAATGATGAACTAAGAAGGATAGTTGAAGCATATAAATACATAATCTTAACCAAATATAGGGAGAGCCAATCCAGGGCAAATTCAACAATGTGTACTCCTTGAGCGGGTTCCCTACCCCATTTAATGTATTTCTCCCAGAAGAAATAGGCAAAGCAAATAACCATTCAGTGGCTCACCATCTGCATTCTTCTGCAGGTTAAATTTCATATTTCCTTAGTGGCTTTTCCATTTTGCATATTTAACTTTTTTTTACATAACTATGACTTCTTCTGGATATAAATGAATGTGGCAAATGCTATGATGCATGACATATTCTTTTAATGGAACTATTCACTTTGCAATGTTTTTTCAAGTGATGCATAGGGCTGAAACTTTTATCCAAAAGGAGAGACTAATTTTTTTAGAGAGGGAGAGAGGAAGGAGGGGCAGAGGGGAAGGGAGAGAGAGAATCTTAAGCAGGTTCCATGCTGAGTATGGAGCCCAAGGTAGGGCTCAATCTCATGTCATGACCCTGAGATCATGACCTGAGCAGAAATGAAGAGTTGGATGTTTAACCAAGTGAGCCACCCAGAAGCTCCCAAAAGCAGCAACTTTTTAAGGTAGTAAAAAATATATATATTTCTGAGTTTGTTATGCTTAATAAGAGTATAGAAAAGGAAGCATTTTCTTTTTACCCTGTCCTTAATTTTAAGGTCTTTACAGAATCAGTCTAACTAACCCACTGATCTATTGTGTCTAAGAATTCAATCTCAAAAACTCCGCATAGGAATAATAGCAGCATTTGGTATTAAAACAATTTAAAATGAGGAAAAGGATAGGCATGAGAAAATCTGAGGTATTAAACTGTTTTGTACACACTTCCAAACTTTCCAAGCTAAATGTTTGAGACAGGAAAGAAGGAAACAGTGGGATTCAATAAACACAGTGTTGAAAACAGGCAGTGGCAGAGGTTACAGGCTGAGAGGGCACAGTTGGCTCTAGATCGGGCTTCTCAGATCACACAGGGAGTGTTGGGTTCAATTCTAAACATCAAGAAGGATCTGCTTAATGTCATATAAATAGCAGTGGAAGTGAAAAAGCACATTAAATCTGGAGAAGGGAAAGAACCAGAATTCCAAATTCCCTAATCCAGAGAGTATCTCCAAGACAATTGGAGGGAAAAAAAGGCAAGAGGGCATATTTCAGCATGATCTAAGAAAGATCGTTCTAACTTTTGGAGTTGTCCAAAAATAAAAAAGATTTATCAAGGTATCTAGTCCCATTCCTGGAACTGCTCAGACTAAAGTTCTTGAGTGAGAAGCTGGAGAGGGGAACTAGGTGCTTCTGGGATTTCCTCTGCTCTGCCCCCTGAATTCCACAGTGCTTAACAGGGTAGGTACTCGATATGCTGGACCTCAGAAACGAATAGTCTGTATATGCAAGTTAAATAAGAATGAGAAAGTCAGCATGATAAAACTCAACTTACAATGTCTCCAATAAACTGGATCTTATTTTTCTATTCTAACAGGAAGTTCGGAGATAGTTCCTCTGTCCATGCATATAATATTCCCTTTCTTCTCCTTCAGGGTGGGAACGGATTTTCATTCACAGTAGCTCCCCCTTCATCCTATATTTTTACTCTCTCCTATTTCTCTTTTGTCACATATTTGGACATATTCACATCTTTCTGAACATAGAAACAGAAAATTCTTGAATTGCCTGCTGTCTCTTCTAGCTACACCGTGCCTTTCTCACTCCCTCCATGGCTAATCCCCCAAACTGTGACTTAGAAGCACCATATCCCACTCTTAAACTTCACACCAACCAAACTACCCCTAGGCCTGTATCCTTGATCTTACGGTCATGCCTGACATTGTCAAACCCTTCTACTCTGGTTGTTCTCTAGTCTCTCTGTGAGCTTCTTCCTTTGTTCAGTCTTTTCCTTGGTCGGCTTCTTTTTATGTTCCTGGTCTGTATGTATTGGTTCTGCTTCTTGGTTCTGCTCTTAAACCCTTCCATGGGAGATCCCGTCCACATCCTTGGCTTTACTCACAAGTAGTTATACCTTATAGGGGATCCCTGGGTGGCGCAGCGGTTTAGCACCTGCCTTTGGCCCAGGGCGTGATCCTGGAGACCCAGGATCGAATCCCACATCGGGCTCCCGGTGCATGGAGCCTGCTTCTCCCTCTGCCTGTGTCTCTGTCTCTCTCTCTCTCTCTCTCTCTCTCTCTATCATAAATAAATTTAAAAAAAAAACCAAGTAGTTATACCTTATAGATTCCAAATCCCATATCTCCAGGCTCTCAGCTTGTCCCTCCAAAGCCCCTGTCTTCCAACCACCCTCCTTTACTCAGCTAACTCCTACTCATCCTGCAGTATTCATCTCAAGGGTCACCTCTGCTGGGAAGCCTTTCCTGATTTCCCCCGTTTAGTGCTTTTCCATGTCTGTGTTCTCCTCAACCAAAGCAGTTATCACACTGTATAGGAACTGTCAATATAGCTCTCTTTCCAGACTGTAAAATCCTTGAGGCAGTAATTATGCTGTATTTATCTTTGCGGCTGGCATATAAAAGATATTCAATAAAAGTTTATTAAATGAATAAAAGAATGGTGGTTGTCAATTATTGCAGGCTCTGTACACAGGACTATTTTGTGGAGTAATGCAGCAGAACAACATTCTAGAATTTCCTCCTCATAAATTTGTAAGCAGGGATGGCATTTTGAAGCCTCGTTTTTAACAAATATCTTTTCCTGAGATGAATAACTCAGTGACATTTATTGTTCAACTCAAATAATAAATATTATTTATAGACCATCTTTATATCTTCCTGTATAATAAGAAGAATCATGTTTTTGTGAACTATTCTTTCTTAGGTTAATGTGCATTTCCTCAGTGACTTCTCCTTGATCTTCTGTGAGATGAGCCAATGGGGAAATATTAGGAAAAAGGAAGTGGAGGAAGAAACAGGAGTTTGTATTTATTAGTTTATTATACCATGTAGTTAAAAGTAACTCTATTGAGCCCTTCCCCTGTTTTGCAGGGTCCCAACAAAACAAACAAACAACAAAAAATAGATGGCATTCTCAGAGTTTAGCTGAGGAAAGCTCAATGAGGGGAGCTTTACAAGGTGTGGACCCTGGATGTTGAGCCCTCTAAGGACTATCAGTAACAGCAAGTGAATTCCAGCCCTAGGCCTGAAAGGGTAAAGGGAAGAAATGGTGTAACAGGCAACAGGAGCCCAGATGAGAGTGAAGCCACCACTCAACAGAAGCTGTGGTCATGGAAAGACATAGACACTATATCAGTTGCAACAAAGATGGAGGATAGATTCTCCAGGCTTCTTTCCTCAGTCAGGGTAATTTAGTCTCCAGGCTTTCCTCCTCCCTCCCCTTAGAGGTACCTCCTCTTAGAAGAACCCACCTGGAAACCAGGCTGTGAGGGGATGTAGGCCATGCATTCCAGAAGCTAGAGAATGACAGAGAATAGGAGGCCAAAGAGATGATAACCAGCACATGCCCTGATTCTACCTGGGTCTATCATGGAGGAGAGATTGGAAGAAGCGGTCCAATGAAGGAGTTAATTGTTTCTCCTATTTTCTTTCTTGGCTTATTTACATCAATAAAGTAAAAATCTTCTTAAATGTTCTCCTCCTAACCAATTTACCATATTAACGAACTCTCTTCACCCCCTCTACACAACATCCGGCCTGCTACCCACCAGCCTCCCACTCCATTCTGCTCTCAAAGGTGAGTCACCCACTTCCCTGGAGTATTTGTTTCAAAACCTGCTTATGCCAGTTGTCCTTGTTGTTGAATTATGCTAGTTAATGATCGTGTCGACTATCAAATATAAATACAAAATGAAAAAGGTCCCTAAACTTCCTCTCATTTTAATCTGCATTCACTCTATAGGTGATCTCAACCAAACCAACTTCGTGGCTTAAATTATTATCTATATAATGATAGTTTACAAAAGATATATCTCCTATCTGGGTCACTCCTCAACATCTTTGCTTGAATGTCTAATGGACACGGCTAATTGAAATGGATTCAAAACTGAGCTTCAGACCTCCGCCACTACCACTGCCATGCCCAACCCCCAGTCTCACCCATCTCAGTTAATGACAGCCTTATCCTGTTACTAGCTCAGGCCAGAATGCTTAGGTCATTCCCTGATTTCTTCCTTTTTATCATATCCCATACCAAATATGTTGGAAAATTTGTTGTTTTTACATTTCAATTATATCCAAAATCTAGTCATGTCTAGTCACCTCCAGTCACCTCCACTATCATAACATTGATCTGAGCCACCCTCATCTTGGACCCAAATTGTTACAGATCTCCTAACTAGTCTCCCTACATCAACCCCTGTACTTATAGTCTATTCTTAACCTAGCAGTGTCATCCTCATGACCAATCCTACCATTCCTTTTCTCAGACCTATTGGTCTCCCATTTCCCTCACAGTAAAAGCCTAAGTCCTTATCGTGGCCCACAAGACCCTCTCTAGTCTGGCCTCTGGGGTCCCTCTCTAAGCTCATGTCTTATAAGCTTCTTTCTTATGACCTTACTCCCCCTACACTGGCCTCCTAGCAGGTCCTTGAACATTCCAGACACAGGTGCAAACTAGGGCTTTGGACCTCATTGTTCCTTATACCTGGAAGGATCCCCAGATATCTCCAAGGCCTATTCCCCTTCTACTAAATCTTTGCTCAAATGTCAATATCTCATTAAGAGTGATACTAATTAAAATTGTAAATCTTCCCCAGAACTCCTGTTCCCTCTTATTATATTTTCCCCATAGCATTTAGCACCTTCTAACATAGTTTATAATTTTATTATTTATCATGCTTATTATTTAATGTCTATTCTCAATAGAAGGTAATCTCCCCCTAGGCACACAATCGTAGCCACTTTTCCACTGATATAGCAAAAGCCCTCAGTGACAGATACATCATAGAGGCTCAAATATTTGTTGAAATAATTAAACAAAAAATGTCTTAAGTGCAACATTCTGAAAAGTACCATTTTTGGTAATGTAGATTTGTTCTTGGTTTTCTGTTTCTAACTTAATATTTTACCTATTTCATCTTTATGGAAATCCAGAAAGAAAAAAAAAGAAAAAGAAAATATTGTGAAATTTCTAGAAGGCAGAATGTTTCTCAAATTCAGAATGTAACTGTGCTTAAAACTACTGGCTGGAATTTAAAAATTGAGTTTGCTCATCAGAATATAAAAATAAAATAGGAGCCATCCTTTTTATGTAGGTGAGTCCTTATAACTCTTTTTTAATACTCTATAAAATTATCATCCTTTCAGTTCCAAGTCTGGGAGATTTTTCCCTTTTAAAATTCTTCTGTAAAAAAAAAAGTCACAAATCTAATAGGACAGAAACTCTTAAAACCACAGATATGATTAAGGCTCAGTTCCCTAATAAATGAGCAACGAGACACTTGTCAGCCCTTGAAATAATGAGCTGTGATCTATGATAAATGTGCCAATAACACATTTTCCAGGGCAGCATATTTCAGATTGGTAGGAAATAGTTGAATCACAGCAGGATCTTATTTTTACACAAATTACTTTAAACTCCAAACACATCTAAAATTAATTTCTTTCATCACATTAACACTGGGCTGTTAATCACTGGAATGTGTGCTGGTATTTGACAGACATAAAAAATTGATTTACATTTGCAAGAGGAGGAGGGCACACATAAAAGGAGTGTGTTCCTCGTGTGGAATAAAGTTTTACATATCCTGGTTCATAAAACATATGGCTTGTTTACTAGGCACAGATGATTGTAAAGGTGAGCGCAGTAATGGCTTAATGAACTTCAAATGAAAAGATCTGACCTTTCTTTAACAGCGTACGTGAATTAAGAACAATATATAATGCAATGCGCCTGCAACAAAAAGAGTGAAATTATAAAATGCTTAAACCCCTCTAGTTAATTTCTGAGACTTAATTTATTCATTCATTCCATCATAAATACCCACGCAAAAAAAAAAAGTTTATCGAATTTCTATGATTCCAAATTCACATAGAGCTCAAAGTACATTCAAAAATAATTCAAGGTACTTTTAACGCAGTGATTATTATGACAATGGGATGTATAGGGTGCTATGAGGACAGAAGTAGAGGGCAAGCTAACAGCCTTCTCTGCAAAATAGAGTTCCTATCTCAGAGGATTAGGATGAAGATGAAATAAGCTAATGCCTGTGGAAGAGCTTACACAGAGCCTCGTCCATGGTGAACACTCAGTACCTGCTGGCCTTTATCACGGGAGTCCTATGCAAGCCCCACACTGAATATCCATGTCAGGCCCGGAACCTGGCAGAGAGGATACATTAGCGAATCAAACGAAGGTTGCTCCTCCCATCACATGGCACTAACGATGTCTAGTGGGGAAACTGTGTGATGTAACAAGTGTCCCAGGAGACAAGGCAAAGTCCTGTGGAAAGGGAGAGCCAGGCCCTTAAGGAGTCTAGAATTCAGGGAAATTCTGCAGAGATGGTATTAGAAAGAGAACTGGTAGTTGCCCTCTCAGAATCCTGGCCACTGGGTTCATAATGAGGGTTAAGTCATAGCATCACCCAAAGGTGATCTGATAAGGTGGGAAGGGAATAAACCCCAAAGGAGAAGTAAGGCTAAGACTACACTAGCAGGGGAAGCACACCTGGGACTGAATTCTGAAAATGCTCGATTAAGGGAAGCAGGACATAAAATTGTTGACTCAAGTGAATTCTATCTGTCTGTCCTGGGAGATAGAATTTAACAACCCTGGCAATGATCCCAGGAGAGGGTGCTAAGTCAGTACAAGCATTGCTCTCAAAGGCATGAAAAAGCAATGGCCAATGCCCAAAGAACAGGATTGTGGTGGCAGATGGTGAAGGAAGGGATTAAAGGGCTCCGGGAAGTGGGCATGCAGGAATGGACATGCTGCTACAGCCAGTTTCATGGGAGGGCCCAGAGGACACAACACATAGCAAGGCCAGAGGAATGTGCCAGTGAGAAGGCACCAGCATTACTAAGAAGCTTGGTGGACAATTAAAAAAAAGAAGAAGAAGAAGAAAAGAAAGAAAGAAAAGAAAAAAGAAAAAGAAACAATATCAGTGAGGGAGACAAAACAATGAGAGACCCCTAACTCTGGGAAAGGAACAAGAAGTGGGCGGGGGGGTTGAGGTGACTGGGTGACGGGCACTGAGGGGGGCACTTGGCCGGATGAGCCCTCGGTGTTATGTTATACGTTGGCAAATTGAACTCCAATTTAAAAAAATACAATACAAAATTTTTAAAAATGTAAAAATAATAAGAAGCTCGGTGGTGGCATCTTCTGCGGGCTGGTAGCAGGAGAGGCTGCTTCAAAACGTGGCTCCCTGATGGCAGTGCAATGACAGGATGCTAAAACAATGGAGATACCAGAAGTCTAGAAGGTCTCAGAAGGGCTGGCAAAATTGGAGTGGTAGCCAAGGGGGTCCCACCTGCACTAGTTAGGGAAACGGCTAAGAGAACAAAGTGACCCTGGGGGGAAATACATGGACAACTGACAAGGATACTACTCAGTCTACACCAGCAGAAGAAATAAAGGGTGGATGGCCTGCAGGCTGAGGGCAGACACATCCATAAAAACTCTCAATCCCTTTCCCCGTTTCCAGACCTGAGCCAGTTGTCTGACCTGGAACCCTCTGACTGATGACCAGGCTCCCAGAAGGAAGGATCCTGCAACATCACACCAGATACGCACTCCCAGCCCTTCTGCAAAGGGATGCACAGTTATTTACCTGTAGCTGCATGCTGGAGAGCGTGGCCTCCCAGACACCTCAAGAATGACGGACACAGGATCTGAAATGCCCTTCAGACCAGACACCTGAAGCATCCCAGGCTTCTCCCCCTGTTCGAGTAGGGGCACGTCGAGGCCGTGTAATAAGTATAACTCTGACCACATTCTGGCATACAGGGGGTCACAGTGGGGCTACAGACCTCCTCTGTGCCATCTCTCCTCTCCCAAAATATGTAAATGAGATCAACATGCTTGGCAGTCTGCACTTTTTAGCATTCTGCACTTTGTTCTGACGGATAAGAGCCATCGAAGAGGGGGGTGCAAAGCAGAAGTCTCTGAAGCTAAGCCCCTCTGGCCAAGAAGATAAATCCAAAGCAAAACTGTACCCCTGGAGGGCAGCAGATGTGAGAAAACCGCTAACGGCCCTGAGACCCAATTCCAGGGGGGCGACTAGGAGGTGGTTCCCAACCAGCTGGGTGTCCTTCCCTGCTCAGAGATTGCATCGGATTCTACAAGTTGAGGGCTCAGTCTCATGAAATTGCCACTCCCCTTACATGTCAGATGCCAGACACCAGCTCAGCCTGTCTTCTGTGCTTCTGAACTCCCGGCTATAGATCAGAGGCTCCCATGACCCCATTCCTCAGATTCTGTTAATTTGCTAGAGCAGCTCACAAAACTTAGAGAAACTTTTTACTCACCAGATTACCAGTCTATCACCAATATAACTCAGGAATAGCTCAGAAGAAAAAATGCACAGGGCAAGGTATAAGGAAAAGGGCTCAGAGCTTCCACGTCCGCTCTGTGTGCTGCTCCCAAAACTCCATGTGCTCACCAACCCCAAAGCTCTGCAAACCCCAACTTCCTGGGTTTCGACGGAGGAGGCTTCATTATAATGATTAAGCTATTGGCCATTGTGATTGAATGCAATCTCTAGCACCTCCCAGGCTCCTAGGACGGGGGTGGGCAAGACTGTAAGTTCTAAACCTCTGACTGCGTGGTTGGCTCCACTAACAACCAGCCCCCATCATCAGGTGGGGGTGGAAAAGCCATCTCATTAACATAATAAAAGATATCTTAGTCACTCTCACCGCTTGGGAAATTTTTAAGTGTTTTAGGATCTCACATCTCTGTAAGGATCTAAAAACTGTGGCATCACGATTCCCATCAGACCTCCATTTAATTCATCAGTCTGACTCCTGGGGAGAACTGGAGATGACTGCAAGCTCCACCCCGATGCTCAACTCGCTCTTAGCCTCAGGTATAAAGCAGATTGGCCACGGATCTGGCGAAGGTGTTCCCTTCTACTGCGAGGAGGAGAGAGGGTGAGAAACGGTTTGCATTCACATGGAATAACCAACAGAATACATTGCACACGTTGATATTAGTTGACCCGGCTGGATGAGCATGCTGCAGGCCACGCGGATGCTGCGGAGGGTGGGACAGCAGACTTGCAAAGATGCAGAACCTGCCGCAGCTGCAAAATGTTTAACGATTCGTTGGTTAGGGGCACACCAAGACATCCACTCCAAAGCCGAAGGCAGCTGACGGCATCGTGCACCCCCATAACAAAGGAGGCGCGACATTGTGGGCCTCTTTGGATTCAGGGGCAGCACG
The DNA here is from genome assembly GCF_048164855.1 of Canis lupus baileyi. Classification (NCBI taxonomy): domain Eukaryota; kingdom Metazoa; phylum Chordata; class Mammalia; order Carnivora; family Canidae; genus Canis; species Canis lupus. Next base: position 2,721,612 of record NC_132873.1, on the reverse strand, counting down.
TTCCACAGCTAGGACCACCACTGCAGCCCATACCTGGTGAGGGGAAAAGCCTTTGAGTGGAGCCCCGAGCAGGAAAGGGCTCTGAAGCAGGCCCAGGCTGCAGTGCAAGCAGCCTACCCCGGGGAGAAACAATCCAGCCAAGGCTGGACGGGTCGGGGTACCCAGGCTAAGACGGCACAGGGCCTGCAGCACGCTCCGGCGGGGTCTGGAGCAAGACCGGGTCTTCGGCAGTGCGGGACTACACACCTTTTGAAAAACAACCTCCCTCAAGCCACTTGACCCTGCTAGCGATGGGACCACAAGGACTCGTTTCGCCAGAATTACTCCTGATGAGCTGAGTCCCATCAGATCCACCAAGTCACAGCAAAGGCCCAGCACTAATCCCCTGTAGAATAAAAGCAGTGCATCAGGACCCAGCATGCACAGGACCGCAGGGCACGCACCTGGCCTGGCTCGCATCAGCGTCCCACTAGCAGCCTCCTCAGCTCCAGCCTCTCACCCCATGGACAATCCTGTATGTTCACCCGCAAGAAGGGGAAAGTCAGAGCTCGGTTCAGAGGGGTCAGCTGCATTCTGTGGGTTTGAGATGAAAACAGGCGGCAGGTGTGCTACAGCCTCCCTGAGGGGTGGTCTTGAGGACAAGCCCTCTCCATGGGCAGAGGCTTCCTCCTCTTTGTGAGGAACAAGAAGGGGCCTGACTCGTGGGCCTGGACAGAGACCTGAAGGAAATGACTGGAAGTTCAGGGCCGAGAAGAGCAAGCATGGGACGGACATATGGGAGTGAACACCGAGTCCAGAGACCTCTGTATTACATTACAATGGCCACCTAAACTAATTAGGAAAGGATGAGTGATGCATATTAATAATCCTTGTGTTTGATATTATTCATTTAGTTTTCAGTTTATGCAATTTAACGTGTAATAATAACCAATGTGTATAATTCCTGAAAATTTAACAATTGGCTCTGTCGTGCTGTGCAAGCCAGCTTCAGCGCACCCCCTGACCTGGAAGTGACTTGGTTACGCTTTTTTGCTAAAAGGCAGGCATAGGGATCAAGATACATATTACGTCATGTAACAGAAAAATAAAAATAGTGAGATATTTGTACATTTAACCTTATGAAACTTACACTTGCGATGTTTTCCTCATTCAGGTGTGCCAAAAAGGAATGAAAGATGTTGGCATAAAGCTCAAAGCTTGGGGAGGATGTGCTCATGTCAATTTAAGACACTATGAACAGCCAGTAATTCCATGGGGGGGAAAAAATGTCACGTATCTGTGTTATATGCTAATGCGATTAAATGCCTTTTGTTATTCTGAAATGATGAGAGCGTTCATTTCCCTGCCATTTGTCTACCCACCAGGAGCAGGGACTTTTACAACACACAGCATCAGACACTATAGTTCATAATCTTCATTGAGGTTATTTAATTTGAAATCAGATCAAAGCAAGATACATCAAGGCAAGATTCTGCGTAATATTCACATGACAACTATGACCATATAGACATAACACCCGGTAAGATAAAACTGAACTAATTCTGGAGATTTTACTGTCTTCAATGGCTTACAAAGTCAGCAGACTATTTAATATTATGAAACATAAATAAATCATTTGAAGAGCGATCAAGTAAACATTGAGCAGCCAAGCTAAGTTAGTAAAGAAGCAAGGGTTTCGATTCAAAGGGCAGCATAAATAATTCGGAGGGCAGTCTCTCCAAAAAGCACATTGCGACTGGTTCATAAATCCATATTCTGTCTTTCTCATGGGCCACACTAGAGGGCGAACTTTCTCTGCTCTAGAAAATCTTTTTACTGTACATCCGTTCAAAGGCGGTCTTTTCTAAAGAAGATTGCTAACGTCCAAGGAATCTTTAAAACAGCTGAGTGACATCACTGGGCATCAGGGAAATACAAACCAAAACCACAGTGCGATACCCCCTCACACCAGTGAGAATGGCTAAAAGTAACAAGACAGGAAACAACAAATGTTGTGGATAAAGGGGAGCCCTCTTGCACTGTTGGTGGGTAGGCAGGCTGGTGCAGCCACTCCGGAGAACAGCGTGGAGGGTCCTCAAGAAGTTGAACATAGAGCTGCCCTATGACCCAGCAACTGCACTATTGGGTATTTATCCCAAAATACAAATGTAATGATCCAAAGGGGCACCTGCACCCCAATAGCAGCAAAGTCTGCAATAGCCAGGCCGTGGAAAGATCCCAGATGTCCATCGACAGATGCCTGGATAAAGAAGATGTGGTCTATAAATAATGGAATATTCCTCGGCCATCAGAAAGAATGAATATCAACCATTTACATCGACGTGGATGGAACCGGAGGGTATGATGCTGAGCAAAATAAGTCAATCGGAGAAAGAAGAAAGACAATAATCATATGGTTTCACTCCCATGTGGAATATAAGAACTAGCACAGAGGATCGTAGGGGAAGGGAGGGAAAACTGGATGGGAAGTCCTCAGAGGGGAGGAAATCCATGAGAGACACTTAAACTACAGGAAACGAACTGAGGCTCACCAGAGGGGGCGGGTGTGGGGAGGGGTAATTAGGTGACGCGCGTGATGTGATGAGCACGGGGTGTTACACACAACTGATAAATTATTGAACACCACATCTTAAACGAACGATGTACTGTAAGTTGGCTAATTGAATTTGAATTAAAAAAAATAAAAATAAAGAGAACAGCTGGGTAGTTTCTATTAGAAAAGCCTGGATTAGAAGCTGCTGGGACACTGTGTTTGAAAAAGCAGAGGTCGATTTAAAAAAAACAAAACAAAAACAACCAAAATGACTCATATGCTTTGTACTTGGCACTCCAGGAAGGGTGCTGTGGAGACCGTCCTTCCGTACTCTCACCCGGGAGCCTATGTGATACTTTAGCCCATTTTTAAGCTGAAGGAATTGAAACTCGGGGATTTTAAGAGGCCAGCTCAGGGTCAAACAGGTTTATCCCACATCCCAGGGCAAGAGCCCGGCGAGCCATTCTTAGATGAGCCAGCGACACTGGCTGTCCCTGCTTCTCATGACATCTGTATCTCTTCTAAGACCAGGATTAAATCATTGACTTATAATATTACTACAAGGATGACACATCTGTGATCATTTTGCCCCTGGGGAAAATAGTAGAGGCTACGTACCAACTTACTTACTTACATTAAGTAAAGATTTATAAAGGAAACTCCTTACGTTACAATACAAATTAAGAGAAAACCTAAATTAGGACGCGATTACTTAAGTCACAGAGGAGCTGTGGCTTCCAGAAGGATTCACTCCAGGGATCTTTTGACCCGAGAGCTGCCCGGCTGTATATTAAACGACACCATTTACTGCACACGTGCTCACTTTCCATAGAAATGCCCAGAAGTGTGGGTGTCCCACAAAGTGAGATGCACCTGCCCTGGATCAGCAGCGAGATTTCAATTTACGGAGCATGCCACACGGGGCGGCATCCACAGCTGACCTTGGCTCTCCCTGCAGCCCAGAAATGCTGAAGCTAAAAATGAATCTAAAGGTTCATCCTGTTCCTCCCCGAGCCCCCACGGGTCACAGACCTGGGACTCCGTTACCTTAAAATCAGAGTCGTCTACCCTGCTGTCAACAGCCACCAGAAATTCTCACGGCCTCCCCAGGAGCCCCAGCCTCCTCATCTTCGGCATATTCCACCTGCGGCCAGAAATGGAGCAGATGCCTGGAGTGGATCATAGAAAACACCCCTTCTCTCCCTTCGTGGAGTTCCCATTCCTGCCCATGCATCTCTGCCTCCCCGTGCAAAGCACAAGCCGACCACCAACAACGGGACGGTGACTGGTGTGACTGGGGGATTCAGCCATGCCATCTTGGTTACTCTTCTGCAAATACTCATGGGCCTGTCAGGCAGTTTGTTTTGGCCCTGGTTTTTCCCCCTCCTTTGTGGAGGGTTTATGGGACAGGTGCAACCCAAAGGGAAGTAGATGGGAGGAAAAAAACAAAAAAGAGGATTTTTGAAGACAGGCTAGAAATCCATTTACCCTCTGTGCATTCGGTTGTTAATGTATTTATTTGCTATCTTGCGTCTCTAAAAAGATAGTTGAAGCAGCACATGATACAAGGATCACATCAATATAAAAATAGAGGGACACTCGGGTGGCTCAGTGGTTGAGTGAGTTGGTTGTGCCTTTGGTTCAGGGCGTGACCCCGGGGTCCTGGGATCAAGTCCCACATTGGTCTCCCTGCAGGGAGTCTGCTTGTCCCTCTCCCTGTGTCTCTGCCTCTCTGTGTGTCTCTCGCAAATAAAAACATAAAATCTTTAAAACAATAGAAAATCTTAGCGAAAAAAGAAGGGCAAATGAAGACAAAGGAAAGGCTAGTATTCCAGTAACACGCGATAAAGCCCTATCTCTTTTGGTAGAGTTCCACCAAATTATTCCTAGAAAATATATCTAAATACCAGGCAGGCATGTAAAATCCTAAACAGATTTGGTTCTCAGCAAGAGGGGGAAAAAGTCATTTTCACAATTTATATCAGATTAAAAAGCAGACTCTTCAAGATAGGCCCAGTTCCTGGGGTACCGAGGCCTCTGAGAAATCTCTTCTCCTGGTTCTCAACTTGTAGGCAACACCCTTAGCAATAAATTCAGCACTAGGTATGGGGGATGGGGGCTCTGTGGCTTATAAATTCACTCAAAATAGACTGGTGGCCCAATGGCAAAGCTCAGCCTGAAGAAAGGTCCTGCGAGGGACAAAGCAATGCAGAGACTACACAGTTCTGTGTGGAGAGAGAGCATGGACAGGGGCGGGGGACAAGAAAGAAGGGAGGTGACAGGATGCAGAGCGGAATGACATCTTCCAGTTGCAGAGGGAGGAGAAGGAAGCATCACGACCTCGGGCCAGTCCTAACATTGTCTCTGTCTTCTAGGAGGGAAAAAGACGGGGCGAATCCTTTCAAGATTTCGAATGTCTGCCTAGATCTGAAAAGATGAAGAGCTGCAGAAATACGCTCTGTGAGGCTGTGGTCTGGCCCCCTGACTGTGGCTCCTGCGTCCTGGCCCCAAAATGCCATACATAATAGGGGCACCTGGGTGGTCCCAAAATGCCGTATGTAATAGGGGCGCCTGGGTGGCTCAGTCGGTTAAGCGTGGGCCTTCGGCTCAGGTCCTGTGTGTGCTGTGAGGCACGGTCTTGCTACTGGAAAGATCTCCTGAATAAGAATATATATTCTCTCTTCCACCCAAATCCTAGAAGAATCCAAACCCAATGACCTTCCTCATTGTCTTGAAGGCACAGATATTTTTTTCTAGACCCTTCATTAATCGCGAACTCTTTGAGAGCGGGGTTTCATCTTCTAACACTTTGCACTCCATACTCTCATGTTATAAACACAATAACCGGACAATAATACGTATCTTTGTGTTTTGTTTTTTGTTCTTACTAAGCAGCAAATGCATTCCTCAAGAGAAGAGAGCTTTATCTATTCTCCTAACCTCTGTACCCACCTCTCAGCTGGTCTAACACATAACAGGTGCTTGGTGCAATGATTGAATGATTGCTCATTGAGTGCATGGAGACTCGAGCTCTTTCTCTCAATTCAACTGATGGTTCAGGTTGGACGTCCCTAGAGTAGATTCCAGAAATACTACAGACAACTTCATGTGTGGGCATCCTCTTCAGTAGCACAGGGCCTCATGCTTACAAGGATCTTCCACTAGCACTATCTTCCAGCATAGAGCTATGCTGTCACTGTTTGGTAATTCCTAAGTTTAAGTAAACAAGAGACTCATGTTTTCATTTCGCACTGAGCCCCACAAATTAGGTAGGCAGTCTTGTCTGTGGCTTTTACGCTTTACCGACAGACACTACCTATCCCTGTGGAGGGAGTACTGAATGGGTGTTGTAAGGTTTTTGACAAGTTGGCCAACCTTCCAAATAGAGAGGGCATCCTATAAATTGCCTGCATAATGGAAAGGAGCCCTAAAAAGGCACTCGGTTTGGACAAAGTCTTCTTCCGACAGTTGTACAACCCCGGACGTAGGCTTTTGATCATGAAGTAGAGCTCTATCACTATCTTCTCCTCACCAGGAATTATTTCTCATGTTGGTATACTTCTCCTCCACCCAAATCCTAGGAGAATCCAAATCCTAGGGGCTTCCTCAATGTTTTGCAGGCACAGGTATTTCTTCCAGACCCTTTATTAATTGCAAGTTCTTTGAGAGAAGGGTCTCATCTTCTCTCACTTTACACTCCATGCTGTGTCATATTATAGACGCGGTGATCAAACAATAATATTAGGATCTTATTGCATCCTTCTGCGTGCTAAAAATACTTTCAAGTAAATTATGTCATTTAATTATTTCTTTTTTCTTAAGATTTCATTTATTTATTCATGAGAAACAGAGAGAGAGAGGCAGAGAGACAGGCAGGGAGAAGCAGGCTCCATGAAGGGAGCCCGACACAAGACTCGATCCCGGGACCCCAGGATCACGCCCTGGGCCAAAGGCAGGCACTGAACTGCTGAGCCACCCAGGGATCCCCACATTTAATTATTTCAATAACTCCATGAGGTTATCAGGGAAGCTATAAAGGGAAAACATTCCTGTGTTTCCCATGCCCTCACACACAACACTTCCCACACCAGAAGTGTGGGTTTTCCACACATCAAGCAATTCTGTGACACTAGCTGAGTGTCCCACAATTTATTCTGACACCATCTACCAGGGCTTCTGATCCCAGCATGGACAGATGTTCACCAACCCAGAAGCTCTCCAAACCTAGTACTTAGGGACTTTTATGGAAGCTTCGTTACATAGGAATAATGGATCATTAACTCAGCCCCCAGCCGTCCTCTCCTTCTTGGAATATGAAGGGTGGAGCAGAAAGTTCCAAGTTTCTAATCATGGCTTGGTCTTCCTGGTGACCCACCCCCATCCTGAAGCGATTGAATAGCCCACCATGAACTGCCTCATTAGAACAGAAGACACTCCTATTACCCAGGAAATTCCAAGGGATTTAGGAGCTCAGTATCAGGAACTGGAGCCAAAGAACAAATACTGGAACAAAAGATGCTCCTGGTGCTCTTCTTGTCACCTAGGAAATGTCAATGCTTTGAGGGGCTCTGTGAGAGGAACCAGCGTCAGAGACCAGTAGATACATTTGTCTTACTTCACAGCAGATATTTATTCTTTTTATTCATATTGGGAAGCGTGAAGTCCGAGCAGCTTCAGTAACTGGCTCTATCTACATGGATCCAACTTCCAGATCAAATATCCAATTCTGAGCTCCCTCTGTTAAACCTGGGCCTTGTACTTTCACCACCTTCTGGTACTTTCACCACCTTCTGGAATCTCCACTTGGATGCCTTACGGCATGCTCCACTCAACCCTACCCAACCAACCATAGCATCCCCCACTCCTTCCCTGCCCCACCTTGCTCAAACCTGCTCCTCTTATGGTCCCTTTGTTCACTAACATCCCCGCCTTCCTCCTAATCACCTAAGCCAGACACCTGGGAGTCATCCTCTACCCCACCCCTGCTCCGCCACTCTGAGTCCAGTGGAGCCCCAAATCCTGCCAGTCCTCTTTGACCGTGTTTATCTTTAGGACACTCATGCCTGGCACAGAAACTGAGGCATCTTAGCGTCTCCGTACATTTTGGATGAATGAAAATAGATTTGGCTGTATCGGTGGCCAAAGTGATCTCCCAGGTCACCACTCTGGCTGCTTTCCATCTGGAGCCTCTTTGTCACCCCGCTCTCCTGGGCGGTGGAGGCCAGCGGGAAAGCCTGAGAAAGGAAGCCCTTCTCCTCCCACATGGGCGGCTGCCGGAGGGGAGAGGAATAAGCCCTTACACAAACACCTCTGCCTGCAGTGTCAGGTCGCTCACAGGTTTTCCAGCCGCGCTTCTGTTGTTGCTCTGACATTTCTCCCCACACAGGCCTCACCTCTCAAAGCTATGGTGAAGTCTGGCTGCTATACAGACCCCAAATACCTCCTCACCCTGGGATTTTCAGACAAGGCAGATCATATTTAAGATGGAAATCCCAAGCACTGGCCACAGAGAGACCAAATGTTTTGGAGATGCCATGATAGAACGTTCCAGAGGACATCCTGAGAAATGCTCATAGATCAAGCCAGGCAAAGAGACTAGAGATTACAGGGTGATCTGAAAATAGGAACCACAAAGGGCCAGAGCTGGACACATTGTGGTAAATCTGAGGGTAAAAAGGAAATCATGCAGAGGAGTGAGGGGGGGCGAGAAGGAGGGTGTGGGGCGGGGAGAGAGGGAGGGAGAGAAAGAGAGAGACATGAGGGAGATGCAAAGAGAGGCTGCCTGGGGGAGGTCAGGGGGGAAATAAAAAAAAATAAAAAGGAGAAGTAAATAGACGGTTGACCTTCACTGGGCGAATAAAGGAGATACAACTTGTCGGAAGTTTATTAAGCATTTGGGGACCCTTCATTTTTTTTTTTTTTTTTTTTTTTTTTGCTTCCTTTGTATTTTTCATTGTTTCTTTTTAGGTCTGTTTATTTCTGTTTTAAATTCTCTCTCTCTCTCTCTCTCTCTCTCTCACACACACACACACACACACACACACATACTCACCCTCACTTGCTATACCTGCTGAAGCAACTTAGCTTAAAAGTCATTCAAAGTAACTTGCCTTAACCAGTCCAATGAGGGCAGGAAGACAGGTGAGAAGTTTGTTCCCGGGCCACCCTGTGGGCCCCACGCATCTGAAAGGCCTTGCCTTGCACAACCACATTCCTCCCTCCTCCCCTTCACTTGGGAAGGTAATTTCACACTGAACACAGTGGTGTTGGCAGATGCCTTTAATTAAAAGTGCAACAGCCCCCACCGTGGAGGATCCCCCGAGCCCTCAGCACTGACAGTAAGACAGGAAATTATAAGGAAGTTGAGAGATCCCTGTAGGAAGCCAGGAGGAAGTCTGGAACCTTTCCAGGGTCAACAATACAGAAAAGAATATGCACACGGAGGGGCCTTGGTGAGAGTGGGATGGTCACAGGCAAGGGGGACACACTCCATCTCCCAGCAGGTACCCAGAGGCTCCGGAAAGGGCCAGTGGGTGCCCAGCTCTGACCTCAAAGAGGCGCGGGCTGCCCAGATTCACTCTCCCATAGGCCCCCCATCGCCCTGCCTTGGCTCCTGCGGCTTCTCTCCAGGAACCCCTGGGAGATGCACGAACCTCTAAGTGATGTGTCCTGCAGGCCCCGGGAAGCAGCGAGTCGGGCATTTGGCTGTATCGGTGGCCAAAGTGATCTCCCAGGTCTGCATGGGGGCTCTGGCTGCATGGGGGGCAGGCTGCTCCGGGCCCAGCGGACCCCACAGTGCAGGGCACCCGCCTGGAGTCGGCGCCGCATGGGCCCTGGGGCCGTGACACGGTCTCGTGTGCAGAAAGCAAATAACGTATGGGGGGGGGGGTGCTGCAGAAACTGAATGGAAAGTCGATCCAGGGGCGTCTGGGGGCTCAGCGCTGCAGCGGCTGCCTCCGGCCCAGGGCATGACCCCAGGGTCCTGGGATCGAGTCCCGCGGCGGGCTCCCTGCAGAGCCTGCTTCTCCCTCTGCCTGGGTCTCTCTCTTTCTCTGTGGGTCTCTCATGAATAAATAAATAAAATCTTGAAAAAAAAAAAAAAAGAGTCCTGGGGCAGCCCGGGTGGTGCAGCGGTTTAGCACCGCCTTCGGCCCAGGGCGTGACCCTGGAGACCCGGATCGAGTCCCACGTCGGGCTCCCTGCAGGGAGCCTGCTTCTCCCTCTGCCTGTGTCTCTGCCTCTCTCTCTCTAGCTGTGTCTCTATGAATAAATAAATAAAATCTTAAAAAAAGAAAAAAAACCAAGTCCTTCCATAGGGCAGTGTCTGGGCGGCGGAGCGACCCGTGTCCCTGCAGACACCGCGCTGCGGAGAAGGGGCCCCTGCGGTGTGGAGGCAGTCGGGGAGTCGGGGGCACGGGGGGCATAATGACTTATTATGATATATCATTAAAATGTTTGAAAAACTCCCTCTGTTTCTAATGGACCTCCATGGAAACATGTTGAATCTCTATGTCAATAACAAGGCCACATATTGAATTATTTCTGAGCAGTGAATTCATCGTACAAGATAGGTTTCAATTTTGTAGAAGAAAATGAAATTGGATATTGACTTCTCAAAAAAAAAAGGGTACAGACTCCCCTGGGCCAGGGCTCCTCCGTCTGCAGTGCCCCCCAGCATGCTGGGACCATGTCTGGGAAGTGGGGGGCCAAGGCAGGGACACCTGTGCTGAAGCTCCTGACATGCCCACGGCTGCCTCTCCTCCCGGGAGCCCAAAGCCCTTTGAACAGGATCTCACTAATTCAGCTACCAGGAGGCGGGGGAGGGGGGGGGTCCTGAAAAAAAAAAAAAAAGCATTTTCTTTAGACTTTGAGCGGAACAGCAATGACTGTGCAGTCCCCAGTCTGCGTCCAAGGCCTCCTGGTTCCTGCTGTCGAAGCAGACCACTTAGGAAGCTGTCAGACGGAGGCCTAAGTGACCTGCCACACAGAACAGGTGTGGTACCCAAGGAAGACGGGCCACCGTCCCCAGTCACCGTGCCAGGTGTTGGTTTATGGTTTCATAAAGCAGTGGCTATTGCTTTCCAGAGCAGGCCTGGACTGAGGTAAATGCTCTCTTTTTCTCCCACTTCCAGACAGTTCTTCTTCTAGAACCCAGTGCTGTTGGAAGCCACGCCAGCAGACCAGTCCCATTGCTGCCATCCCCTCTGACTGGCGTCTACCCACCACCTGGCTATCACCCCTTGTCCTCTGGTTGGTTTCAATCGTTTTCCCACCATTGCTATTCCCTGTCATCAGTGTTAGTGACCTCAGCATCCACATAGATGTCCCCAGTAATGAACGTGCGTTGGCCCCACCAGGGGACAGACTCGGACCAGACCTCCACCTATATCACCTGGTCTCCCAGGGGCCACTCTACCCGCAGCGCCGTGATGATGCCTAAGTTCTCCTGCTATTCCTGAGAGCTCAGACCCCCTTGATCCACTTAATTGTTGGCAAGGGTGGACATTCCCTCTTCCCTAGTAGCCTGTGAATTGTGAGGTGGCCACAGGCCTCTTTGGGGAAAGTTCAGGAGATATAAGCTGAAGCATCCTTGTCTTGGCCCATTTGGGCTGCTACAGCAAACCACCACAGTATGGGCAGCTCATAAACCACAGACATTTATTTCTCGTGGTTCTGGAGGCTGACAGTCCAAGGTCAGGAGCCCGTGGCCCAGGTTCCAGCAGGGGCCCCTCTTCTGGGTGTACACCTTCGGCTTCTCACTACACCCTCACATGGTAGGAAGCTCTATGGAGTTTCTTTCATAAAAGCACTAATCCCCTTCAGGAGGGCTCCACCCTCATCATCTAAACCCCCCGAAGTCCCCACCTCCTAACACCATCGCATTGGGCACTGGGATTTCAACCCATGAATTTGAGGGGACACAAAAAGTCAATCCATAGCAGTTCTTCAGGGAGAACTGAACTCCCCTTCTGGCAATGGGCCCCAGTCTATGACCTGATTTGACCTGGGAACTGGGTGAAGAAACCATAATCTCCTATTTCAACAGCTCACAGCCTTGTGGCATATGGTGGCCAGGTGACCCGTGTGGGGATGCATCGTTATCCCATTCTACATCCTCCCCAGGGGCTTCCATGCACTCGGAGTAAAGCAGGCTCCTACCTGTGGACAACAATGTCATTCGTCATCTGCACTGGCCTCTCTTCAAGTCCTTCCTCGTCTCTGCAACCTGTACTCCACTCCCACTGGCTTTCTTGCTCTTTCTGCTCTTCTTCAGCTTGGAATGATTTTTTTCCTCCACCTCACTCCATGATTTTTGAGCCAATGCTTCGGCCTTCCTCACAGTATTAATGCTGTCGAGCAGCATGTGTGTGTGTGTGCATGCGTGTGTGTGTGTGTGTGTGTGTGTGTGTGTGTATCATAAGATCCATGAGGGGCTACACTGCCTTTCGGCCCCTCTATGCCCAGAAAAATAGAACAGTAATTGCCATGTAGACTCTCAGTTGCAAAGAGACCAGAGACTCTACAAATGATGACGTAAGGTGAAACTAGAAGTGTTATGATCATGATGAGGAACAGCAAAAATGTTAAAGAATGTGAATGATAGATATTTTCCAAGTCCATAAAAAGCTGAAACGAAATAGGAAAATTTTAAGAATTAAAAGAGGAAAAGAAATGCAAAGAAAAAACAGTTCATTGTAAAATGCGTATATTTGGGTCACCTGGGTGGCTCGGCCAGCCGGTTTAGTGTTCAACTCTTGATTTTGGCACAAGTTGCGATCTCAGGGTGGGGAGATTGAGCCCCGTGTTGGGATCTGCACTCAGTGTGGATGGAGTCTGCTTCTCCCTCTCCCTCTGCTCTCTTGCTCTCTCCAAGTAAATAAATAAATAAAATCTTTTAAAAAAAAAAGTTCCTTAAAACAGTGGTTTAAAAATAATAAAATTAACCAAATAAAAAAATAAATTAAATGTAGTTATTTACAGTCCTGAAGAAGAGGATGGTGTCATGAACGTTCACCATTTCAAGTCAGTATGTCTGATTAGTTTAAGGGTGTGTAACCACTCACTTCTTTTTTTTTTTTTTTTTTTTAGAGATTTTATTTATTTATTCATGAGACACAGAGAGAGAGAGGCAGAAACACAGGCTGAGGGAGAAGCAGGCTCCCTGCAGGGAGCCTGATGTGGGACTCGATCCCGGATCCCAGGATCATGACCTGGGCTAAAGGCAGACGCTCAACCGCTGAGCCACCCAGGCGTCCCCCACTCACTCCTTTTTTGCTGGATAAACTATACATTGCCTTTGTGGCACTTTACAGCTTAAAAATGCTGCCAGGTCAATTATTTCATTTGACTTTCCAAATGACCTTGTTGAGTCTGTCGAGCAAATATCCCATCCCTAGCCATGCTTGTGGCGATAGATTTCCATGGGTTGAGAGCCTTGCCTGAAAGACCTGGAAACAGCTGTTAGGAGGCAAAAAGAGAATTTTTCAACAAGTCGAGTTTTTTATTTGGTATTTTATTTTATTTTATTTTACTCCAAAGTCTAAGACACTTACATTCTGCTTTGCAATAATAAGCACCTATTGTGATTCTTTTTAAGCAAACATACTCTGAAATTTCCTATAAGAGAAAAATAATTCTGTCTCTGTGAAAATTGTCCTGTATAGAACTTTTTAGGTTATCATCTCTGTCGTAATCTGTACTTACCACAAGAGGGCTGAGGATGGGGCTCCATGCTTAGTTTTGTCCTTGTCAAGAAGAAGCTGTTTATACAGCTCAAAATAAACTTTAAAGTTCTCACTTCAGTGGAGAAATCCACCAGTCTTGACGTCCTAGATATCTGGTTAAGTCACTAATTATTTCATAAAGCTGATTTTTTAGCCCTTTCACTAAACTGCTTTGTCGTGATTTGGTTCTTTCTCCTACGAATTGTTTTTATCTTCTGATTTCACATTTCAAGCTGAACAGCTTACTAATACTTATTTGCATAATATTCAAAAACAACCCTTTTTTAAATTACATGTAAAAATAGGAAAATGATTCATTTTTTTTATCATTTACATTCTCCCAGTTAGCTGAAAGGTAGGTGGTCCAAACTAAATTCTCATTATGTGTGAACAGCCAATGATACAGGGTTGATGGGCCTAGACTCTAAGTCTCTGAAATGACCTGCTAAGAAACTTTGCTGTTTCAAGATGATCATCACGGGGCCCCTTGGTGGCTCAGCGGTTGAGCATCTGCCTTTGGCTCAGGACGTGAACCCGGGGTCCTGGGATCGAATCCCACATTGGACTCCTTACAGGGAGTCTGCTTCTCCCTCTGCCTGTGTCTCTGCCTCATTCTGTGTGTCTCTTATGAATGAATGAATGAATAAAATATTTTTAAAAAGATGATATCATTTTCCAATTTCCAGATTTAACCCAAGGCTGAGTCACAAGCAATACAAGCTTTCCTTTCTACAGGTGGCGATGACTACGTGTCATTGGTTTTCAATCATTACCTGTTACGTTATGCACTCGGACATCTCTGGCTCTCTGTGACTTTTCCAATAGCTGCAAAGAACAAGTAAATTCCACGGAGCCCAAAGGATTCAATCAACTCTGCTTCTTATTGTAGTCAAAATTAGTCATGTCTCTAATTAGGGCTATTGATTAGAGGCTAAAAAACCTAGGAATAGATCAATATTATTGTGGAAGATTGAGGAATTATAACTAGTCTGGTTTCAAGCATTTTCTCCTTTATATTCTTCAAGATACAAGAATTGCTGGGTAGGTGCCCCTCCCCCCAGAAAGGCAATCTATTATTCCTGAACACAATTTTTAATCCCATTTGCTACCGTCACATTTTAGAATACTACAGTTTTGAAATACTGAAGTTGCCCGAAAGTAAAATCTAAATATTAAAAAGATACGATGTTTTTAAAGGAAAATAAGTTTAATGCACCCATTCAATAATATGGGCAGTAATGAGCATACTTTATCAACTTTAGAATGCACATTTTTCCACATGTTTTAACATACCTGAAATGGGCATACATCTTACCATAAATGGCAGCGATTAAAATTGGCGACATTTTTGCTCTTTCTCACTGGAAGGCACACAACTGGGAAAGAAATAATGGTGCATCTTAAAATTGATGCCTTATTAAATCTGATGAGATGTCTCATTAGAAAGGAACCAAAAATATTAGAAGTGAGCTGAGCTCCTAAAACAGCACCTTGCACCCAAGAGAAAGTACACCTCTGCTAGATGATGTTTTCGGGCAGTCGGATAGGTTCTAATTAAGTATTTCAATCTGTAGCTTACTAACACTAACACAGTGATGATGCACTTGATTGCACCAAATTAAATACAAATGGAGTGACTGTGTCGGCTGGTTGTGAAGCAGGGTTTTCTAGTAGCTCCTGTTCTTCTGTGGCTGATGAAAAGTAGGCTTAGGGTGGTTGACACAGACACAAAGGAAAAATTGCCACATTCCATCATCTACGGCTTAGCTATCTGTTTCATGTAGCTTTGGCCATGTCATATCATCTAAACAAGACAACAAGGATGAAAGAAATTATCTAAATCCGAGTTTCTCAACCCCAACACTATTGACATTTTGGACTAGATAATTCTCTGTTGGGTGTGTAGGGATAGTCTGGTGCATCACAGGATATTTAGCAGCATCACTGGCTTCTACCCACACTAGATGCCAGTAGCACCATCCTCCCCACCACCTCCCAGTTTTGACACCAAAAAGGTGTCCAGACATTGCCAAATATCCCCCCAAGGGGCAAAACAGGTTGAGAACCACTGCTCTAGGTCTTTTCCCATGCTACAGTATTCCCAAAGAGTCAGATGAGGGATTCAGATAAAAAAAAATGCAAAAACAGGGCAGCCCTGGGGTGGGGGTCGGGGTGGGCTCAGCTGTTTAGCATCGCCTTCAGCCCAGGGTGTGATTCCAGAGACCCAGGATGGAGTCCCAAGTCAGGCTTCCTGCATGGAGCCTGCTTCTCTCCCTCTGCTTGCATCTCTGTCTCTCTCCCTCTCTCCCTCTATCTCTCTCTCTCTTTCTCTCTCTCTCATGAATGAATAAATAAAATCTTTAAAAAAAAAAACTTAATTCATAAAACCTCCCCTTGCAAATGATAGAAGTGATCTAAAACTTCAAAGATATTTTCAAGTTTCGGGGTTACCAAAATTCTAGTAGATTTAGGATTAGAAATGTATATATATACACACACACACACACACACATATATAATAGAGCATTTGAAGGCGTAATTGAAATAAAACACACAGCATTTACTCTCAAACAATTCTTAAAACTATGAAAATATATTGATGTACACATGGTCAAAGGGGAATCTGAAAAAGTAAACTGATCTATTTGGCTGATGGGATTGTGGGTGTCTTTAACTATTGTTATTTATGCCATGAACAACTATGTCCTGCTTTTGGTTGTTTGATAATCACAAATAAAGATCAACGTGAAAGGATCAGAATGATTAACTGTCTAGCATTTTCCAGGTGATTACTAAATACCAGACACAGAGCTGTATGCTTTATATGTACCAACATATTAAATTTCTACAACACTCTTGAAAGTTTGTCGTCATTTCCAGAAAGAAATTTTGACTTTCCCAAGATTACAGTTTATAATAGTGTAGCCCAGACTCAACCCCCAGGCTATCTACCTTCTTACCATATCAATTCTGACCGTGCTCTGCAACAACCACAACTTTAGCCCGACTGCCAATACTTCCCTATTTCAATTCTCTATCCCAACCAGACTGGTCTCCTCATGGGGATTAACCACATACCTTGCACTTCTCTTTCCAGGCCTTTGCTCACACTGCTTCCCCCTGGGAAGTTTATTTTCTTCTATTTGTTTGTTTGTTTGTTTTTTAAACCATATCCTTCCTCTCATCCTTAGTTTTAGATCCATTTTCTCCATGGAATTGTCTGAGATTATTCGAGCCACGGTAATCCCCTGTTCTCTGCATACTTTTTATTTCTGCCTAATTAGGCACTTGTTATACAAGATTTCACTTTTCTAACTCCTGATAACAAGAGCTAATAGGTATATAGCCTTTAGTAAAGAGTTGTATGTAAATGATCTCATGTTATCCTGACCACAAACCTGATTTTTGTTACAGTCATTTCACAGATTAAGGTGTGTCTGATGGTCAGAACGAACTGGATTCAAGGATCCAGTTGATAAGTGGCAGACCAGAAGTCTCCTAACTCCATATCTCATGTTCTTTCTTAAAAACCAGGACTTGTAGGGATGCCTGGGTGGCTCAGTTGGTTGAGCATCCAGCTCTGGATTCTGTCTTGGATCACAGTCTTGGACCATGGGATCAAGCCCACACTCAATGTGGAGTGTGATTTCCCCCTCCCTATGTCTCTCCCTCGCTCAAATAAATAAATAAAATCTTAAAAGAAAAATAGGACTTGTAGCCCCAGTGTATATAAACACATAAAAATCAACTCACCAACTAAACTACAAATGCCATGTTTTAAGTCCTACTTCCCTCCTCTTACCTCAGTACTTAGTATGTACTCAGTAAGTACTTAGGAAGCAGTTACTAAATACTTAGAATAATCGTTCATCAGTTGGATGATTTTTGCTTCCTAAACCTCAGAGCATAAAGCAACAATAACAGTAATAACTAATGGACACTGATCTCTATCTGTGTGCCGGTCACTGTGCCCAGCACCATATAGGGACCACAAATGAAGAAACTGAGTATTAGTGACATTGGAGGATTCATAAAGTGTCTTGTCAACTGAAACCTCAATCCATCTGCACTTGGATTTCTGCCTGAAGTTGGCTGTTCCTCTTCAGATACATCTACAGGTATTTTTCCACATTTAGTCCATAAAATGCTTTTGAATCCTATGGGAAATTACTATTTTATCCCCATTGTAGGGAGAAGAAAATGAATTCAGAGAGATTAAGTAACAAGAGTAGAAGTTTGAAGCAGATTTCAATCCAGCAGCCTAACTCCTAACTTTTAATAGCACTTCACTATGGACAGCAAACATCTCTAAGACTTGTGTTTATACTGGTATAAACTGGTATATAACATAATATAAACATATGGGCGCCTGGATGGCTCAGTTGGTTAAGCATCTGACTTTTGATTTGGGCTCAGATCATGGTCTCAGGGTCTTGAGATCAAGGCTTGTGGCGGGCTCCATGCTCAGTGGGGAGTCTGCTTGAGATTATTTTCCTTTTCTCCCTCCCTCCCCCTCTCCCCTTACCCCCACCCCACTCGTGCTGGTCTCTAAAATAAATAAATAAAATCTCAAACATATATGCAATATATTCATACGTATATATCTTCTGTTAATATACAAAGTTTCAAAGCAGATCTAATTTCTAGAATATCAAATTTTCTGATGTCATGATGTCAATAGCACTTTAGAAGTTCCCAAGCAGAGGAGACAGCCAGAAGGACAAACATCAGAGTATTTGTTCTTCTTGGTTCAACACTCAAGAGCTGTCTCGGCGCACCAGCCCATCAGAGAAAATGATCGTCTTGCTATTTCCCCGGCCAGGGTGGCGGGGGCTCAGCAGAGGCCTGCTGCAGCACAGGATGAAGTTCATTTCCTTGAACGAGTCTGCCCACCCCGGCAACATGCATTACATGAAAAATGCAGGTGCCTTCATCAGGTAAGCATTGTCGGTAATCCCCGGTTGTTGAGAGCTATTTGGCACACTCTCAGGTAGCTGACATGCAAACAATATGTAATCTGGTTTTCAGTAAGGTAATTACCGAGCAAACCTGCGTGGTCTCCAGACCTAAGCGGCCCATTACGACACACTGGATGGTGCACCTGAGTAAGCTTACAGTCACTAAAAAACTTTTATCTTTAATCACAAGAATATGTCAAAATGATGGCTTTATTTGTGTGCCAGCTTAAACCACCTACATCGTAGGGACCTCCTCACTCTTTCTTATTTAGAGTAGTGTGGATCTCAAAAGTAGCTTTTACCTAGTTTAGTTCAGGAATGTACCTACAGGAGGGTGGACCAGATTTGTTACCCCCAACCAGGGACCGCTCTGCCCGAGGAGACCCAAAGTTGAGAATCTTTGTCCTCATCACCAAAGGCTCCTGTTTCCAGAAATCGGGCTGAAATTTCATACCGGTCTTTCCATCACTGAGCATCCTTTCAGCTTTTATACATGAACTTCCTACAAATATAGTTCTTTTCAGAGGCTGGTGGAGAATGGCAGTACTTTTCCACTGGTGGTCATGAAGCCCTTGGCAATGGAGAATTTAAGTAGTCAGCGATCATACCTGAGGAATTTTCAGAACATTCTGCTGAAGTCAATCAGCTTAGAGATGGTAAGTAATTTATAGAACCAGCTTGCCAATATGGGGATTATTATTATTATTATTATTATTATTATACATACATACAGGTGAGTTTTTAAAAATATATATTTTAGTGTGATTCTAATAATATAAACATCAGGTCCAAATCCAGGGTATTGATTTTTCTTAAAAGCAAGTCCATCTCTCTTAGATGATTTTTGTCAATTGGCTTAATCTCCCCATGCCTCAATGTCCTTCCACTCATTAATTAACAATGTCTTTGTTGTCTTATTTGTGCCAGACTGTAGTCTAGGCTCAGCAGATAAAATGCCCAAAGAAATGGATGAAAAGAAAGAAATCTGCTTCAGAGAGCTGACATTCAAGAGGAGAAAATTGTACAATGAACAATACATAGACTATGTAAAATAGTGACAAATTCTATGAAAATAAAACAGGAAAGAAAATTGCAAATCCCAGTGTAGAAAGGCATAAAGGGGTTTATAGTTTTCAAGGGGGCTATCCAAGGTCTCTCCTAAGAAGGTGACATTTGAGCAAAGTCCTGAAGGAGTGAGGGAGTAAACAATGTGGCTATCTCGGGGAGAGCATTCCAGAAGGATGCAGACAGGAAAAGAAATGCAAAGGTCCTGAGGTACAAAGATGCCTGGTACATTTCAGGGGTGGCAAGGTGGCTGACCAGTGTGAGCAAAGGGGAGGCAACAGGAGGCCAGATTTTGTTAGGTCTCTTAGGTCATTATAAGGATGTGGGGTTAAAGCATTAGACTTACAGCATCAGACTTTAGAACATTTGTTTTCAGGAGTATGCATGATCCGACTTGCTTTTTTTTTTCTTTTTTGGGAGGGGAGAGAGAGAATCTAAGCAGGCTCTATGCTCAGCATAGAGTCCCACATAGGGCTTGAATCTCCCAACCCTGGGATCATGACCTGAGCTGAAATCAAGCCAGAAGCTTAAACAACTGAGCCACCCAAGTGTCCCAATCTAACTTGCATTTTAAAAGGTTTATGCTAACTTCTGTGTGGGGATTAGACAACAAAGGAGCCCAAAATTCACTGCTTACTCATCCAAGGACATCAAGTAGCTGCCATCGTAATAATCCAGGCATAGGACAACTATGGCTTGGATTAAAATAAGACCAGTGAATGTGGTTGGATCCTAGCTATATTTTTGAAAGAGAGTCAACAGAATTTCAGCAGAACAGTGTGGGATGTGAAAGAAACCAAAGATGACACCAAAGTTCTGGCATAGGAACTAGAACAGACTTGCCCTTTGTTGGAGGGAGGAACAGAGTGTGAGAAGCAAGGTTGCTATAGTTGCACTGCGGAAACTAGGAGTTCAGAAAGAGTCGTGTGGAGTGTGGAGTATAAATTAGGCATCCCAGGGGCCCTGATGAATAAGTAGTTGATTATATGGGTCTAGAACACAGGAGATGGGTCTGCACGGGAAATGGCACTTGGAATCATCAGCATAGAGATGGCATTTTAAACCCTAAGAATGCATGAGATCACCTTGGGGTAAGCCTCCAGAATTCAATGGTATAAGCAATGATGGGGAAGCAGAGGAAGAAACTGAAGGAATGCTGCCCGGGGCGTGCTAATTGCCCGAGAGCTGAGGACAATGTGTCTAGAAGGATAGAGTAAGCGGCTCTGTCAAGGTTGACTGAAGTCTCCTGAGTTGAGGGCTTAGAACTGACCCTGGAGTAGCAACACTGAAGTCATTGATGACCTTGACAAGAGTCTTTTCTTCTTCTTTTTTTTTTTTTTTTTAAGATTTTTTAAAAAATTCTTTGAGAGAGAGTGTGTGTCTGTGAGCAGGGGGAGGGCAGAGGAAGAGAAAGAGAGAGAGAGTCCTCAAGCAGACTCCCCCCTTAGCATAAAGACCAGCCAAGTGGGGCTCTACCCCATGGCCCTGAGATCAACACCCAAGAGTCTTCCCTTCTAAAGAGAATAAGTGGGATCCCTGGGTGGCGCAGCGGTTTGGCGCCTGCCTTTGGCCCAGGGCACGATCCTGGAGATCCGGGATCGAATCCCACGTCGGGCTCCCGGTGCATGGAGCCTGCTTCTCCCTCTGCCTGTGTCTCTGCCTCTCTTTTTCTCTCTCTCTCTCTCTCTGTGTGTGTGTGACTATCATAAATAAATAAAAATTTAAAAAAAATAAAGAGAATAAGTGGAGAAGGATTAAAATGGATATAGGCAGTTCTTTTGAGAAGTTATGCTAAATAGAGAGCAAAGAAAGGGGCGGTAGCTAAAGAGAGGTGTGGAGTCAACGGAAACTTCTTAAAAACCAACTTCATTAAGGTGTGAAATACATACAATAAAATTCACCAATTTGGGGTGTACAGTTCAGTGAGTTTTGACACATGTAAATATCTATGCAATCACCACCATTACCAAGACGTAGAACATTTTGTGTCCCTTCCCACCCCTCGGCCTCTTGCACCCAGACCCAGGTAACCCCTTATCTGCTTTATATCACTATAAATAAAATTCATCTTTTAGAGTTTCAAATAAGTGGAATCACACAGCATGTCATTTCCTATGTCTATCTTATCTTGCTTAGCATAATGTTTCTGAGAATTGTATGTCGATGCATATGAATCAGTAGTTACTTCCTTTCTATTGCTGGCTGGCATTCCATAGCATGGATATACCCCAACTTATTTATCTGTTCACCTACTGATAGACACTTAGGAATTTCCAGTTAGATCTTTATGAATGACTCTGCTATAAACATTCATGTCCATCATTGTGGATATTTGTTTTCATTCAATGGAGAGTTGTTTGATTTGATGTTGTTTTTTTAACTTCAACGATATTTAGAAATCACAATTTTAGTGATGGTAGTGATGAAATTTTGAGCTTGTCATAAAATCGCAGTCCTAGGATGAGATAGTTTCTCAGGAAGTAAATAAGTATCATTCATCTATAGTCATTTTCAGTATTCCACGGTAGTATCTCAGGAAGATATATTGTCCTTGCCTTCCAGTGACACAAAATCTAGTGAATTAAATAAAAATGTAAAGGAATTGAATGAGGATATACTCCTTAACAGAATAGGCACTACACTCAACGAACTTACTGTCCAAAGAGGTGAAACTGACCACAATTATAAGTTGGCTTAAACTTATATAACTCTTTATGTCATTATCTACAAACATCTATAAAGAGTTATATCATGTGAAAGAATGAATGTATTAATGTTAAAGAAAAGTCAGGTATGTGTATGATACTGACTCTGATGACTGTCATTGTCTTCGTCACCAATTGCATACACCATGCCCCCCAACAAAGCCACATTGGGTGCATTATTAGCGCCTTCCCATGAGCTTGGTGACCAACCACTAGTGTATAATTAAAGAAGCTTAGCCTGTGTATTTCTAGTTCTGCCTAATTTACTTTTTGCATGATTTCTGATAACCTTCAGAACTTTCTAGACTTTTCTATATTCCTCTTCTCTTCTAGTAAAATGTAAATACCAACATCTGAGTGACATTAATAAAATGCTACCGAATTTACTCTGTTTCCTGACTGACAGCAAAATATTAACATGAGAACATGACTTTTTCCGTGTACCCAGATATTTTACTCTCAAAACTGTACATATTAAACCCTATTTCTTCCAACCTGCTAGGAATGGATGGACCAGAGTATATTAACAACTAAGTGCTAGTCTGGCACTTCCAACTAGTCTGAGGTATTGTTGGGGGTGGGCCTGATGCTCACAGCATGGTGTCTCCTGCTGGACATAAAAGATATCACAGAACACTGAGCTCAGACACAGCCACTCTGAGGCCATGACAAAGTAAGACAGAACAAGAGTATTTCATAATTTTATCTAAGTACAGACAAAAATATGGCCATTGTGTGATCTACAAAATACCAAATATTCCAGTCGCGCCTGGCCGACTGCTGTTTCTTTACCAATTACAGCTTTATCCTTGCTCTATACTCTCCTCCCTATGGATAAGGCTCTATTACTGAGATGCCTAATTCTAGACTTGTCCCTGATTTCTGACAAAAGCCACTCTAGAACCAACTCTGCTCCTTTAGCCCCTCTTCTAACGTCACCCAACCGAAGTCCAGATTCTATAAAATGTCATTTCTAATATCTTCTCATCAAGACATCCCACAGAGCCTCGCAGTCGACCTCTTTCTCCATGTAAAGCGTCATCAACTCAACTTGCTTGACTCCAGGTGTGTCTCCAATGGTCTTAGCCTGGAGGACATAGACCGCACATTTGCCCTAGAATTTTCAGTACAGGAAAAAGGAAGCAGGGCTTTAAGATGTTACATATCTCAGAAGTATTAACACTTAACAAAATTACTCTTGTTTGAACACCTTCCTGAAAGGGGCGCCTGGGTGGCTGGCTAAGTCCATTGAGCATCTGCCTTTGACTCAGGTCATGATCTTGGGGTCCTGGGATGGAGCCCTGCCTCGGGCTCCCTGCTCAGCTGGGAGTCTGCTTCTTTCTCCCTCTCTAATCCTCCCCGCACCCCCGCTCATGTTCTTCGTCTTTCTCTCTCTCTCTAAATTGAATAAATAAAAAATCTTAAAAAACAAAAACCTTTCTGAGACAAAGAAGTGACTCCCTACCATCAGAACAATATTCCAGGCAGCACAGAAGAGGAGGTAGAAATAAATGGTACTGGGGATGTCTACCAGAGTTCCCATGTGGAGCCCTCCCTCACAACCCTGCCTTCCCGATGCTGGCCAGTTATAGACACAGTCCCGCCTGGACTCAGAGTCAATCAGCCCTGACCAAGACAGGGATTAACACCTGTGTGTGGAGTCTGGAATTCATCTTGCCGTTGCAGGCCTGATGAGCCCCAAGCACCAGGTTGCAGCTCTCAATTTCCTGCTTAGTATTCCAGTCCACTGCTGGGTCTGGAGCTTTGCCTAGAACCATCAGAGCCCATTGGGCAGAGATCCAATTCCTTGTGGAGTCCTTGCCCTTGCCCCTCCCCTGGAAGTTGTAGTTTGTCCTGTCTATTCCCAGTTGCTGGCAGAGGCACCATTCCAAATGTGCTTATCCTCAGGAGCCATGACGTGGCTGACCTTGCTGACATGGCAAATTGTACCATTGGCTCTGGAGAGGGGCCCTTCAGCTGAGGAAGTTTCCCAGTGCTGCTCCCATCTGGTCCTGGGTTTCTCCAACACTTCCTCTTGGCCAGTGCCAGCATCCCTCACAGCTGAGCCCACCCAAGTTATAACAGCCTGGGCTCACCAGACACAGTTTATTCATGTGCAACTGGACACCTTCCCTGGCCATCACCCAAAAGAGAAAGTTGCTACAAGAACCGCCTGCTGAGTCTTCAAGACTTCCAGACGTAATTTCAGGTTCGGGAAAGCAATGGGAAACAGGGGAGGGTTGCCTCCTACCACATCAAGGAGTATGTAGCCAAAAGTAGAGTCCTTATTCTATATGCCTCAATCACTTCCTGGGAACAAATAAAGCCAACTTCTAAAGCCCTGTGACTTAAATACATATAGAACTTGATTCATACTAGAGTATTGAGTCCTGGCTAGAGGTGTAATGACCTCATAGTAAGCACTCAATAAATATCTGTTCAATTGATGATCAGGTCTGACAGATGGGAAAATTGAGGCCAGGTTCTGTTGCTGTTGCTCAGGATCACTCAGCCAGGGAGCACGGAGTTGGAACGAAGCCAGACTCTCTTAGCTCCCATCCATTCTTTCTGCTAGAGCAAAATCCTTATTAAATAAATATTGGTTAATTCATAATAGCACAGACTTTGGACTTCTATTTTTTTTACCAGTCTTTGATCTCTAAGATTATTGACGATTAATTAGTTATGTGGAAGCTAATATTGGCTACTTAAGCGCTTGGTCAAGAAATAACACCACATCTGTACCCCAATTCTGCGGCAAAATTGGGATAAGAACCCATCCATTACCAATAGCTTATGAACATTTATATCACGCAACAGAATATCTGAATATAAAGTGATTTTGTTAAAACTTAGAGCTTTCATGTCCTTGAACCGCGGAGTAGAAAAGGTGCATGAGGAAAAGATGAGCCATGGATGGAAGATGTGAAAAGAGGCACAGAAAAGGGATGGAAAGCCAAAGAAACGCCTTTGCAAATTTCCTGCAATTAACCCTACCTGCACCCCATCACTTCAGAAAAGGAGGCCTAAGAGGAAGAGGACAGGTTACACCATTGTTCTTCCTGAAACCTCCAAGGGTTGCTCTAAAGAGCACAACTCCTATTAAAATGCAAACACCAGCTGTGTTGGACCTAACATTTACTTAGACCTTAATTAGAAGGAATCCCTTTAATCAGATGATTTGCTTGCCCTGCTATCCAGTGTGGTCCATAAAGGGCCAGTAGCATAGGCATCACTTGGAAGTTCACGAGAAATGCAGGCTCTTGGGCACACTCTAGCTCCTTGAAGCAAAATCTGCAGTTTGCTCAGATTCGGGTTGGGGGAGGCAGGGGATTCTCATGCAGAGAGATGTCCCAGAGGCTCTGCCCTCTGCAGTTCTAAAGACACAAACTTGACTGATTCTTGAGACTCATTTGGTTCCCAGGCATCTTCAGAAGATGGGAGGAGCCACCAAAGACAAATTCACCTTCTTGGCATGTTCCTAAGGCCCCAGTGGCCTGCAAACATCTGTCTCCACCAGAAATCTCCGGAGTGTACAATGGATTGCTAAAGCCTGTGAGATTCATCCGACTGTGTCGAAATATGGACCATGTGGCAACATATGTACGAGAATTAACACAACTCAAGCCCTTGTGATTGGCGGTTAGCTGTTGCATTGGGCAAGAGGGATTACACAACTCTCCAAGGCACCCAGGCCTCCCAGGCGTGAGGAGAAACTGGTTCTCGTGTGCTTGTGAGTCTGTGTCAGAAGCTCTGATTAGTGTGAGACCCTCCAGACTGTGTAAAACCAGAGTCGTGCAATTGACTACAGAATGAGGATCAAGAGGTGCTACTCGGGGGTAGTAAACCACTTGTTTTTGCTTCATCCCCTGAAACCAGATTCCCTAAGTAGTATCTGTTTCAATATAATTACCTATGTTTAAGGATCAAATAAAAACAAGGAAAGTATCAGAGCCTCGATGATCTCTCCCTCTCTCTCCCACGACTCCAACCTACCTGCTTGGAATCATGACTGCGGAGAGGTCTGAAAGCTTTCAGCGTGTTTCCCCTGGAATGAAGTCTAAACCCCAAGGGCTAAAGGAAGTGGCCCCTTTGGCCAGCAGGGGGCACTGAAGGCCAGCAAGGGCTTCTCCCTGGGGCAGGACACCTGCCTAATCATGATTAGAGCCAGAGGGACCTGCTGGCTGGGCCCGGTAGGGAGGCTGAGTGCCCTAATCCAGGGGGGAGCTGCTTGGAAGGAGCAGAGATCCCAGAAGAGAGAAGTCCAGGAAGCAGTCAGGAGGCCGAGGGGGAAACCAGGCCCGACGGGCACCCGGACCTAGCCAGGCCTTGGAGTCCCAGGGCCGGCCTCCAGCCTCGGCTGCCGGGAGCGCCCTCAGACAGGGCTAGAGCTCAGTTTGTTTGAGAGAAGAGCTCAGCAGGTGGCCAGCCTCTCCCTCATCCTTCCCCCTACAGAAAGTCCCTTGCTTCCCCCTAGGGACACAGTGAAGGTTGGGATCGCAAGGAGCCAACTACCCTCCCATCAGGAGAGCTGATGGGATTTGGGGGAGACAGAGGAATGTGGGTTGGAAGGAGGAAATCACTACTACCAAGCAGAAGGCTTAAAAACTTGATGACCAGGGACGCCCAGTAGGGCATCTGCCTTCAGCTCAGGGTGTGACCCAGGGCTCCTGGGATGGAGTCCCACATCCGGCTTCCCGCAGGGAGCCTGCTTCTCCCTCTGCCTCTCTCTCTCTGCCTCTCTCTGTGTGTCTCTTATGAATAAATACATCAAATCTTAAAAAAAAAAAAAACCCACTTGATGACCATAATGTATTCATTATTACCCACCCCCTCCTTTGTAGGGCGACACTCTTTACTTTTAGGATTAAATCCAGCCCAGCCCCATGGCTAGGTTCCAGGGCACAAAGTTTGTAAAGATGCCCTGAGGCCAGGTATTCACATTTGAATTCCTGTTTTCCAAATACTGGGTGAAAATAAACTCCCTTTCCATTAAGCCCTACCCACCCCCACCCCCACCCCACCAAGGGCTCTGCAGATGGGGCCAAACTTTCTCAATTTTCAATATTCACTCCTGCTGTACCATTAAGACACCCACACTCAACAGATAATTGTGAGGTCAGTAGGAACGTTGGGTCCCCACCCACATGCCCATTCTAGAGAGAGCCCACACTGGGTGATCGGGGTGCAGAGCCACAGAAAAACTCGAAATGTGAAGACAGTGTTTTCGGAGGGAGGCTCATGAAGATCCTAATCAACCGGGTAAACGCTCCCCGTGCTGAGTTGTCACTCCTACGTTCTCCTTCGCATCAAACTTTTCTAACAGTTTTTTTTTTTTTTTTAGATTTTATTTATTTATTCATGAGACCCAGAGAGAGATGCAGGCAGAGACACAGGGAGAGGGAGAAGCAGGCTCCACGCAGGGAGCCCGACGTGGGACTCCATCTGGGTCTCCAGATCGCTGAGCCACCCGGGCTGCCCCCTTTCTAACAGTTTTTGATGCTTTCTCGTTTCTTAGGCTTTTTGATCCAAAGTCTCTGCACTAAAAACATCCATAGAATTTCAACCCAGGGCAGCCCAGGTGGCTCAGCGGTTTAGCCCTGCCTTTGGCCCAGGGTGTGATCCTGGAGACCAGGGATCGAGTCCCACATCGGGCTTCATGGAGCCTGCTTCTCCCTCTGCCTGTGTCTCTGCCTCTCTCTCATGAATAAATAAATAAAATCTTAATAAAGATTTTTTTTTAAAAAAGAATTTCAACCCAAACTTGTAGCACGTGTTACAAGGTGCCTAGTTGATAGGTGCGCTGTCAGACTCGGGGAGCGCATCCCACGAGGGCCTGTCCTGTGGCAGGAACCCGGCGGGCTGCGGACCGTGGAGACGGAGGTGGGATTCCAGGCCGTGGGTAGAGCTCTTTCCCTCTCGGGACCGCGGCCTCCCTGGCTGATTCCACGAGTTAACGAGAGCGCCTGCCCGCCTAATTCAAGGTGCTGCATTCCTGGACAGCCTTCCTTCCAGACGTTCTCGGGCCCAGGGCGTCCTCACGAAGGCGTGCTGGGGTCACTCTGCTTCTTCCGTGATGTGACAAAGTCCAATCGCAGCCACGCGGCCAGCAGGTAGCAGAGCCGGGAATCAGCCCCGATCTCCTGATGCCGGCCTCGAAGCCGAAACCAAAGTTCAGCTGCATCTCAGACAAACAAAAAAATCAGAAGGTCATATTCACTGGAGTGCCCTGGACCTGTCACAGACACACAACCAGCAAGGACTGGGTGCGAATCCTCTGCTGTGTCTCGATCTTTTTTTTTTAAGATGTTATTTATTTATCCACGAGAGAGAGAGAGGCAGAGACACAGGCAGAGGGAGAAGCAGGCTCCATGCAGGGAACCCAATGCGGGACTCGGTCCCAGGACCCCAGGATCACGCCCTGAGCCGGAGGCCGATGCTCAATCACGGAGCCACCCGGGCGCCCCATTTTCTTTGTTTTTGACTAGAGTTTCCAAGCTCAGTGACCACATCGGGCAACGCAAAGCACGAACAGTCCCCGAGAATGTCTTCTGGGTTAGGGGCTCAGGTCACCCCTTCACCTACACCAACTGGCTGAAAGCTCACGCTTCTCCTATGAGATTGGTGGTGTAAATGGGTAAACCAAGGCACAGAGAAGCTGAGTAGAAGACCCAGTGGACTGGGAGTTGAACCCAGGTAACCGAGCCAGAGGCCTGGGCTCATATCTGCTGAATGATGTGTGTTTCAGCTTCATGGTTGGGCCTTCCCTTTACAACAGGGCTCCTGACCCCTCTGTACCACGGACCCCTCTCAGATTAAAGTCTGGAAATGCCTCAAATAAGATACATAGGAGTACAAAGAAAATATGTTATTTTGAAAGCCATTATTTAAATGTTTTTAAAACTAAATTTATGGAGCTCCTGGGTGGTTCAGTCGGTTAAGTGTCTGTCTTCGGCTCAGGTCATGGTCTCAGGGTCCTGGGATCGAGCCCCGTGTCCGGCTCCCTGCTCAGTGGAGAGCCTGCTTCTCCCTCTACCTGCCACTTCCCCTGCTTGTGTTTTCTCTCTCTCTCTCTCTCTCTCTCTCTGTCTCTCTCTCTCTCTGCCAAATGAATAAATAAAAGTCTTTTATTAAAGAAACTAAATTCATAACACAATAGTATATTTGATATTATATCAAATAATTGATATTTTATATCAATGAGGAGCAATATCGGGTGTCCAGCCAGCAACTCCTCTCCTTAATAAGTGGTGACAGACGTGTACAGTGATAAAATATCTCATTTCTTGTGGTGTCAAAGTCCCAGATGCTGCTAACACTGCTGTGGTTTGTAGCCTACTTTCTTAATTGAGGGAAATGCTAAATTTCAGATTCAGGGTGTGGAAAATAAAGATGCTACTTTTTCCCATCCCCATTTGTGTGGACCCTTTGATTCCCTTCTGTTCCTCTTGAACAGACCAGGGGGGACAGTTGTCTCCCTTTAGAATCTGTTTATTATTGGGATGCCTGGGGGGCTCAGTGGTTAAGCATCTGCCTTCAGCTCAGGGTGTGACCCCGGGGTCCCAGGATCGAGTCCCACATCGGGCTCCCCGCAGGGAGCCTGCTTCTCCCTCTGCCTGTGTCTCCGCCTCTCTCTATGGGTCTCTCAGGAATAAATAAATAAAATCTTCAAGAAGAAAAAAAAGGTTTTAGAATCTGCATATTGTTTACAGGTAAAGGACCTCTCAGCAACCTGATACTTTGAAATAGATGCGACATTCCCTCCTTAAACATCATTTGATGGTTTTAACGCAGCCGTGGTGGAAACACGGGAGTTTGCACGTATTGAACGTCCTTGAAGGGCCCCCTTGTTCTGTGTGACCTTAGCGGTTTACCTCTGCTCCGTGAAGACTTCATCAAAATCGTTGAGCCCTGATGCCACACCGCTGGGCGTGTGCTGGGCAGTGGGTGCCCCCAGCTGAACAGCCAAGCCAGCCCTCCCCAGAGTCCAGCTGGGCCTTCACCTCGGCGCCTGAAATGTTCCCTTTGCTGAAATTCTGTCTTGACCCTGTCGCAGCACTAGATGGCACTGGCTGCCTGATATTCTTCTGGAGGCTCGGGCCTTGCTCCCCACCCCACCCCACACCCAAGATCCACTTCGAAATGAGACACTATCTGGCAACTCTATCCACAAACACAGAGTTGACATCTCTCTCTGAAATGAATTAAAGCCCTCTGCGTTCTATCTGTGTTTTATCTTTTAAAGACCATGACATCACTTTGTGCCTTTGATTCTCCAGAGGCTTTTTCAAGTCCCGTGGGGACTTCAGCAGTTCAAGATGTTTCACACCCATCAGAACTACCCTCTCTCAAACGCCGGGCGCCTTCCCCGCGGAGGCAAGGCCTGGGGAAGCCTGACTTGCCGCCTGGATGCGGGCTGGCCCCGGAGCGCCCGGTTAGGGCAGTCAAAGGGGTCTGTAACGGGCCTCCTGCCCTAGGAGCTGAGCCGCCGGGGGCTGCAGGGCTGCGGAGAAATCAGGTTTTGGGGCCCCTGCTGCTGCCGTTATGATTCATGAATAGGGCCGGGGCTGTCTTCAATAAACGATTGAACCGAAGAAACACTCTTTGGTGATATGGGATTGGTGAGAAGTATTTTTAAGGGAGTAGTAAAATGTAGCTGTGGCTTAAAACTGTCTCTTGAAATAAGCTCATGCGTTGTATTATCAACTGAAGTGCCGCATGGGCAGGGAGCAGCCCAGGATCTCTTCCTCGCAGTGCTGAAGGCCTGCTCTTGTCCCCCCTCGGTGCAAAACCTATTACTGCCGCCAACTTTTCACAGCTTTGCGTGCTGCGGGCGAGATGACAGGAGGCAGATCTGTGAGTGCCGGCTCTGCATTTATCAGTTGGATCACAAGGAAAGGATGTGATTGATTACCACCGAGGAGGGGGTCCCCCATCCCCTCAGCCTCTGATGGGACTCACCTCTTGATGGGACCTCACATCTGCGTGCGTGGGATCTGACTGCTTATTCTAAATATTTATACCTCCCTTTGCTATCCAAAGCCAAACTTGATTTAGCTTCCCCCAATCGAAAATCTGTTCCCAGGATCTATCAACCTTCAAAATGTTGGTTACATCTCCTAAAGTGAAGATCGTCATGAATACAGAGAATATGGATCTTCCCTTCCAACAAGGAAACGAAAAAGAAAAAGAAAATAAACTCTCGAAGCCCAGGGAGTGTTTGTGAGCTGGAAACTTCTATGAGTAACATAGAAGATCAAATCAGCTTTGCAACCAACAGTTAGCACTAATTTTACCTATTCTGTACTTTTTGAGAATTTTTTTTCTAAAGTGCCAATCATCATATCTATTTTATTTGAATGCCCTTGGTTTGCCTATGATATCCTGTGAAAATGATTTTGGACTGTATGGCTAAAGTGATTTGAATTTCCTGCACTTGGAATTCCATGGAGCTTTAAGAACTGTGAACTTTCGATAGAGCAAAAGCATAATGTCACTGAATCCCTCTGTCCCCATTTTCTTACTCAGCATGGTACATAGGTTTTCACTCGATGGGTTCTGATATATCTTCTACCATCAAAATACAACATCCTTAAATTTATGCCAATGCTGGCAGTTTTCATTTTGTGAAGGCAAATGTTTCCATCATGTTTCCATCTACTGCTTGGGGGCAAATATGCATGAGTCCACGCAAGGAAGGGCAGCCTGAAAAGGAGTGGGCCGGCACTTGCCAAAGCCCAAAATGCTTGACCGAGTGAAACAAGACTGGATCACAGAAGGACTGTGTGTCATCTCCGGGTTTGCTCGTAGTTGAATGTATCTGTTTACACAAGAAGGACAATCTACCTCCATGTGGAATTTGAAAAGCACCCGGTTGCCATGCCCAACGGCCCCCACCAGCGCGCCAGGTCCCAGAGCACCCGAAAGAGGACAGTTCACCACTGCGTGCAAGCAGTGACCCCAGGATCCTCCAACATCAGGAGGCAAGGAAGACTCTTTCCTGGATGGGGAGACAAGGAGGGGCTCAACCCCAGAATGTATTCCGTGTTTTAGTCCCAGTGGTTCTTTGAAATGTTTCAAGAGCAGTTTCCCCTTTATAATAATAAGAAAAAAAAATGTAAGGAGGCACTTCAGTCTCTGGACATGAAATGTGAAATAAAAAAAAATATGCTTTTCAGTTCTAATAAACTTGTCTCCCTAAGGGTTCCAATTTGTTTTGTTGTTGTTCTTCCTCAAAATTATTACCTTTAGGTCTGGAAGTGAGAGAACTCCTTCCATAGGTTCCTTTGGGAAGTGCTTTTTAAGCATTTGTTTTGACTTGAGTTGGCCACACTCTTTCTCAGATTGCCCTACAAGTCAGCATGGAATTATTGCCTTATGCCCGCAGAAAACAAAGTGGCAAGTAGTAATAATCGGAAGGGAAATACAGAACAGAACTCGGGATCTTGAAAGAGTTGACTTACTTCCCAACCAAAGGGTTAGTGGGTGGGGGCAACGATATTCCGTGTGTGTGTGTGTGTGTGTGTGTGTGTGTGGGTGTGGGTGTGAGACATACCACATAAGAATTATTTTATATTTCAAGAATTTTGTCTCTCTGGAAAACCAACTGTGTGGCAGACAGACTCACCTTTCCCACTGTGTTTGGACATGCGCCCTGGCTACTCTTGCCTCTGAGTCCTTTCATCTGACCTGCTTGCATGATTAGACTACCGATCAATTAACACACCTCTTGATTTTCTGCAATCTGTAACTTTGTGCTTTCGGATGATGTGACAATCTCGCTGCAGGCGGCTTCAGCCAGACGACGGATCTGCCAGTTGCCTCGGCCTGTCCCGGGGGGTAGGGAGGGGTGGGGGGGGACATGGACTACATTTCAGGAAAAACAGACTGATTTGTTCAGGTGTGAGCAGTGGTTTCTTAACTGCCAAAGCATTCCAGTTCGACAAGATGTTCCAGGAAAATATAATTTTGGAACCAGTCGGTTGAGCTCTAGGTAGGAGAGACTCCCTAATTGCTCTCAGGTGGCCAGAGCAGAAGCCCAGGGAGCAGGGTCTTAGGCTGCCAGGAGCGGGTAGGGGGCCCGGAGCCTCCTGAAGCAGAAGGTACAGGCAGGAAGGGAAGGAACCCGGCCAGGTGTCTTTCGAGACAGAAGCTCCTGGAAAGAGCCAGGACCGAGTCTCCGGCAGAGGCTGAAGGCGGCATCCAGGCACGAGGTGCAGGGCATAGTCAGCCTCGATCACTGGTCTCAGATGCCCTAGGACCTCATCGGAGCCACCCTCTGCTGTTCTGCTGTCTGCATGCCTCCCTCTCTCCGGCCCCTTCTTACTACTTTATCTCCCACTTGAAAAAGGTCTTGTTATTTAATGATCTGCAGCATCTCGACAAATGAATCCAGCCCAAATTTTTGAGCATGTCCTGGAGCCACTTTCTCCCTCATTGCGCTTCACATAAACGTGAACAAGGCGCAGGGTTGTGGGAGAGAGACCGCAGAGAGATAAATAAGGCAGCAAGCTCTCTTTGTTTGGAAATTTGGTTATTTCCTGAACACTTAGTTAAATTCCAAAAATCTCGCTGTGCCATGCTATTAAAAATCGGTTCTCTCTCAGCTGTGTAACTGCAGTGCATGCCTTCACTCATAAAAAGGATCAGGGACTACTGATGGTTGAAGACCACAATTCAGTACTCCCCCCGCCCACACACACACCCCAGCCTCAGGAGGAAACCTACCTTCTGGAGGTGCCGGTTTACGGGTTTACAGGTTCAGGGAGAAAGCATCTGAATGTATAAGCTAAGACAACCTCACACAGAGATGATGAGAAAACACAGTTTGGGAAAGGCTGATCTTCCTCAGACGGTCAGAGAATTTAAAGTCTCTGGTTTGCGGCAGGATTTCTCATACAGTTAAATCATAAATAAGGTTTCACAGGGATCAGAGTCGGGTCCAAATATTAAATCTATCACTACCGACAATCAGTCTGTCTGAGCTGGTGTCTCCAAGTACGAACTTGTTTGGCCTTTTGATGCATCTGAAAATCTTTTTAGTTCTGAGAACAGATTAAATGCACAAGTGCCTTTCCCAACTCCTCCTACACATTGCCAAACTGGCTCAACTGATTGTTTCTTCCCTCCACTATCTGAGCATAGGATAAATAATCACATGTATATTTGAAGCACAAAGGGGAAAGTAATAACGCCTGGAGAATTTGAATAAGGCTTAGCCAGAGTCTGAAGCACTGTTGCTTTGAGAATGCAGTGAGACAACGTGATCAGTGCCATTTGCTACAGAACAGCGATGGTCTAAGTCATGGCATCAGGCCATTCTCCTCATTCTCCTGTTTAAAATGGACTCAGAGCACTTCTCATTTACCCTGCAGAGGCATTTTGAAAAATGAGATAGCACACGGAGCTCTAGAGTGGGGAGGGCTTTCTCGTGCAAGATTTCATTATTGCCACTGTTTGCACGTGGAGATTTCATTATTGCTATTTTCATATCAAGACTTTTTTTTTTTAACACTGTGCCACATCCTTCACCCAGTGTGTAACTCCCAGTAAAGAAGAAAAACATTTTATTTGATCTGACTTACAAAAAGAAAAGACAAAGGAAATTCAAATTAGGTTATGAAACAGGGTAAATAGTTCCACCAAATTCAAAAAATAGTAAAATTCAGTTTTATCAACAGTGTAGTGAAAAGGATATTGGCAAGCATTACTGGGGACACTATAATTAGCGTCAGTCATTGGAGAAAGGTATTTGAAAAAGGACATTCAAAGTTCCCAACAAAATAGCCTAAAATATATATAAAAAACAAAAACCTTTAAATGCAAGACGTTCAACAAAGAAAAACATATAGTGGCAGAAAAGCTGGAGGTAATTCTAACATCTTCTAATAGTATAAGTGGGTGAATTTTATTACAAACTTAGGATCCTGGGGGCACCTGGGTGCTTCCATTGGTTAAAAGCATCTAACTCCTGATTTTGGCTCAGGTCATGATCTGGGGGTGGTGAGATCCAGCCCCACATTGGGCTCTGTGCTCAGGGGGGAGTCTGCTGGACAGTCTCTCTTCCTCTCCCTCTGCCTTTCACCTTCCCCCTCTCTTAAAACAAATAAACCTTAGAATCCCGATTATATGGTCAACGTTGTCCTTATTTTCCAAGAAGCAATAGAGAAGATACTTATAGTAAACTGTGAATCTCAGAAGCAGAACACAATTCAAAGAGTGCAAAATGACATACACAGCATTATTTTTAAAACGTCAAAAGATGGATATGAATAAAGACAAAGCGAATATGCAAAAATGATCATAAGTGCAAGGTTAAGAAAGTGGGATACTTTGCCTTTTTGAAAGAAAGTTTAACTCTGCCAAAAAATGGGGGCAGGGGGAGAGATTCTGAAAATCAGAAATAGGATAGAAGTCACAGCCTCATCAGAAAAATGCCCAAACCAAAAATAATGCATCTTCGTGGAAGGCCCAGCTGCAGAAACACAAAACCAACCTCAACATTGTGAGTTTATTCAGGTAAAGTCATCGGCCGATTCAGGCTGAAGCGTCAGGCCCTGGTTTTAGTTACTCGACTTGAAAACCACCTCCAGGTTGTAGGGAAATGAGAAAGGGGAAGCTCGGGCTTCTGAAGAGAGACTTGAAAAGTTAAATATGTTTCGTCTGGGCAAAAAAAGATTGAGAGGTGATCTCATTTCAGTGTTTGGATACCTGCCCCAGATAATTCCAGGCCCAAGGATGTGACCTGTCCTCTTCACTCAGAAGCAGCAGAAAGCTGCAGGAGGAAAGGGTCACAGGAGAAAGATTTCCACTCAAAGATCATTACATGTTTCTTCCACTTTTAGTCTGAATGACAGGATACAGTCGCCTCCCCGTCTCTAATCCGGGGAGAGTAACACTTGCCACATAAGTTTTAATGGACATAACATCTGTACGATACTTTGAGCTTTTCAGATGAAAGATGCCATGTGAATGCAAAGAATTATTGCTATTATTTGCGTCTTCTGTCTTCCCTGATGGTATGAGTCTCCTTGTGACATTTATGGGACCCCTCCAGCCAGCCAGCTGCTCTGCAACATGTCATCCCGGGGATATTTTAAGTCCCTCACGTGGTTCCGATCGTCCCCAGAACACGAGCAGCTGAAATGTTAATTGTGTGTCTTGAAGGAAGTAGAAGTCACAATACCCCTGCAGGGCTCAGGGGTCAAAGTTTTCCCTAACATCCACTTGAAGGCTCACGTCCCGGCAT
Source organism: Canis lupus baileyi (assembly GCF_048164855.1). Lineage (NCBI taxonomy): Eukaryota > Metazoa > Chordata > Mammalia > Carnivora > Canidae > Canis > Canis lupus. The sequence continues at coordinate 2,685,379 of NC_132873.1, read as the reverse complement.
CACAGTGGTGGCATGTTTGGTGGGTCCTGGCTCTCCATCTATTTCCTTTGAGCGACATCATCTGATGGCAGAGCCTTGGACAAATCTGCTCCTTCCAAGGCCGCTTTTTTAAAAGACTTCATCCAGAGTCAACTGACATCTCTGAAATCCTACCCTGTGTGCCTGGCCATCTGCAGAGCTTCCACACGCGCCACCCCATTTTGTCAAATAAATCCCCCCCCCTCCGTGAAGTAGCAGTAGATGCTTCTTCTAGAAAGAAAAATTGTGGAAGGAGCAGGAACATTGAAAGAAGCAAAAATAAGCCAATAAATAATCTAAAATCCCAAAACTCAGAAAAGCCATCACTGTTGGTGTTTTTGATGCACTTCTCAGGGTGTGCAAGGTGGGGGGGAGTGTGCACACATGTCTTTTTACCCACTTGATATTATTTTATGAACATCATCTCGTGTTAGGAAATCTGGTTATAAACACCTATTATGTCAGGGTGACATAATATTCCATCCGAGGGAGGGGCTCTACGTTTTTACGCTTTGCTGTACCTAGTTTCTTTAACATCTGCGATTCAAATGCATTAGTGGATTGTTTGTTTAAGATGTTCCTATTGGACCTTTGCACGATGGATGTGGTCTTCAAAATAACCCAGCGAGATGAAAAGAGCAGCTAGTCTTCTCATTTTTTATGGCTAAGGAAGTGGACCCAGAGGGGTGTAGTCTCCAGACCAGGGTCACACATCTGGGAAATTGAGGGACAGCCAATTCACCAGGCCAATCCACCTGAAGGCGGGTCTTCCCCAGGGCATAGGGCTTGCCTTCCGTGAATGTCTAAACTAAACCGGATTATCTGATTGGTTCCCACGTAGGCTGTCCCTCTCAAATTGTGCTGGTACAATGGATGTCAAAAAATGGCCCTTCGCAGTGGTTTAGCGCCTGCCTTTGGCCCAGGGCGCAATCCTGGAGACCCAGGATCGAATCCCACGTCGGGCTCCCAGTGCATGGACCCTGCTTCTCCCTCTGCCTGTGTCTCTGCCTCTCTCTCTCTCTCTCTCTCTCTCTCTCTGTGACTATCATAAATAAATAAAAATTTTTAAAAAAATGGCCCTTGAGGGGGGCACCTGGTGGCTCAGTGGTTGAGCATCTGCCTTGGGCCCAGGGCATGACCCCGGGGTCCCGGGATTGAGTCCCCCAACGCGCTCCTCGCAGGGAGCCTGCTTCTCCCTCTGCCTGGGTCTCTGCCTCTCTCTCTGGGTCTCTCGTGGATAAATAAACAAAATCTCTTTTAAACATGGCCCTTGAATAACAGAAGGTGAATAATTCGTAGAGTTCTTGAAAAAAAGATGCCATTTGTCATTTCCTAAACACCTGCTTTCATGTGACTATGAAGGGAGGGCACGTGGACAGACTCCCTCTGTATTTACAAAACACTTTCACGAGACTGTAATTTCTCGTCTGATTTCCACGCTCACCTTCCAGGTCAGGCAGGCCAGGAAATAGGGTCCCTACTTTACTTCTGAGAACATTTGAGGCCCAGAAAGAGCCAGGGACTTGCTGAGGCGGCCGGAGTGATCTTGAAACCCAGTTTGCTGACTCCTGGCCGCGCATCCCAGGGCTGGGATGTCCACGCACCTCTGACTTTGCAGCCCGTGGATCGTTGTCAGTCCTGCTCCCCTCTCGGCTTTCCCGGCAGTGATCCTCCAGCTCTTGCATCTAGAAATAGCTCCATCCCCTCTTCCCATAAATTCTTCCAGGCTTCTTCCTTCCAGTATTGTTGGTGTGAATAGAAAGCTACTTTTCCTGATTGAAAACGCTGCAGCCCTCGGCGCCAAGGGGCACATCAAGGTCACGGAGGACGCCGAACCGATGGTGGGCGCCGGCGCTGTGCCGAAAGCCTGGTATTGACCAGCGCGCCCACCTCGACAGCTCTTGGGGTTCTGTTCACAGAGCCCGACCAGGGCCTCCGGACTCCGGCACCAGTTCCCTCTAGCACATTCCCTCTTAAAGCACATTGCTCCAAATGCACTTTTCTTAGCTTCACGTGAGATCACAGAGAATGAGAGCCCCCCAGCCTACCGATTTCTAACAAAACCTTAAGGCAGGCGTGAGTTGGTAACCCAGTGGCTTTACTTAGGGAACCAGGTGCCCCTATTACAAGAACCTGCATTTCATTAATGATTTCCTTTTTTTTTTTTTAAGATTTTATTTATTCATGAGAGACAGGGAGAGAGGCAGAGACACAGGCAGAGGGAGAAGCAGGTTCCATGCGGGGAGCCCGATGCAGGACTCGATCCCAGGACCAGAGCCGAAGGCAGATGTTCAACCAGAGTCACCCAGACGTCCCTCATTAATAATTTACTTTTTGAAAATCAAAGATCTTGAGAATAAAGTTGTGTCTCCCAGTGAAATTTCACCAAGAAGCAGAGCAACGGCAAGTAGATCCAGCCTATTGTGTCTTGGCCAACTCTCAATTACAACTCACGCAATGCTGTCTCCCCACCTCACCCCTGCCTCCCTGCATCTGTCGCCATAACTGTAACATCGATGGATTCACATTCGTATAGTTTTAGGCTGGTTCAGAAATTCCAGCTAAAGAAGTGTCTGAGATATGTCTAAAAATGGATAGCTGAGGAATACAAGAATAGAAGATGTACTCCACAATCAAAAATGTTCCTAATAGCAGTATTTTTTTACTTCACAAATCATAGTGCTTCACTTCCTGGGATCTGATGTAACAACTGGTATGAAACTTCAAGGAGAGTTTCTGTTCTGGCTCAATAGAACTGTATAAACAAAAACAATTGAAAGAATCCAAAGAAAAATAACTGCAACCCAATTGTAACCCAATTTGGATTCCATATTTGCAAGGAAACTAACCTTCACATCTTCTTTGCTTTTCCTTCCCGGGGCTGAGCTACAGTGATTTACATTCTTAACCCCCCATGAGACTGGATGATCTGAAACTACCTTCCAACTGCTTCTCTGATCCAGGACTCACTGCACTCCAATCAGCCCTGAGCATCAAATATTAACTCATCTCCCGGTTCTTAATCTCTTCCCTGCCAACCCGTCTATCCTAGCTCTCTATGCAATTGTTTTCCCCAAATACAAAATAGATCTTGTCACTCCTGCAGGTGTGCTTCCTTCATTTTATAAAACCTGACAGCCAAGTGTCATCTCTATAGGTCTCTTTGGCCCATCTGTCTAGATTTTTCTCCCAGCAGATTCTTTCTCAAAACCCGCTGGCCCCCACAGCTTCCCACCCACATTAACCCCACTTCCGTGTCTACAAACTTACAAGGAGAAAAAGGAGGACAGAAGGAAGAGGAGCACCATTCACAGAACATCTCTCATGCACTAGAGTCCCTGTCAGCCACCAAGGGCCACATTTCATACCAAGGCCTTGAGTAGGATGTTTGAAACCATCCCCTGGAGGCTGCTGATTAGAAGCCACTCAGTCCAGGGGTACCAGTGACAGTGAGAAGGATTGCTAGGGTACAAGGGAGAAGCAATGTGACTTGCAGATAGCCAGGTGAGAGCCCACGCAGGAACTGGTGACCCAGGAACAGCATGGCACACGCTGCGCTATTGCCCTCCTGGCACCTTATCACAGCCAGGACTGAGAATCACTGTCCTCTTCTGCTTGCTCCCTGTTGCTACTTTCAAACCATTACACAAACCTTTTCTTTGCAGAAGTTAAACCCATCTTCTTGTTCCATCCTCCACAACTTGCTCCTGGGGGTGCCAGTGAACCTCCCTTGGAGAACTTGGAGGGCCAACTCCAGCATTCAGTCTTCTGTCTGCAGCCAGATGTCACGATCGTGACCTCACCATCCGCGGGGACAATCTAGCTGACGGGCTCTGCTCAAAGCTGTTTACTCTTCATGACTCCAACAATCTTTTGGCTGCTCCCAAGATGAGCAGCCAATCTTTTGGCTGCTCCTCGTCGTCCAGAAGTGCTCCACCTGGCACGCTTGACTCCAGAAGGCCAAGCCTTAACCACACACCTTTGACCTCATGGCTCTCGGTGAGTCGCCAGCTTCTCAGCCCTCTTTCATCTCATTGCTCCACACATTCATAGAAACAGACTTTCCTGTCCAGCCCAGACCCCATGGACCCGAAGTCAGTTCTCTCCCCTCTATAGACAGTATTTATTCCTCCAACTTCAGAGAGAAGAAATATATGAGATTGTTGGACCCATATGCCCTCAACTCCTAACCCCTTCCTAAAACTTTGTCTAACATAACCAACATTTTCGCTTTCCCGAGTCAAAGGGAGAATTGATCTTACTCTCAAGCAAGGTTATCTTCCTCCCCTGGAAACTCCATTGGTTAGCCTTTCTTTCTCCATTGTTTTCAATCTTTCCCAACTTCTTCCTTACAGAACTGTCAGTAGGTTCAAGTGCCTCCCATTTTAAAAATCACTTCTGCTTCCCCCTGGCTATTTTTGCAACCCTCTCTCCTTTTCTTCTCAAGTATTTCCCTAGAAGACTGCTCTAGATGGTAGCTCAGAGCCTCTCAGCCTTCATTTATGGGTATTTTTATTCAAATGAGATGATGATTCAGTAGGTCTAGTTGGGCAGGAGAGTCTGAACTTCTCACAAGTTCACAAGTAGTAGGCCAGTGGAAAGGGTCTCTGGACAACCCACTTTTTAACTCACATTTACTCTTCGATCCACTGTAATCTGGCTTCCACCCCCCACCCCCACCTCCACACCCTGGCAAGATCACCAATCATTTCCAATTTGTCAGATCTAATGAATATGTGTCAAACGTTATGACATTTTGGAGGTATATCCAGTTTACTATTCCTTTTGTGAAACTCCTCCCTTGACTTCCATAGACACTACACTCAGGACTTTTTCTCCTTCCCCGACCACACAGTTTTAGGCTGCACACCTGGCTCCTCTTCCATCTTAGTCTGCTTTGGGCTGCCATAACAAAATACCATTGATTAGGGGCTTACACGACAGAAATTTTGTTAATTTTGTTTTTTAGCTTCTTTTTTTTTAAATTCAATTTGCCAACATATACTATAACACCCAAAACAACAGAAATTTATTTCTCACAGTTCTGAAGGCTGGAAGTCCCACATCAAGGTGCAGGAGGATCAGTTTCTGGTGAGAGCTTTTCCCCTCACTTGCAGATGACTGATTTCTTGCTGTGTCCTCACATAGCCTTCTCTTTGTGCGTGCACATAGAGAGGGAGCTTCTCCTCCTCCTCCTCCTCTTCCTCCTCCTCCTCCTCCTCCTCTTCCTCCTCCTCCTCTTCTTTTTCTTCTTCTTCTTCTTCTCCTTCTCCTTCTTCTCTTCTTCTTCTTCTTCTTCTTTTCTTCTTCTTCTTCTTCTTCTTTCTTCTTCTTCTTCTTCTTCTTCTTTCTTTTCTTCTTCTTCTTCTTCTTCTTCTTCTTCTTCTTCTTCTTCTTCTTCTTTCTATTGGATTGGGATCCATCAATACTATTGGATTGGGATCCCAACCTTGTGACTTCATTTAACCTTAATTATCTCCTAAAGATCCCATTTCCCAAAATAGTCTTATTGAAGGTTAGTGCTTCACCATGTGAGATTTGTTTTATGGATAATTCACTCTATGGCATCTTCCCTTGTTCTATCTCCAAAAGTTCACATGGTCCAGAGTTCTGTCCTGTGCCTTCTTTTCATTCCTCATGTCATTTCCCAACCGTCTCATTTGCATTCCTGGCTCCAGCTACCATTTATATGTGAGAGCTGTATCTTTATTGCAATCCCAGTGTGTGTATCAAAACACCTTCTGGATGCTTCTACCTGAATGACCCACAGGAATCTCAGACTCGATATAATCTGCTCCTTCTGTTGCCTTTTCATCTCCATAATCCAACAATCATACCAGACAAGCTGGATCATCACTTCAGCAAGCCTACATCTCCTGCCCACCCTCCCCTCCTCTCCACCCAAGCCATTCACACTCCTTCATACCACTCTGTTTTTAGACCAGGACCTTCCAAGCAGAAAAGTGGAAGGCATAAGAGTAGTCATTACAGTCAGACTGCCTGGGCTTAAATTCCAATTCCGTCCTACCACTTATTAATGTCGTGACCTAAGGCAATATTCTCACTGTACCTCCTCCTCCATCAAAAGGTGATGGTTATAGTAATACTACCTACATCACTGTGTTGTTAGAAAGAGTAAAACAAATAATCCATTTACTGCTTTTAGCTTGGCACAGAATGAAAATTCTATTAACATTAGTTAATATTATAGTTGTTTATTCATCATTTCCACTCTTCCTAGAGTATCTGTCTCCTTCCTTATCTCCTTAGCAAATACCTACTCATATTTCCAAATTCAATTCAAAGGAAATGTTCATAAACTGATGTATGGTGATTGCTGCACAATCTGATAAATTTACTTAAAAGCTTTGAGTTGTATCCTTGAATTGAGCAAATCACATGACTATAAAAAATGCTTCAAATAAGTTATGTTTCAAAAATTAAACAAAAATTCAGCTCCAGCATGAATTATTTTTTTGTTTTTCCCTGGTCCCCAAAGATTAATGGCCACTCCTCTATTGGACCTACCTACTTCTGTCATGGCTCCTATATTACTTGTGGGCATTTAAGTCTTGTTTTGAGCATCAAGTCTTAAAAAGCTTTGTCTTAAAAAAAAAAAAAAAAAAAAAAAAAAAAAAAAAAAAAAAAAAAAAAGCTTTGTCTTATGTCTTTGTATCTCCAGCTCCTAGACCAGTTAAATGAATTATAGGATGAATAAATGGTAAGTTCTCCATGAACAATGGTCCCACAAGGTGCATGCATTTCATTTAGTTGATGTTCATGTCTTATATCTCTTTAATATTTGGCAGTTCTCCAGCCTTTTTTTCCCCATGCTACTTATGTGCTGAAGAAACTGGATTATTTATCCTGGAGAAGTCCCACATTTTGAGTTTGGCTGATTATATTCTCTGAGTGGCATTAATCTGTTCTTTTTCCCTGTGTTTGCTATAAACTCGTAGTTAGATCTAGGTTATATTGAGAACTGTGAAGGGTCTGAAAGATTTTATCTTTCTTTTTTTTAAGATTTTATTTATTTATTCATGAGAGACAAACAGAGAGAGGCAGAGAGATAGGCAGAGGGAGAAGCAGGCTCCCTGCGGGGAGCCCAATGTGGGACTAGATGCTTGGACCCCAGGATCACGACCTGAGCCAAAGGCAGTTGCTCAACCACTGAGCCACCCAGGCACCCAGATTTTATCTTTCTTGCAAGCTAACAGGTCAGTCTGTCTCAGTTCCATGGATGCTGGCAGAAGACAAAGGACAGTATTACAACGATAACAGTAGCCAGAGCATCAGCTCCGTCTCGAGCGCCAATTCCCACAGAGTGACCCAAAGGAGAATTTTACAAGCTCTCCAGGTGATTCTAATGTGCAGCCAGGCTTAAGGGCCGCTGATGGAGAAGCTTGATTGGATTCAGTAAAAGCTAACTGCCTCATTATTTGGTGTTCTAGCCCCAGTGCTTCACGGTGTGCTGGGTACCAAGGCAGTTCTCAATAAATTATCATTGCTAACATTTATTGAATATTTATTATATATTCTAAGCATCTTACACATCTTCCCCACTTAATTTCCCCAGCAGTCCTTTGAATTAAGTACCAGAGCCATCATTCTCCCGCTTATATCTAAGGTGATGAGGCATACAAAGATGAAGTGACTTGCTCAGAGTCAGGAAAGTGGCAAAGCCGGAATCAAGCCTACACTCCAGTGAAAATGCTCTTTGTTCACTACACTATAGTTCTAGACAGGACTGCAGAATGAACGAATATGTACATTTCCTGGTTCCTCGAGCAATGATTGCTTTGTTGTGCTAAATCAACTCACAAATAAGAGATACAATGCCTGTTTCTCTTCTTTAATGGTTAGACCTGGAAAGACCTTACTCCAACCCTTTTGATTTTTCACAAATAAGGAAGGTAGAGTAAAACAATGACATGAAACAAAATGACGTGTCCAAGTCACATGGCTCATTAGTGGCAGAGCTGGAACTAGAACACAAGTAGCAAAGTGCTACACACAGATGAGAACTTGGTAAATACTTTGATGTTGATGAAGTGTTGGAAAACAAATATAGCTTTTCTGTTTCCTTTGAAAAAGATTATTCCAGTTTAACTGAAAAACACATGCTGGAGTTCAGAGAAAGAAAGGTATTTTCAGCGCAAATGACTCTTGCCTGAGTGTATTCTTTCCTCTCCCCCTCATATGAGGTACATGAAGGAAAGGCCTTGGGCACCAGTCCTAGAAGATGGTCACACCACTGGCCTCCATTGGTCAATCTCTTTGGTCTGAAAAGGGAAGGAGAAAAGCAAACTGAAGGGGAGATGGAGTTAGTCACTACCACCCATCCTGAGTGCTCACAGTGGGGAGCCAGATGCTTCCTGCTTCCATGTATTCAAATATAAAACATGTGTACTTTATATTCACAGACAGTGTTCAAGAGCATCACAGGGCATAGGACACTTTTGGAGACAATATTTAAAAAATAAGAACCTATGTTGCCTTAGTTACTTTGGCTGCCTGCCATTTCTCTTTTCATCTACCCCTCCTCCATTTCTCAGGATGACCTGTATTTCCCGGAGGAATATGACTCAAAACGTACTTTCTCTTTTACTCATTCAGTCATGGGACAAAAAAAAATTTTGAGCACCTAGTACATCAAATCCTGTGTTAGATGAAGGTTATCACAAAAATGAACAAAAATGGGGTACTTATCTTCATGAGGTGAGAGAAGACATTAATCAAATGAACATACAATTACATAATTATAAATTATATTAAGTGCTATGAAATAAAAAGGGGAAAGAGAAGATAGTTTTTTTAAGCTTTATTTATTTATTTTAGAGAGGGAGAGAGAATATGGAGTGGGGAGACTGAGGGAGGGAGAGAGAATCTCAGGTAGACTCTCTGCTGAGCATGTGGACCCAGACACAGGGCTCAATCTCAGGACCCTGAAATCATGACTTGAGCCCAAATCAAGAGTTGGACACTGGAGGTGCCTGGGTGGCTCAGTCAGTTAAGTGTCTGCCTTTGGCTCAGGTCATGATCTCAGGGTCCTGGGATGGAGCCCTGAATCGGTCTCTCTGCTCAGTGGGGAGTCTGCTTCTCCATCTTCCTCTAATTCTCTTTGTGCTCTTGCTCTCTCTCTCTCTCTCTCTCTTTCTCAAATAAATAAATAAAATCTTGAAAAAAAGTTGGACACTTAACTGACTGAGCCATCTGGACACCCCAAGAGAAGGTATTGAATAGAAGAAATCTAATGTAGATTGAATCTAGGAAAAGGCCCCTCTGACATTTTACCAGAGATCAACATTGGTGATTTTGGTCAGAGCAAATATAATAGAATGATGAGGACAAAAATATTTGAGAGCCTTCTATATCCAAAGCACTAAACAAGGTTGTCAATAAATGATAGGCAATCATAAAGGTTAAGAGATAATCAATAAATAAGAAACAGTAAGGTGAAAATGGAGTATGAATTTACTCATGACCTTGGATTACTGTGGGTGAAGCATTTAGACACTAGGTTGGCTCTGAATGAGTCTTTCAACCTATTACCTAATGTGCCAAGTCCTGCACTTGGTTTCCAAAGACAGATTCAAAGAGACAAGTCCTCTGAATTGCACATTGGGTCTGAATCCCTTGTTCAGACTTTATGGAGATCTTTACAGACAATAGTTACCCTGGGAAGACCATATTATATGGCCCAGACTAGTCCTGGGGAAACTGGTGGAAACTAATGTGAATGCCAATTCTGTGTAAAATCTAGTAGTACCCGTGTAATTTCATCACATTATTCACCATAGGAAAATAATAACAAACAGTTCCCTGTGAAGTGCTGATTTGCAATACTAGGAAAGCATGTAACCTGAAATATTAAAATGCAATTATTAAATAACTAAGTTCATTCAGCCACAGACATTAATTGATGTCACTACTCCAAAGCATACAACATGATTAAATTGGCCATGGCTGGCTAACGTGGTATTTTCAAATGTCTTCACAAAAGATTTTGTAAAGACAGACCAGGCAGTTATTGTGGCACACAAGTAACAATTAGTCTATCTAGGACTTTCCTCTCTCTTGAAAACAGAACTTCCCTTCTTTTGGAGAACTATTCCTCCCCACTTCTTTATTCCCCCATTGTTACAATTAGGCTTAAAGGAGTCTTCCTTTTTTTTTTCTTCATAGTTCCCCTCCCTGGAACCAGTAACTGTCCCTAAGATGGGCCTACGACCAAACCTGAACCAAGTCTAGTTCATTACCCTCCTTCCCATGGTCAAGGGTCCAAGAATCATGCAGGTAATCTGAAACAAGGCCATCTGATGGTCCTGAGATTTTTTTTTTTTTAACTGTTTCTGGGAGAAAAGTCCCTTTCTGTGGATGGCAATGCTGGTAAGATATGATCCCAGGAGCTATTGGTATCAAAGCCACGGTTCTAGCTTCATGGAGAAAGCTGGTCTACAGAGAGAAATGAAGATGAAGCATGGAATTCTAAAAGCATTCCCATCCCACTTTCAGTCTCTGAATCCCCTGGAGCAACCCAGGTCCCTGTATGCCTGAGGCTGTTCCTCAATTCTGTGACCCTTCCACCCAACCAACATCATTCACATTTTACTTGAGTTGGAGTTGAATTTCTGCCCCTGGAAACCATAACCCATCAATTTGTTAAAATGACTGGGACAACTGCATCCAAGGTGCAGGGCTCTTTTCTACTCGTGTAGATATGAGTAACGTAACAGAGCACTCCTGCCCTTGTCAACCACACAACAGAAGTGAGAGATAGATCTCTCTCTCTCTAAACCACTCAGGCATCTTTGTGAGATTCTTATAAGAGAAAAATGCAGAAAAGGACTTTAGAGCACAAAAAAAGTAAAATTACTTGATGAGATGAGCAGTGTCTCATGAACTTAAGAAAGATGGCTTGATTTGCATCATGAAGGATAAGTACAAGCAATCTAGACAGAGGGAACAGCATTTATAAAAGCTTAAGGCCCTTATAAGCCCTTACAAAAGCTTAGAATTTCAAGAAAGCATGACTGACTTTGTTTTACAAACTATTCCTTCTTAGGGTAGGGAAGTTAGAAAAAAATTTTAATTGATTCAAAAGACTACATTATGATAAACATTGGCAATAGCAACAGTTCATTGCAAGCTGGGTGTTTTGATTATTAAAGGTATTCTGCTGGGATGCCTGGGAGGCTCAGTGGTTGAGCCTTGAGTGGTTGACCTTTGGCTCACGTCATGATCCCGGGATCCTGGGATCGAGTCCTGCATCAGACTGCTTGCAGGGAGCCTGCTTCTCCCTCTGCTTGTCTCTGCCTCTCTCTCTGTGTCTTTCATGAATAAATAAATAAAATCTTAAGAAAAAAAATAAAAGCTATTCTGCATAAAAGCAAGATAACTAATTTAATCCAATTCCAACTAGAAAAGATTTGTCTCAAGGCACTGTGTTCTTTACCTATGGTGAGAAAAATAGGAACAAGATCCAGTTCCTAGAATGCTCCAGAACACCACATAGCAAGTATGCACAAAGGAAGCGGCCACTCCATCTACATGGGGAACAGATGAGATTCCACAGAGAAGAGAGAACTTAAGATGCTACTTGAAATGCTGTTAAAATTTCCTCAAGCAACTATGGATTAGAACAGAAGCTCTCAAAGTGTAGTGTGGGGCCTACTGAGACCCTTTCAGTTGATCCAAGAAGTAAAAATGACATCATAAAAATCCCAACTCATTATATGCCCTGTTTCCATTTCATTCTCTTATAAGGGTACATTAAAGTTTTCCACTGTAGAATTAGGAAATCTGCAAAATTCAGAGAACCAATATTTTTTAAATAACCATTGCATGATGCTACAAAACCACATATGGATAAAAGACCCTTCAAAAATTGCAAGAGACACCATTGAATTTTGAAATAACAATATATGAAAATTTATCAACATGGTTTCAAATTCCATATAACAATAACTTTTGTGAAACTGTGATTTGTCAAGACTTGGTACAGTATGATAGAAAATTATCCACAACTAACCAGAAATTCTCCTAAAACAACTCTCCCTTTCTAACTATATTTATGTGTGAAATCAGATTTTCTCCATATACTTCAACTAAAACAATGTATCCCAGAAGTTGAATTTAACTGTCTTCTATTAAGCCAAATGTGAAAGAGATTCATAAAAATGTAAAACAATGTCTATCTTCTCACTCAATGTTTTTATGTTGGGAAATATGGTTATTTTCACAAAATATTATTGTGTCAACATGTATTATGGGTCAAATTATGTCTCCTAAAAAATGTTGAAGTCCCAACTCCCAGGACCTATGACAATGACCTTACTTGAAAATTGGATCTTTGCAGATGATCAAGTCAAGATTAAATAATGAGAGTGGCCCTATTCCAATGTGACTGGAGTTCTTAAGAAAAGAAATTTGTGTACAGAGACAAACATACACAGTAAGGAAACGGTGTGAAGACACAGGAAAACATAACCTGCAAGCCAAGAAACACCTAAAGTTCCCAGGAGTTAGGAGACAGACGTGAACAGATTCTTCCTCACAGCCCTCAGAAGAAACCAACCTTGCCTGCACCATGATTTCGGACTACAAGTCTACCATACTATGAGACAAAGAATAAAGTTGTTAAGCCACTCCTTTTGTTATAGCCGCTCCAGGAATCTAATACAACATGTAATTAGCTTATTATTTTCAATAGATTCACAAAAATATTCTTTTTTGCAATTTCCAATATGATAAATAATTGTAGACAGAAAGCATATAAGCAAAAGCTCTTTGAGTCCTCAATAATTTTTAAGAGTGAAGAGAGACCCTGAGAGCAAAAAGTAGGAGGACCACAGGATTAGAGGGCTCCCAGTAAAGGGACCACATGAACTGAGGCATTGGTTCCCAAATACCTGTCCCTGGATGGCTACATCAGAAAAATACAGACTCCAGGGCTTTCTCCATACCCACTGAACCAGAATCTCCAGAGTTCTGTCCCAGGAAACTGTATTCCCAACATGCCTCCCAGCTAATTCTTACATATAATTGAAAGCTTAGAGACAGAAATGCGTTAGAGGCAGAAATGCCCAAAATAGGTTGAGAAGGGTTTCAGCCAACTCCTTTGGTTTGCAAGAATACAGATGCTCAAGTTAGTTCAAGTAATAAGGAAGTTTCTTGCAAAGATAACTTGTCACCCCTGGAGGAGTCAACTCCCTCCCAAAACAGGTGCTGTAATAGATTCCCACCTCAGAAAGCACTGGGCCATCATAGTAGCTCCAGGGATGCCAGCAAGCAAAAGTTTGTGGCTCGTTATGTTCTTAGTACGACTAAGCTTTATGACTTTGCAAGAAGAGTCCTTCCCAGTGGGCTTCCTTCTGTCCTTCCTCCAAATATCTGCTTCTTCATACTTCTGGCTGCACATAGTTTTGGCTTATGATGCCTCATATTCACCCCAAGGCAACGTCTTAGCTTCCACTTTATTGCCAACTAACAGATTCCTTTGTCTTTCTTCATTTCAATCCTTGAGATGGAAAATCTGATTGGTCCAGTTTGTCTCCTGGGGCCAAGTCATGCTCAAATTTACTGGAGAGGTAATGACTTTGCTGCCCTGGAATCAGATGCTCATATCTGGTTTACTAATCTGTGAGCACAGGGCCTAGACAAACAAGATATTAAACATGAGAGCCAATCATTCAGGCACTATGGGCAGGGAACTTTTCCTTTAAATCATGCAGTGGACAAAACAGATATTAAAATTGTCATCCTCAGAATGATTTTTGTTTATGCTCTTGTAATTCCAAAAACTTTCAAATTAAGTTTTTTATCAAGATAACTGATTTGACTAACTCTCAGGCTTTTTGATATAAGCGCGATCATAGCTAACCTGATGGATTGGTTGGTGACAGTAAGGATGTTGACAAAGATCCTGAGAAAAATAGTGTAGGCATTTCCCTCTGACCCTCTAATTTAACCACTGTTCATTTGCTAACTGACATAATTCTAGCTCTCATTCCCTTCCTTTTCCTTTTTCTTTATTCTTTCCTACACAGCCCTCGATTTTTTCCTCCTTCTCTTTGTTCTACCTGCCTCGTGATCTTAGATTTTTTTAATAAATAAATAAACAAATAAACAAATAAATAAATAAATAAATCTCAAGGCACTTTCTAATTCCATTAGTTTTACATTGGGGTTTGATTAGGTTCTTGAATGATTTTTATATAATGGTGTTGTCCTTTGTTTTTTTATTTTAAAAAAAGAACAAAAAAGCATACATATATTAAAACATTTATCATACATTTAATAACCACTGGGTATTTCAAATATTTGGATTGCCACTTTAGAGCAAGCTATAATTGTTGAGATAGGGCAGATACCCCTTCTTTTGTATATTGGTACCCGTAGATTTTAGCATGTGAGACAGTTTAGTTTTGTGTTTGGGTAAATTATTTTTGTGTGTGTCATTGTATAATTTTTTCTGTGTGCTTGTATATATATGTTTGTAGTTTTCTTGGTATGTGTGTGTATCTTTCAATTGAACAAAATTGCATTGTTTTCTTATGTTGTGCTGTATATTTTTCATTTGTTACTCTGAATTGAAAGAAGACAGTTTCTATTTTGACTAAATTGTTGGATTGCTCAAAAAACAAGCAGAAACATCTCCAAGATTTTGTTGAATCCAATTAGTTATATGCAACTTGTAATACATCTGATTCTTATTATATGCTTTTGTGTTTTCTCCAGTAAATCAGTTGAAACTAAGTGACTATGACATTTGACCTACATAGTGAAGGTGTAGATTTGAATTTGCATATTTTATTGTTCTTTGTCTCCTACATGTTAATGTTCTTCTTAGGACACTTCTAAAAAATTAATGTGCTTTTCTGTAGGTATGATAGCATAAACAGCATAGTGTATCAATTGTTCTTTAGGGAATATCATTGATTCAAGTTCATTTAAAACAACTCAGGTTTCCAACTCAACCAATTCATTGATTTGTAACAGAAAGTATTGGCTCACAAAATTCAAAGTTGAGGAAAGAGAAAAATCTCAGGAGAGGTTTGAACAAGATTTCAGCACCATTTCCCAATAGTTGTTCAGACTCTGCTGGCTCTGCCCTCAGATCAGCTTCCTTCATTATAGCAAAATGGCCTCAGATACCATATCACCCAGAGGCAGTGAGAACTTATGTCCTTGAAACCATTGAACAAAAGTCATCAGCTTCTCCATTAAGGACCAACTCCAATCTTGTGTCCACCTTTGAACTAATCCTCATGGCCAAGAAAATAATATACATTGGGTGGCTTAGTCCTGGTTGAATTATATTCAAGGTGGCTTCCCCTCTCATGGTAGCAAAATGGCGATAGCAATTCCAGGCTGTTCTTCCATAGACCACTCATTTAGAAAAGAGAGCGCTTCAAACCCAGCAACTACGAAATGAAAGCCCGCAGCTTCACTCTTCTGGTCATAAACCCATCTGTGAACCACTCATTATAGCAGCCAGTGAGGCAAAATTACTCTCCGGCCAGGCCCTTCAGGGTCCACTCAAGAAGTTAGGGGAGGGGAGGACTGATCTTACACCAATAATAGCCGTTCAATGGGGAGAGATGAAGTGTATGTTGGGAAGCCAATCAGCAATGCCTTTTGCACCAATGATCATCCTAGTGCAAGTAGACACCACCTTCTTGCTCTTCTATTCCATGTGTACCTCTCCCAAAGATACATGCTACCTTAAAGAACACAGCCTTTCCTGATGTACAGATTGCATTTTGCAGTCAAATACACATGACTTTATTTGAGTTGACTCTGCAGAAACCTGCTGGGGAAACGTCAGTACAGGCACATTAACTCTACTTTTTTTCTGAAGTCTGGTAAATCTTTTTTTGCAAATCATAAAGGAAGTCGGTCCAAGACACAATTCCTCCACACACCCAATTACTTTTAGCTTTTTGTTGCTGTTTTTCAAATACTCACTTTCTACCTAAGCACAGCTCAGTTTTGAATTTTTTATTTATTTTTGTGTCTAAGATGGGGGGCTTGCAAAACATATCATAGCACCTTAAAAACACTTCATAATCAGGCTGCACTCCAACATCCATGCTTTTAAAATCAGGCTGTTGTGAATTCTCCAAGAAGTCCAAGAACAACTGTGAATTACTTTCTTGAGCTTTCCTGCAGGTGCACAGGAAAGAGCCCCAGCCAGCAGACTAGGAGGTGCCAGATCAAGGGACAAAACTTCACTCTCCAGTTGAAAAGAAATTCACCTGGGGACCTGCTATCAGAAAAAGCCTGGATAAAACCTTCTAGACCTATGCAATCAGAGAAGACATCTCCGTCTCCTCCAATGCTTTTAGTCTCCTCTTTATTTTCCAGGGACTGAAAAGTTTTGCCAGGAGCACCAGAGAAAGAAAAATATTCTAGCCGTAGCCATGGAAAATATTTATGGGAAAACTCAAAGCTTTTGGAAACTCTTCCATTCATACATATCTTCGTAATTGTAAGAAATGTCACATTTGAAAAACAAGTGAAATGTTTGAAAATACTACACTTCTATTTTCAAAGTGGTTCCAGCCTAATAAAGATTAGACTTTTTAGATCATCTTAAAGTTTCATGGAACAGATCTCTTCTAGAAACCTTCATTAGCTGGTGTTTTTCCCTAGGGATCAAATAATCACAATATCACTAAAGCGTAGTATTATATGGGAAATTTTTCCTTCTGAGGTATTCAAAACAAAACAAAAAAATCAGTGTATATTACAGGTGATCACAGGAGACTATTCCAGAATGCTTAACTCAACCTGTTGACCACTTAATGATGACCTCTCTTGTCCAATGCCAGTTCTCTCTCCGTTCGGTTTAACATCACATTTCCCCAGGCATCCATAACCATTATGGTCTCTCTTCCATTTCCCAGAATTACCCTGGGTAATATCCCTTTTTATGTTTGTTTTGAAAGCTAGAAATTGTGTTTTTTATATGCTACATTTCCCACATGGCATGCGTGTGGTATGATGTGTAATTGGATGTTTTCCACTAATCCCTACTGTTGCACAGGTGGGTAAGAACCAGAAACTGATTACTGGAAAACTGCAGGCCCAAAGGACATATGTTTATGCACTTAGACATTTCTGAAAAGTGAGGCTGGGTCATTATTCCCATTTCCATCTTCAGTGGCCATGATTAAATCATTCCATTCTGAGGATTGTTGTGTTGCTAAGTAAACTTCCCTAGTGTCATTGTTATTTGTCTTAATTGGTTCTGAAAGCTAATCTACTTTCTATTTGTAAAAAGTTTCTGCAAGTTTCTGTTTTATGAAACATTCCAAAAAGTGGAAAATTTAGGAGCAGGAAAATGCCATTCATTGGTTTCCAAACCGAGATTCTGTCGAAGGGACTGAGGGCCAGTGATACCACCTCTCCAGTGTTCAGAGAAAACTGAGAGAAAGACCTACAAACCACATATTTGGAAATCAGTATTAGCTGAAGACAAAGAAGGAGAGGAAGGAACCAAGGCTAGATGGGAGGATGTGGCTTTAAAATTATGATGGTAAGTGCTGATACTTCTTTACCTTTGAATTTAACAGGCTTGTCCATTTCTCTGTCCCTAGAGCTGAGAAAATACAAACTTCTGGCCAGCAATAGAACAGAATGTCCAGTTGCTGTAGGGTCATAGATACGGAAAAAAAAATAGGGAGAGAGCCAGAAAAACAGAGAGAAAGAAAGAAAGGGTTATGTCATGTTCTTTCTCCCAAACTAACCCATCAGCTAGCCCTTCTTCACCCCCTGGAGAGAAATGAAAGCAAGCCAGTGAGCAACAGGAGCTTCCCCCTTACTTACGTCTCCCACATCATGGAACCATGAGGCAGTACAAAAAGAAGTTCTCTGATCACTGGAACATACTACATGTTCATGAATGTGACGAGAGATTTCCCTTGTCCTAAGGACCTGAATACAATCAAAGTGCCACCAAAGCTGGTAGTGTTCTCACTTTGAGAAATTTCCAATAAAACAGAGCTATGAAAACAAAAAATGCAGTTAAGGAGCAGTGAAACATTTACAAAGCAGTTAAAGAGCTCAGAGAATTCCCTGATGCTCACTATAAAGTGATTTAACCTATCATCTCACCTTTCATCATGGTCAATCTCCACCTGGATAGCTAACCTCAGTGTCTCAGATAAGAGAGTCATGAAACTGACGTTGAGAGCAGATGTAGCTCAGAGGATGCTGGTGCTGGTCCTAGGTTGTGCTTGCTCTCTCTCAATCTCTCTCTCTCTCCCTCTCTCTCTCTCTCACATACACGCACATACACACATACACACACAAGATGTAAAACTATAGATGTGCCTGTTGAAAAAGGGGTAGACACGGAAGATATCAAGAGGATGTGGGGACATAACTGAGAAGTCTGGGAGCACGGGCATTTCAAACCCTTACCTCTACATGGATAATTACACTAGACTGGCCTTCTGGAAAAGCTCTTGAGACTAAGAAAAGTAGACTCTGATTTCAGTGAAAGAATAGACCAACCTTGATGGCAATTAACTCTCATAGATTAAAATCCCATTTTCCTCCAACAGAAACCAAGAAAGACCATGGGGCCCCCATTTGGAAAGAATAGAAAAAGGAAACCATTTCCATGTCCCAACGAGGCTGGAAGTACAGGCTATCCAAAAAGCTCAAGGAGATTGATACAAGTCTAAGAGGATGTACTTTTAAATTCTCACAAGGCTTACACATAAAGAGGGGAATATAATGAAATAATAACTTGGGGCTCTTGATTTCTGGTTCAACAAGGTGTAATATTGAAACATTTGCCAAAATTGAATTTCTTAATTATTTTTATTTACTTGGCCTTTATTTTTTTTAATTTTATTTATTCATTCACGAGAGAGAGAGAGAGAGAGAGAGAGAGAGAGGCAGAGACACAGGCAGAGGGAGAAGCAGGTGCTAAACCACTGAGCCACCCAGGGACCCCTTGCTTGGCCTTTAAACTGTTTAAAGGAACAATAACTTGAAAATAATTTTGGCAAAAAAAATATGGAATCACAGAGCTTTCAGAACCCAACAATTCCCTGGAGAGAAGAAAAGGAAGTCCGGAGAGAAGATATGGCTTTTCTGATTTCACAGAACTCCTTAATCCAGTGTCTTATCAGACATCCATTGTACTCCCTCTTGAAGCAGTGCTTTTCCAGCTGCACAGCTTCAGAAGAGGATCCACATGATCACCTTTATGATCACCTTTATACAGCCCTCCATGAGTCCTCTGACATGAAAGCCCCATGCTTTATAACCATCATTTCCAGAATATCTCAGAGACCAGCCATTGACAATTCCCATGTGACCAAGGAAGTAGTAACTGTAAAGGGAAGCAGGATGTTGACTTGGTTGACTGGCTTTTGATTCGGTTCTCCTCTTTTCCTAATAAATCTGTTTTGAGCTGTTGGGTCTTCTATGATATGAGGTACCCTTCTGAAAGTCACATGTTAAAGGCAGTCTCAGGGCTTCATTGGCCCACTTTATATTTGCAGAAGGTCTAATGGAGTCAGAGCAGGTGGACTTTATTGCCATTGTCAGAAGGGGCAACACTGCTAGGGACAGCATGCCGTGTCTCACGGCTTTGCTTCATAAATAAGCATACATTATTGCTGACGGTCTCCATACACGAATCAGGGATTATTTCATTCTGAAGCACATAAAATTTCATGTGAATTCCATTTTTTGTGTCTTGAAGTATATTCTTTATAGAGGATACATTTCTCATCTGATATCCATGGTGGAATGTATCTAGTATTTTAACGACATTGTTCTGGTGGACTCTTTAAAACTATTATGTTTCGGATGAATCATAAATCAGAAGATGAGGTTTTTAGAAGAGCTGTGCAAACAGCTGAGCAAGGATCTAGTAAGATCATACATTTCTCATCTTTATTAAGTTTGATCTTTACAGCTGACGTGATAAAAATGTGGGGAATACTTCAAAGTAAAAAGTGTCAGTTGTCTAATTTTAAATAAAGACAAAACTCTTTAAACTCCTAATACATTCTTTTAGTGCCATGAACTTAGTGCATGTCAAATGTGCTGCACTGGACACCTTGTGTGAACAGAACAAGAATGTGTCTGTAGGAACCGGAGAAACTAATTCCTAAGAATTCTGATCATCCAAAGAGAAAGTCACCCATTTACGAAATAGACTGCCTCACACCAAATTTCTCAGAATGTTGGTAAGCATTTTTTTAGGAAACAAAAGATCTCCATGATAAAATATATTGGTGCATGTTGAGAATACAAAGTCAAGGTATTTCTCCATTGCTGAACTTCTCAGAACTGTGTAGGTGCACGCGTGCATTATAAATCTCAACAATAAAAAAAAATAGGGGATCCCTGGGTGGCTCAGCGGTTTAGCGTCTGCCTTTGGCTCAGGGCGCGATCCTGGAGTCCTGGGATTGAGTCCCGCATCGGGCTCCCGGCATGGAGCCTGCCTCTCTCTCTCTCTATGTCTATCATGAATAAATAAATAAAATCTTAAAAAATATATATAAATAAATAAAAATAAATAAATAAATCTCAACAATACATGTACGGTATGCAGGTCTCAAAAATATCTAAAAATTTCCTTCCCATGGCACCTTTTTTGGAGCCACTATTAATCAGTTCCATGAAAACCCCATGTAGAAAAAGACATTTCTGCATTGAATTCAATCATAGAGTTGGTTTTCATGTTTTAAAACTACCACAATTATAAACTGGGAGCTAGTCGTTGTGTGACAGAATTCTTTGGATCCCCCTCTGTGGTTCTTCTAGTGACCCACCCAACCTCACTCATTTTCTGCCATCTTCCTCTCACTCTACTTAGCCCCACGCAAGCACACCAAGCCTACTCCTGCGTCGGGATTTAGCATTTCCCGTTAGTGTGCTTTAGACCTTCTTCCCAAATATAACCATGTAACTATCTCCCTCCTTTCATTCAAGACTCTACTAAAAGCACTGCCTCTATTATTCTTTATTATTCCTTTTCCCCTTACCCTGTTTTATTTTCCTTCATAGCACATAACATTATCTGGCATGACATCATCTATCCGTTTATTTCTTGAACATCTTGATTCTCATACTGACCACCTGAACACAGGGATTATGCTTCTTTCACTCCCGTACTCCTACTCCCTAAGGCATTGCCTGTTACACACCTGGACATAAATAGTTATTGAAATAATATGTCAAAGAAACCTGCAAGAAAAAGAGGAATCAAAGGAAGGCCTAATCTTTGACTGTGTTAGAATCAGTTCTGTCAAAGGAGCTTCAGGCATCCTGAGTTAACCCCCTGGCTGGAATTGATCATATACATTTCAACCTCCTTGTTCTCTTTTCTTTCAGTTTTGATGGTAGCCAGTGGCAACCCAAGTGAGCATTGAAGAAAGAAGTCCAAGATGAATATCGAGAAAACTATGTTCCTCCCCACCAACTTTGCCACTAATGTGGGCAAGTCATTTACACTCTCTGGACCTCCTCTTTTCATTGTTCATCTATTAACTAGGTCCATAGAACACAGCTTGGAGAAATTCTGCTTTACAGATATGTTAATATCGTTGGTCTTAATCAATTGTTGATGTGATCTATGTTTAGGCAAGTTTAACAGATTTGGGGTTAAAGAGTGAGTGGGTTATTATTGCAAAAATTCTCGGAGATCAGGGGATCATAATATATATATTATGATCCCCTGAGGTGAGGGATAATATAAGCACAGCCCTACAAATTTCTTTAACCAAAGACCCTTTTAACAGCTCCTAAAACCTTCTTCCTTGAAGCACCAATTTAGAAAATACTAAATGTGATCTCCAAGGCAACTTACTGTGTTAACATTACCTGACCATGACACTATCACTCAGGGGACAATCCTAATACGATTGAAAAGAAAAGCCACAAACAGAAGACCTTTAAAAATATTACAGTCACAAAAAGAATATTACAGTCATTTAAAACTTGATAAGAAGAAGACAATCAAGCAAAAATTAGGTTTGAATAGACATTCCACCAAAGAAGATAGCCAAATAGCAAGTATAAGAAAAGATACTCAACGTCACTAGTCATTAAGGCAATGAAAATGAAAACAGCAATGAAATGCCACTACACACCCGTTGGAATGACCGTAATCAAAAAGACTAACAATACCAAGTGTTGGTAAAGATGTGGAGAGACCCCAACACCCAAGGTCGCTGGTGTGAATATAAAGTGACACAGCCATTTTGGAAAATAGTCACATTCTTAAAATACCGTATCTCCAATGATTCTACCACCAGACATTTACTCAAGAGAAGTGAAAAATGAAAACTTCTCAAGTTTTCATGCAGCGTTATTTAGAGTAGCTAGCTAAAACCTGGAAATATCCTAAATGTCCATCAACTGGTCAATGGATAAAAAAACGTGGTTTACCCCTCCAATAAAAAGGAACAAAGTACCTATACATGCAATAGCCTAGATGAACCTAAAAACATGAAGCCAAGTGAAAGAAAGCAGACATACGATACCACATGTAGTAAGATTTCATTTGCATGAAATGTCTAGCAGAACAAAATAGGTAGAGACAGAAAACAGATCAGTGATTCTCCAAAATGGCTGTGAGGACTTAGTAAATACCT
Organism: Canis lupus baileyi; assembly: GCF_048164855.1. Taxonomy (NCBI): domain Eukaryota; kingdom Metazoa; phylum Chordata; class Mammalia; order Carnivora; family Canidae; genus Canis; species Canis lupus. Next base: position 2,662,733 of record NC_132873.1, on the reverse strand, counting down.
GTAAGTCCTAGTTTCCTTACCTGTCAAAAAGGAGAGATAGGGCAGCCTGGTGGCTCAGCAGTTTAGCGCCGCCTTCAGCCCAGGGCATGATCCTGGAGACCTGGAATCAAGTCCCATGTCGGGCTCCCTGCATGGAGCCTGCTTCTCCCTCTGCCTGTGTCTCTGCCTCTCTCTCTCTCTCTCTCTCTCTCTCTCTCTTGAATAAATACATAAAATCTTTAAAAAATATATTTTAAAAAAGGAGAAATAGAATATTTATTCCATAGGATTATTACAATGACTCAAATAATACATATAAAGTCCTTGGTATATAGTGAGTGCCCCCCAAATGATAGTGATTACGACACTCACAATCCATTTTACCAATTGGTCCATTCTCAGCCAAGAGCAGATTCTATTTATGTATGCCCTGCCCCAGATCCCCTTGACGCACTTGAGTTCACCAGCAGGGATGGTGGACAGTTTCTAGTACAGTCAACTTCCCCCCTTTAGCACCAGTATTGCTCTTCTCTGCCTGAAGGTTGCTCTGGCATCACAAAGACTTGCTCAACCATAGTCAGAAGTTAAGTGCCCAGCTAGAGGCAACCATCCACCCAGGGAGGATGAAGGTTGGTGGATAAATTAACCAGGCTCTCCATCCTCTGGCAGTACATTGCTGAGGCGTGTTCTGCGCAGTCTGGTGGTGGTGGTGTGAGGTGGGGGGGCCTCCAAAGTGATAAAGCCTCAGTCACCCACATGAGTAACCCACTAACTGACTTGCCTCTCTTGGATTTTCTCCTTCCCTGTCACTTCCCCCATTTCCTCACATCTGCTGTCTGTGATCACTTCCCAAATTAACTTACAACCAAACCCCTACCTTAGAGTCCTCATTGAGCGAAACCCAAACTAAAACAAATGATCTGTGCATGCTTAGGAGATCTCAACAGTTCATCTTATCTGTAAAACAGAGTAATAGAGCAGAACAACTTTCATGATTCTAAAGTCCGCCCTATTTATTTTTGTCCACATTTCCAATGAGCCCATGAAAAGAGGAATCTACACTTTTTTTTAATCTTTAAGTAGGTTCCACTCTCAATATGGAGCCCAATGATGGGCTTGAACTCCTGACTCTGAGATCAAAACCTAAGCCGAGATCGAGTCTGATGCTTAACCGACTGAGCCACCCAGGCACCGTATAGTCCTGTCCCAGTTTTAGGTGAAGCATTAACTAACCTGACAGAGTCCCTGTCCTGTTTTTTGGAAGACAGCCAATGGGGAAGAAGGGTGACTTCCCTGCGACTTCCATGCCGTGTGAAGCCCAAACCATGTGGAAAGGACATGCAAGGAGAGAGGGGCCTCAAAGGGAAGAAGCCATCCGGGAAATAGACCCAAGATCCCCACTGCCCCAGCTAATGCCTAGTGGAGCAGAGACAAGTGGCCAAGTGAGCCCTCTGAATTTCTTGCCCCACAAAATCACAAACAAAATGAATGGTTACTCTGAGTCACAAACTATGGGGTCATTTATGGCATAATAATAAAGAATGAAAAATTGTAAAGTAATAATTAAAACAGAAGAATGCAAAAATTCGTAAGATGTTTTCTAGGGATTAGACTGACTTCAGAAAAAGAGCTGTAGATATTGTTTCAGAAATCGTGGTGAAGGTCCTTTCAGGGAAATAGAAACAATGAGAGCACAATCCTATTTGAAGTCTCACTTTTTTTTCATTAGCAGCAGAGTAATGAAAAACAGCCACCCTGCATATCCAATTTCCCCCAATACTTTAATTCTTTTCTTAGGCTGGAAGTTTTAACAATTCATCCTTTACTACAAGTTGAAAAAAATACCTAATGGTTTTTTAAACTTTTTTATTTCTGGGCAGCAGATTTTGAAGGTGAAGCTTTAATCACATGCTAGTCTTATAATCACCGCTGGTTTTCAACTAAAGTATTACAAATTGGGCTTTAGTTCAATTTAAACTGCATGGGCCAAATCCTACCCTTGGTTATTACAGGCAAGTCCCATTGAAATCATTAGTAGTTGTACATGTGTAACAGGAGATAATTTGGCCACATGTGCTTTCGTCTCCATGTGTGTCTACACAGTGCAGGCACCGGGGCTGGGCTGTGTAGGGGAAACATCTTGTGCTATTTGGAATGAGTTATCTTTTTGCCATACTGTGTTCATGTCAACATGATGAAAAGAAAATGTAAATGTAAGGACAAGCAGCATTTCCTTCCATTGCTTTTAGCATGCTGCTGGCTCCTGGCAATGCTGGCTCTCAACACAGTTGCCGCTCCTATTGGTAACCATGAGGAGGGTCCCGTCTGCCCTCCTCCCTTTGCCCACCCCTGCCTCCACTCACAGTTGATCAGGGGGGCAAGGCTTCAATGTCAGGTCCCAGTTCCAATTCTGCCATTAGCATCTATCTTCCCTGGCCAAGTGTTCACTTTTGACTAAACAAACAAATGTTCAATGCATAGGCAATCCAAACAACTGGCCAGAGGACTTTTTTTTACAGAACATTATGGGGGATACATTGTGCTAATTCAACAGTCAACAGACTCTTTTGAGCATTTAGAGCAGTGGTTCTCAATCTTTAGCCTACTTCAGGATCACTTTGCAGAACTTATTAAAAGACAGAGTACTGCAACATCACTCGGCATCAGGGAAACACAAACCAAACCATGATGTGACACCACCTCACACTGATGAGAATGGCTAATGTGAACAAGTCAGGAAATGAAAGATGTTGATGAGGATGGGGAGAAAGGGTAACTCTCTTACACTGTTGGTGGGAATGCAAGCTGGGGCAGCCACTCTGGGAAACAGGATGGAGGTTCCTCAAAAAGTTAAAAATAGAGCTGCCCTACAGTGAGCAATTATACTATGAGGGATATATTCCAAGGATACAAACATAGTGATTTGAAGGGGCATCTGCACCCCAGTGCTTATAGCAGCAATGTCCACAATAGCTAAAAGATGGAAAGAGCCCAGATGTCCATCAACAGATGAATGGATAAGGAAGATGTGGGATAGATAGATAGATAGATAGATAGATAGATAGATAGATAGATATAATATTTGGAATATTACCCAGCCATCAAAAAGAATGAAATCTTGCCATTTGCAATGATGTGGATGGAACTAGAGGGTATCCCACTAAGTCAGAGAAAGACAAATACTATATGATTTCACTCGTATGTGGAATTTAAGAAACAAAGCAGGTGAACATAGGGAAAGAAAAGGAAAAATAAAATAAGAAGAAAACAGAGAAGGAGGCAAATCATAAGAGACCCTTAACTATAGGAAACAAATTGAGAGTTACTGGAGGGGCGGTGGGTGGGAGGATAGGGTAATTGGATGATGGGTGTTAAGGAGGGTATGTGAAGTAATGAGCACTGGGAGTTGTATGCAACTGATGAAGCGCTAATTCTACCTCTGAAACTAATAATATAACATAAGTTAACTAAATTGAGTTGAAATTAAAACAAATTTTTTAAAAGACAGAGTCCTGGACACCCCACCTACAGAATTTATGAAGTAGGCGGTTTGGAATGGGAGACCTGGGAATCTCCTTGTGAGAGTCTCCAGATAATGCTAATGCTGCTGGTCCAGGGACCATGTTTTGAGAACCACTGTTCTACAATGCTGTAACACTCTAAACATAGTGCCAAGTAAGATATGGTTGTGAATGTACAAATCTTATACTCTAGCAGGGAAGATAAGAAGGCAAATCAACAGTTGTAGTATGGTCTGATGAGGGCTATTGCGGGAGAAAATTGTAGGCTTCCTGGTGACACACATAAGCTGATTTATCTTAAGAAAGAGGGAACTGCATATAATATTTAGTGATTAAAGAAACCAATTGTAGGAAGAAAGAAGAAAAGAAAGAAAAGAAGAAAGAAGAAGAAGAAGAAGAAGAAGAAGAAGAAGAAAGAAAGAAAGAAAAAAAGAAAGAAAGAAAGAAGAAAAAAGAAAGAAAAGAAAAGAAAAAAGAAATTAAAAAAAAGAAAGACTAGTTGTAGTGAACATTGGCTGTTCCTGTCTGCCAATATCCCTTGATCCTTCTGATATCAAAATAACTGTTTTCCTTTTGGGAACTGACTACCCTTGCTGACCATAGTCTTGTCAGCATCTACTGTCAGTTATGTGGCCCTTCTTCTCTGCCACTGGGAGCTATGTGACCCAGATTGGTCAATCAGAGCCCTTTTGGGGGGATTGACAATGACAATGGGAGACAAAGAGAGTCTTTATCCTTCAGAGATTCCCAGTAATAAGGACCATGTATGGCTGAAGCTCCTGTGAACCTTCCTTACCACCATGTGGGCAGAGCCAGGTTGAGGATAAAGCCATGGATGATCATATTTTGTCAAAGATGATCATGAAAATGTGTCCCATCTCATACCCTTCTTTGACATGCCTCCTAGGAAACAATAGGGCCTATGTTCCTTTCTCTTGAATCTGGAAAACAGCAGAAGGGGCACCATGTGACTTCTGAGACTAGGACATCAAAGGTAAACCAGGTTTACCTAGTTCTTTTGGGATGCTTGCTCATGGAACCCAACCAAGCAGGCGCAGGGAGCGGATCCATGCCAGTGTTCTGGCCAACAGCTCCAGCTGAGGTCCCAGCAACCACTAGCACCCATCACCATTCATGGGAACAATCCAGCCCCCAGAACCCCAAATTGTCTCCAGTTGAGGCCCCAGACATTGTAGAGCAGAGCAAAGTCATCCCTGCTGTGCCCTTTCTGATTCCTGACCCACTGAATACCACGAATATAGTGGAAAGTTTAGGGTGGTTTGTTTTACGGCAATAGTAACTAGAACCAAAGCCAGCCCAAAGTAAACAACAGCTGAGATGGGAGAGGAAGAGAGAGGGAATGGACTTTAATCCACCTTCAACTTAATTTAACCCCCAGCTCCAACCTCGCCTGAAGTAAGACCCACCTGATCTCAAGCATCCTAACTCCATGAACTAATAAATTCCTGGTTTTGTCTTAATTATTTCAAATTAGGTTTCTGTCAGCTTCAATGAAAACAATCTGAGTGCACCAACTTTTAAGTATCACACCACCAAAAAAAGAAAGAAGAAAGAAAGAAAGAAAGAAAGAAAGAAAGAAAGAAAGAAAGAAAAGAGAAAAAAAGAAAAGAAAGGAAAGAAAAAGAAAGAAAAGAAAAAAGAAAAGAAAAGAAAAAAGAAAAGAAAAAAAAGAAAAGAAAAGAAAAGAAAAAAGAAAAGAAAAGAAAAGAGAGGAATACATGCAATATTGAGACAGCTTGGTACTTAGTGCCTCTTAGGATGATATAATATGACTAAAAATCTCAGAAAATTGTTCAAACAGCATGGAAATAATACTAGAATCAGGACAATGTCGGGTATAGGTGAATATCTCAATCAGGCACATCTCGAAATGAGCCAGGACCCTGTACTAGAATGGCTGGGTTCTCCTCTCAGGTCCACCTCGTACATATGGCCAAGTCCTGTGAGATGCACCGAGGTCAAACTGTTGAAAATAAAACATAATACCAAGTGTAGGGTGCTTCTGAGAAAGAGCTGCAGAAAATCTGGGAAGGAGTGTTGGTGAAGGTAAAAGAAAAAGGGCAAGGAAACTACCAAATGAATGAATAATAAAGCATGATTTTGACAAATCTTAGCCATTCTGTGACTTTTGAGGAGTAAACATTTCCTATGGACTAATATTTCCAATGCATTTTTCTTCCTCCAGGGTTTTTTTGAGTCTCTCCGCCAAAAAATAGGCTTTTTTTTTCCTTTTGGGCCTGATTATTTATTCCCAATCATACTAACTATAAATATATATACATATATTTATATACATATATATATGAGAGTTGTGCTTATATATATATGTATATATACATATACCCAGGAAAAAGAAAGGGAAAAAATTTAATTTCTTTGAGATGTATCATGATATCATTCTTCTATAGGTACCCCAAGAAATAGGAAGAGAAATTATCTTCAAAGTTTACAAATGAAGACAAAAGACTTCAAATGATTCTTTTCCCTCTATTCTAAGCAACAAAAGGCGAAGTCAGTCTTCTTTAACACATTATGTCAATTATTGTGATTAGCCAAAGAAAAATACCCTCCCACACAGTAAATCAGGTTGACTTAGTTCTCTGCAAGGACAAAGTAATAGAATACTGAACTTGGAGCCATGGTACCTCCACCTAATAATAGATTTATTGCTTTGGTCAAATCATTGAACTTCAGAAGTAAAATGCCTTCATCTGCAAAGTCCTTCATCCCACCCATATGGATGCTATGAGTCTCAAAACAAGTCACATGAACATTCTTTACCAACCCCAAGTCCTACACACCACGAAGAGCTGTTCAAGTTCATGTTACACAAGGTAAGTCAAACATATTTAGATCGGATAACCTTCACGTTTCCCACATCTGTATTGCTGCTAACCCTCATAACGGAAAGTAGTCTAAGTATATTATGTAGGTGACCTAAAAGTCACCCTTAATATATATCCTAAAATAAGCCCCTGGAAGCATCGCTGCACAGAGTCCTGATAGCATGGTCCAGAGCTAGAAATTCCATTAGATTTTAAGGAATGGAGAACTAGTGGGGAAAGTTACTACTAAAAGAATCCACTGATTAGACAATTTAAGCCAGTCTCATCTGCAAACTCTAGACTTGGTTGGAAATCTCTGTGGCTAAATGCACTTATTTAACACAAATGATTTGATGGAACAGTTGTTACCAAACAGACCCCTTGGCCCTCTAAGCTCAGGACTGACCCCCTGAACTCCTGAACTCAGGAAACTCCTAGAAGCTTCTTGCCTAACTGTCAACTTCATCTTTTAGAAACTAACAAATTGCTGGAAGAGGAAAAAAAAAAATTTGAGGAAGATACCTGGGCAGAATCAGAAAGTGCCAATTACCTTGGCTTCATTATAATGTTAAAATCCCCCTTTGAATATTCATCCCAAGCCCCCCAAAAAGGAGCCTCCTCAGCCCTGTTCCGAGAGTCATGACTTTGGAAATCTTCCCAATGCTCTCCTTATTTGTATAACTTTGTGAGGCATCTTCACCTGGTGTGGTCTCCATCTATAGCTCCCTGAGAAGTGACCCACTTTGGTCCAGTGACACAGTTAGTGGGAGGCAAGCAGGGTCAATAGAGAGCTTTCTCCTAAAGCAAGTGTGCCTTACTTAAGAAAGAAACAGTCTAGGGCACCTGGGTGGCTCAGTGGTGGAGCGTCTGCCTTCAGCTCCAGTCCTGACCCTGGGGTCCTGGGATCGAGTCCCACATTGGGCTCCCCGCAGGGAGCCGGGAGCCTGCTTCTCCCTCTGCCTGTGTCTCTGCCTCTTTATCTATGTCCCTCATAAATAAATTAATTAAATTTAAAAAGAAGAAAAGAAAAGAAACAGTCTAAGCATCAACCGAAGGGCTGATGGCTTAGCAGCTGGCTAGGTATGGAAAACCAGAAGTAGCCTAGGAGCGTTGGCCCCTTTCTCTTCTTAGAAGCTCATAATCAGGGAGGGTAAAATTTTCCCAGTCATGACAATTCGTGACAAGACATGACTTCCCATGATACTGAGGACACAAGTTCTTCACTCCATAGGTGGCATATGAGTCTATGACAACTCTCTTATGCTACTTCCTCCTTCGGGAGCCACCCAAAGGACAGGGCTGGGTGTCAGGGGGAAATCTAGGGACAAAAGTCAAAACAACCACTTCTGTGAGTAGAAAATCTTTTGATTAAACTTCTACCTTAGTTCTCCACTTACCTTTCTCAATATACCCACAACACAAAGTATCACCATTCAGGCAACCAAATTATCTCATAGCATTATCAGATAGTGTCAATGAAACTCCCAAATCGCACAACCCCCTCTGTGGTCTGAATTGTGCCCCCAAACAATCATATGTTGAAGCCCATATGTTGAACACCCAGTACCTCAGAATGTGACTATTTTTGGAGATAGGGTTTTTTTTTTAGATTTTATTTATTTATGCATGAGAGACACAGAGAGAGAGGCAGAGACAAAGGCAGAGGGAGAAGCAGGCTCCATGCAGGGAGCCTGACGCAGGACTCGATCCTGGGAATCCAGGATCACGCCCTCGGCTGAAGGCGGCACTAAACCGCTGAGCACCCCCGGCTGCCCTGGAGATAGGGTTTTTAAAGAGAAAGTTAAGCTAATATGAGGTCTTTGAGTGTGCTCTACTGCAATATGACTGGGGCTTTATAAGAAGAGGAGAATAGAACACAGACGGATGCAGATATCAGACTGTGTCAAGCCACAGTGAACAGAGAGCTGTCCGCGAGACAAGGGGAGAAGCCTCAGAGAAAACAATCCTGCCTGTACCTTGCTCTTGGACTTCTAGCTTCCAGAGCTGTGAGGCAATAAATATCTGTTATTTAAGCCACCCAGTCTATGAGATTTAGTTATGGAAACCTTAGCAAACTAATATACTATCCATTTGCTTTTAGCTAAAAAATTATCTAGGGCACAGCTGTTTACAGATGTCTATAGACAGAAATCCCATATTATTCCGTACTAAGTGCTTTTTAGAGACTGGCCCATTTCTGTGCTCACATAGGTGTTTTCTAGAGTCACCAAGTTAACTTGATCAAGTTAGGAAGTTAATCACACTCTCCTACCCGCTTCCTACCTGTCCATTACTTTTCCCCCTCTCTTCGGCTTGAAAAGTAGAGCCTGGTGTGATTTCCAAAAAATTAAATTCTGAGCCTCCTTGTGATTGAAGACAAGTGAATTCAAATAAGTCTAAACACCTCAGTATCCATAAAATGGATGTCCATTTTATGTTCCATTATCCTTTAAAGGTTCTTGGACCGAAAGGAACTATTAAGACAAAGTTCGGTTTCATCTTTCAATTTGGCTTCCAGTCTACCACCTTATGAGCCAACACGCAGATTCAACCTTGAACATAAACTTATATCCACTTTGTTCTAGACAACCACATCACTTCCATTCTGGTGTTCCTCTTCTCATTTCTATGATTCCATCGTCAGAGAGCTGGGGTAAACGTGTCTCCTCCCTTCCCTCCAGGGGAGAGAAATGAGTTTTTCAGTCATGTAAATAGACACAGGTTTATGGCTTTCTGCCTTCTGAGTCACAGATCAGAAAACAGACTAAAGATGTTATAAACAGTTTTGATTATAGCTGCTGTTTAGATGTTGAGGAAACAGCATTTAATTCTGTCACTCAACCACTTCAAGCAGGGAAAATCAGAAATTATATTTGTAATAATACGATATTTACCTCAGCAGAGTTTATTAGAATGTCATTCAACAAATTTTGTGCAGTAATTGCGATTAAATTACCTCCAATTGCCATCAAGGGCAAGTAACATTTTCTCAGATTTCAGCATCCTGGTGGCAGGTGTCTTCAACTCTTGACTATTGCATGGATTTTAAAGATGAATTAGATTAAATCATCAGTTACAGCTCTATATTTATTTTATCTTTCCTTGTTGAATTAAAGTCATCAACATATTTCTGTAGCCTAATATGAGGTCCTTTGTTTTTCCGCTTATTTTATGGGATGTGGTGTTTGTTATTAGCATGTTGTATTTTAAATACTTTGTTCAGCCTCTTGAACGTTACAAAGGAAAAGAGAAGTCTATAATCCATTGAGGAGCCCATTTCTGAAAAACACCACTGTGGCATCAAAGAAATCTGCTATATTTGTTTAGATAAATTGTAACTACAATGCAGTGATTGTCTCTGACAAGAAGTCAGAAAACTTTGATAGTTATAAACGTTGATAGTTATTAAACAAAAACAGACAGTGAGAGGTCTATGATGTACGGGGGGAATAATTTTCTCTTTGTGTGTTTTTTTTTATTACTGACCATGAAATAAATGATTCAATCCTTCTCCAAACTGTTACAGAGTTAATACGTACTTATTCCCAGAAAGATAAATCTGTGCCTTGTTTAGCTCTAGGTATAATGTATCTGTTGAGAATTAAAAATGTGTTGGCACTCTTTGGGGAGAAAGAAAGTGTTTATTATGACTTTTAGCCTCATATTTCTTTTTGCCAATTGCCAACATGGTCATTCTTTCACAGCATTGCCTGGTTACGATTGAAAGCTTCATATAAACGCCCCTTCCTGAAGTTAACAGCTCTTAATCTTCTGTTTCTTGCAGCATTTTTTCTTAATGTGCATTGGTTAAGGCTCTTCTTGTCACTGGCTGCTTTCTAGCAAAAGCTACCGTCATATGGCCTCAGTTCAACTAGTAAAGGATGGTTTAAAAGTCCATAAACTACTGAAATCTTCAGGAAAAAAAAAAAGAGAGAGAGAGAGAGATTGATGTTAGAATTTTTACTACTGTCTTACACAGCAGCTGCCACAGTTGAGGAAATTTATGACTATAATACCTTCTACTGTGTTGAAAGGAATCCATAAATGAGTCTTAACTTTACATGAGGCCAGACACTAGCATTAATCAAAACTGTGATGGTCTATTATCAACAAAGCAAATGTATCACCAAAATTATATACAAGTAAAAGATAAGCCATTATCTCTGTGACCTTGGCTAAATCACTTTTCTTCCACAAACCTCTATTTCTTCTTAATCTTTCAAAAGTTCCTTCCTAGCATAGAATGCTGAGATCCTATGACCTGTAAAGGAATTTTAAATGTCTCTCTATAAATATCAATTTGGGGATTTATATTCTGGAATATATCTTCTGTTTACTTGGAAGATTGGAGGTGCAAGTAGATCTGATCAAAATTAGTCACTGCCTGGGAACAAAGAAACAACCAGATGTGCAGCGGGGTCTGCTCTGCCAGAGTTCTTAAGCTGAGACATTATAACCGAAGGCAACCCTTGGAATGGCTTAATGCACATACCATATGCATAAGCGTATAACCAAAATTTACCAAGCATTCAAATTAAGCATATACAACTCATTACAAATCTCTTATACAACCATATCTACAAATAAACTATGCATATGTGAGTTTCATTTAGATTACCCATACTTCCCCCAACTTGGAATTAGAAACAGAGTTGACATGGGTCTTTGTTCACTTTTCTGCTGTGTTCACAGGAGTCCAGTCTAGTTGAATGTCAGGTTCAGTCTCTGAGCAGGTCTTCGTGCTTCAGACATAAGCAACATGTTTCTTCCATCGAGCCAGTTAACATACATGAGTTAGGAGAACCACAAACAGCAATAAAGTGGACCTGACCTATCATTTATAAAAATGTTTGGCTTGAGGGGCGCCCAGTTGGCTCTGCTGGTTAAGCATCTGACTCTTGATTTTGGCTCAGGTCGTGATCTCAGGGTCCTGGGATCGAGCCCCACATTGGGCTCCACGCTCAGTGAGGAGTCAGTCTACTTTGAGAATTCTCTCTCTCTCTCCCCTCTGCTCTTCCTTCTGCTCGTGTTCTCTCTCTCTCTTTCTCTGTCTCTCTCTCTCTCAAGTAAATAGCTAAATCTTTAAAAAAAAAAAAGTTTGGCCAGAAAGATTTACACATTTATATTTAGAAAACACAAGTAATTCTCATAGATCCAAATTACAGAATAATTTAGAGTAGCCAGAACTTTGGGAATGAGAGTGGACAACTAATGCTACTCATTTTGCAACACCCTTTCTAGACTCTTTCTTTGCCTTCAAAGTTTTCTATGTTCCTTCTCTCTCACTTATAGGAGAAAAGGCTATTTAGTTACCTCTCAGGAACCTCAGATGTTGTTTTTGATGGGAAAAAGGATCCAGAAAGATAGTCCCTCTCCCCCCAAATAAATGAATCCTCCATCACTAGAACTTCCTAATTCTTGACTACAGTTCCTTCTAATGAGTTTTTTAAGCATGAATATTGAGAGTCTGTGCAGGAGACGCTGCCAGGACCTCACGCATATCTGATACAGTCAACACCAGAGGTCACCTGCAGCTTGGTCAACCCTCCTTGATTATGCTGACAGCATCTTACCTCAGTCACCTTCTTCCATCTTTCAGCACACTTCATGTGACCAGAGGAGAGAGCAACAGGGGAGACTGGAGATGTCAGGAGTTAACAGTTGAGTGAAGAACAGTGAGTGGATAAATACCCTAACCTTTGCACCTCATGAGTTGGATTATCCTGACTGCTCTCTCCACAGTCTCTCAGAGGGTGCCCCTATCCCTTCACCCCATTGAAGAGCTGGATAGTCCCACAGCAGTGACCCCAATAATTAATATACTCTTAGTTTCCTCTACACCCTGTCCTGCTTCCTAACACCCTCTCTGTGCTTCATGAGATTATCTCCCCAATTAACTTTTATACCCAAATCTTTGTCTGAGATCTGTTGTGCAGCCATTCAAGATAAACAAAGAGCAGAGAGCATCAGAATTTAAGCTGGGGGAAGGAAGTGGAAAAAACGATCTGTTCCAGGGACCCGGCCGAGTTAAGACAGGAGAAACTGACCATTGCCAGTAAATGTTCAGGCACGAAGCTGGTCAAAAACATAGATGCAGGTGCCATTAAGCAAAAGAGAGGGATCTTCCTGCTGAACCAGGTGTTTAAGGGTCAAGATGGAGGGATATGAAATGATCACAGGAGGAGGTTCATCAAACAAAGATGGGCCAATTTTGAGCACATGAGCCAGGCAGGAAAAAGATGGAGGCAGAAGCTAATTTAATTAAATAGCTAATAGAGTTAATAGATAAGCTTTAAGTCTACATGTCATAAACTAATGATACTTCAGGGAATTGCCGTAGAGTCTTCGCTGAAAATGGAATCGTGAAACTGGATTTTCCTTGGGAAGTCGAGTTGTGCCAGAGAAAATGTATGTCTGATTCTACTTTGCCAGTGAGATGAAGCCAAGTTTCACGAGCATCTCTCTACCCCACAGGGCATGGTGACTTCTGTGTCTAAGGCATAGATCTAGAATCCAGGTCTTCTGATTCCCTGAGTAAGGCATGTTGTTAACCAGTAAACATCTCAGTACTTTAAAATGCAAACACACACACGAACACACACACACACACACACACACACACACACACACCAGTCATATCTTAGATTACTTTGGCACATATTTGATGATTGAGTGAAATGAAAAGAACAAGGGCTAAAAAAACCACTAGTGTTTATTCTCAAATCTTCTCATTCACATAAAAAAATAGCTTTTACTGTTGAAAGACTACTCTTCTGTTTCCATTATTGTTGAGTTTCAAAGATAATAAAATAAAGATCCTAATTCCACCAGGGTGGAATCAACACATCAACTCTGCCGATTACATCATGGGTTTATTCCATCTTCCCAAGGCTTGCATTCTTTCTATTGAGTTTGATGTGCCAGGTCCCAAAATTGGGAACTGCATCAAGACAAATATTTTTTAAATAAAGTAAGCATCGTTGGTTTCAAGTATGATTGCCTCAAATATAAGCAACTACACAAATTTGAAACATGTTGGATGAAATGGTAGAAGAAAAACAGAGGAAGAAGCAAAGTAAAAATAGAAGCCCTATACATAAGGGCATAGTGTATGAAGCAGAGGATTCCTTCTGAAGTTATATGAAGCCAGTGAAAAAGATATCACTTGGAACATAGTATTGTGCAATTCTAGTCAATGTAAGAGGCAATCAAACTGTTTCAGGGGGGCTGAAATGTTTGAAACATGAGGACAAGTGTTGGCCCATTCAATACCTCAGAGAAAAGAAAACTATGGGAAAATTTTTTCCAAGGGTATATGCATGAGCCAAATTCTTCACTCACATACTTGTACATGGGACCTAATTCTGCACTTGGATATTTGTGGCAACTCTGCATTCTGCAAACTTAGTGCTTGTGTGAAACAGGAGTTGAGCATATGGCAAACTTCAGCTTGCATGGCAATGTAGCTTCTGTTAGCATTAAACTGCTCATTAGTATGCAATGGAACCTTTTAAAAGGAAAACAACATTAATAACTATAAGCCATTTATAAGCTATTTTAAAAGTTGGAATTCAAAATAAGATTGAACAACACACAGCAAATATGGGCGTAACCTGCCATCCCCATCCATCAAGACCCTCTACTAGAACCAGCCCAATCTAAGAAAGGATAAACCCAAATTAGCAGCCTGTGACATGTTTCTGAGAGGCACACCACAGACATCTGGGGAGACTCACAACTCATAGCTTTATATCATTGGCATGTTCCAGGTGGAGAGAGGAAGGGGTTTGCCTGGGTGAGGGAGCTCTCAGCTGAACCTCCCTAGAAGATAAATGCTTCCCAACCCTTAAGAAAAGAGCTCATCTTAGGCTTCACATCTTGTTTTCTTCCTCATGTTTATGTGGCCGCTATCCTCAAACTACAAAGCAGAGAGATGAGCTCTTGCTTTAAAATTTAAAAAGCTTTGAAAGATAGCAAATCACGTCTGTGAGCAGAATGGTAGGCAGTCACTGTGTTTTCAATATTACAACTTAAAAGTGAGTGGCTGTGGTATTTCAAGGCACCACACACCCACAGTCTCCTTCCTCTTCTCTGAATGGTTGGGCGTACTTGACATTAACCTATCAAAACACATGCATCTGCTTGTGGGAGTTCCTTGGATCTTCCAGGTCCGTTCTTTCTTGGCAAAAATTAGACTTGACAACTATGGGGTATGCGGCAAGTGCTAAGTGGAAGGACTTAGAAGAGGAAAACAATTAGCTTTAGCCCAAGTTCATTTGGGGTGGTATGGAACATAATGATGAAAGACAAGATGTTGAGAGAGGGAAGGATGGAGGAGAGAGAGAGAGAGAGAGAGAGAGAGAGATCTGAAACTTGAAATGAAAACTAGAGACAACTGAAATGTGTTAAGGATTGAAGTCTTCACCTGTCTTCTCTCTTTTCTGTTTTTTTTTTTAACAATAAAAAAAAAGTCAGAGCATAGAATGTGATGCCATTCAGCAGAAACATACCCCACACAGAGTGTACCAGGGGAATTGCTGCATTTGGCTGAATCATTGCCTGACTATAAATGGACAGAGTGTGAAATCAAAACAGAAGTCTAGGTCAAGGTGCTTACCGAAGAGCAGACAGGGAAAGGACAGTTGTCCATTGGAGAACAATAAAATAAAATGCCCTTAATTTCAGAAACTAGAGAAGGAGAGCATATTACATTATGAACATGATCAACAGAGCCCATTGCCAGAGGAAAAAAAAATTACCAAAGGAGTGCTAAGCTGCTACACAAGCCACAGAGAAACTAGATTATTTACTCAAGAGAAGGATCTCAAGAGGCTGCACGGAAAAGGCAATGGGAACAAAGAAACTGAGTCATTTAACATGCCAAGAGAAATAAGCGGTAGCAACAACATTTTTTAACCCTAATTTATGGGTAAAAGAAGAAAATGATCAGTCTCAGCCAAGAAAAATAATAGCTCTGCATATCTTCAGCTATTGGATCTTTGCATTCCTAAATACATGTCTGTGGTCTGTGATTTTCAAGTCCTTTTGTGAGTGTGAAAACTGACCTCCATAAACTTCTCACTAAGCTATTCTTCTCTTTCCAAAATGCAGATGAGATATTTACTATCCTGACTCAGCTGGGGCACTCCATACCCATAAGAACATTGTCATGAGGATTTTAAAGCTCTTTGATAGTTTAGTGAGCATTTTCCTTATTGCAAATCAGTCCATCCTCTGCATTCTGAGGAGGCAGAGGGCAGAAGGGAGCTAGTACATTGTTTGTGTGTTCTTTGGCCTTAATCATAACAGAGGAAAACCTGGAAGTAAAACAAAAGCCCCAACAGGTATACTTCAATTGTGTTTGCAGAGTTTCATTTCAGTTATTAATAATGAAAAAAGACTCAGCACATTTGATTAAACGTTAACAAGTGTTAATGCTGGGTGGTGCAAACAGATGTTTTTTGTAAATTAGTATTCCCTTTATTTTTTTAAGTACTTAAAAATTTCAAAGGAAAATTAGTCAAAAATAACATAAGCTCAACGGGAGAGTGTATGGTACAAAGTTTAACAGAGAGTGTCTGAGATCTCTACCAGCAAGAATCACAAAATTTAAGAGATAAATGCACAGAATTTCTGAATTGCCTCTCCTGTCATAATGATGAGTTTCAACCCCAGCTATAAATGGCCATCCCAAGTGGGCAATTTGCATAAAGGACTTCTCTTGTCTGAAGCTCACCTGAGGCCAAGTAAGAGTGAGACTCAATGAATGCAGGGCCCAGACATCTGTATTTTGTAAAAGCTTCTCTGATGATTCTGAATGTGTGGCCAGCATTGAGAACAACTCCTATCCTTTGGGATGTGTTAACCTGGGATGGAATCAGAAAGAGTGTGACCACAAAAGGAGAACCAGGAGATCCAGGTTCTGGACCCAACTGTATGACAAGTTGAGTAACCTTAAACAATTCATGTAATCTATTTGGAATCCACTTCCCTTTTCTAGAACATGAAAGCACAGTACTAGATAAATGAAGAGGTAGTGTCCCTGTTCCAGCGCTCTATGAATTATATATAAAAAGAAGAAAACAATTCAGCATTGATAAGTTAATTGGAAATGTTTTCTATAACCGTATTTTCAGGGAAATAATAGATTTTGCACTCTTCAATGCAGCTAACATGTTTGGCTGACTTAATTTGTCAAAGATTCCTACGTCTGGCTAATTCTGGAGAATTCTTTTAAGCCACTGTTGGAAGAAGGGATTCCATCTTTTAATTAACAAAGATGGCTCTTGCACTTTCAAATTACAACAGTAAAGAGATACTCATTTAAAAGGGATAATTTTATTAAGTAGCTTCTTTCCCAGCAAATGACCCTAGAAAAACCTTAAGGCCTTGGGTTTAGCATTCAACAAACTCCTTCCTCACTTCCCCAAGCTGCTGCCCTCCCTCTTTCCAAATCTTCCACCCTCATGAAAACGACCAGCGCACCCATATGTGCCCATGTGTACCTTAAAGTCATGTGTGTAAAGCCAGCCTGTGGCAAACTGGACAGTCATTTTGGATGAAAAGGAAAATGCTTTGACTCATTCATTTTTTAAAAAATGTTAGATGCAGTCAATGAGAGAAATTCTCTTTTGTAGACTACCAGCCCAAAAGAAAAAAAAAATTACCCAGTGGCCACATATAAGTCAACACTGTGGCGTCTTGTGACATGACCTAGAACAAATGGATTAGGAGCAGGGGGTTGAGAGAGCAAGGGGGCCCTGGGAGCCAGAACTAGACAGTGGAGGTAGGAAGGAGGCACATGACCAGGCCAACAACATGGTTTTTAAAGTGGATGATAATAGATCACCAGGCTACTACCAATCCTGCTGGGATCACAAACAATCACTTCTTCAATTCTGGCAACAAAAAGTAAGGCTCTTCTCCCACAAGGCCTAGAGAACTGGGCAGAGTATTACAACTAGTAATTGGGCACAAGAGGATGTGACAGGAACTTGGATACATGACCCGGGCTACATGGTAGGATTCAAGATCAAGGCAGAGAGTAGCCCAGCAACAAGCTGAGCATCCCAGAGGTAGAACAGGGATGACTGGTTATTGAGTCCCTTGCGTGTAAATGGGGACACTAACCTGCCCTCTAAGACGCATACTGAAGACCGGGACTGAGCTGGCAGTTTGGGTTAAGAGGTCTCTCCTATGGAGAAAAACAGGGCAAGCACCACAGTTTTATAAGAAGCAACTTAGAATTAACTTTAGTGAGTTTTCCTATTTTTAGGAAAAAAACCTGAAATTGAATCATTATCTAGCAAAAGTAGCCACAATGTTATGCCATAAGATAGCCATTAATTAATGGATGTGGAGGAAAACTAGGTATACTCAGGGAACGTGAAAAAGCCAAAGGATTAGAAAGAGGGAAAGATCTGGAAAACCCTAGGAAGAGAGACAAAAAGAGACAGGGCAAGAGAAAGAGAGGAGCCAGCAAATTCCACCCATACAACTTCTCGTCTCTGAAACATCAGTCATCACTCTCTCCTGCTTCACGAAGTGTCCCTCTGGCTTCTGTTTTTTGTTTTGGTTTGGTTTGGTTTCTAAGATTTATTTTTATTTATTTATTTATTTATTTATTTATTTATTTATTTATTTGAGAGAGAGTGCGTGTGAGAGAGAGAGTTTGCACGAGCAGGGGGGAGGGGCCAAGGGAGAGGCAGAGGGAGAAGCAGGCTCCCTGAGGAGCAGGGAGCCTGACAAGGGACTCGATCCCAGGACCCCTGGATCACAACCTGAGCCCAAGGCAGACGCTTAACCGACAACCACCCGGGGGCCCTCACTTCTGTTTGAATACCTGTTTCCACCTTCCCTGTTGCAAGGACAAAACGAGACCCTTCCATGCAGAGATACTAGAACGTCCCTCCTCTCAGCCCTTCCTTACCACAGGGCCAGTCACTAGTTCTGGCACACGCACCTCTAAAACTAGTCTTGACCACTTTGGGTCACTTGTTCTTCTCCTTCCTATTCCCCCTCCAGCCGATTGTAACCCCCTCATCTCTTTGGCTCCACAGGACCTCACATTGTCCCTGAGACTTCACCCAGCTCTGTGTTCCTGGAATGTCTCGGCTTCTTATTGTAGCCCCAACCATGGTTCCTTCTCCATCGCAACCACCTTGGAAGATGTCTTTGCTACAGAAAACAAACCCAGCAACTTGGGGAAATGATAGTAGGAAGGCCTACAACACAAACTAGATGCAAAAAAGGATACTTCCTCTGACCTACCGCTGAGAAACAACCTTCTCCCAGTTGATTTGTATCCACATCATTTAATTACATAAGACAAATGGTGCAGTGAACTATGGCCTTTTGGTAAGGATCACAACCATTCTGGCTTCGAGGGGAAAGCATGAGGTTTTCAACAGCAGGATTTATTGTGGAAACCCTGCTAAAGCTCTCCGAGGAGGGTGAAGAGGACACAGAGCAAGGACTTTCAGGCCACAACCATCTCCGACCTCTCCTTACATACCAATATCTGGGTGTAGATGTAGAAATAATGGCAGTGGGATGGACGGTCCTTCATGAGCCTCGGCCTATATAATAGCTTATTCAGCCCTTGTCTTTGGTCTGGCATCTTAGCATAGCCTACTAATTATTTCGGCAAGCTCAGAATCAACTCTGTTAAGGTCAGAAAGACTATTAAAATCTCAGTATTTCTCAATATATAGATCTTAATGTTATTTAATGAGTTTAAGTAGTAGGACAGGTATGTGGTGTTTGTTGCATTGTGTAGAACACAACGAACTGTTTATATTAGTTCTTAAAGGAAAAAAATCTAACTATAGAAGTCTACTCAGTATAGACTATATTTTCCTGGAATGTAAACTTAACATATGACAGAGACCGCTTTCACCTTGAATAACATGGGTTGTCCTCTCTCTGCTTCTCTTGGTGAGCAAGCCATCCTTCCTTCAGAGAACACTGAAAATTTGCTCAAGTTTAGATGGCACTTTGCTGACCCCTCCTGTGCAAGGGTTAAAGTATATTAAGCTATTAATAATAGCTCAGGCTATTTTCCTTTTACATTTGCAAATTTTGAGAGAAAGAAGGCTTTCCTTGGCTTTTCTAGGTGAGTCTGTCATTCCATGAATCCAGAGATGGGGAGGGAGAGAACGGCTAGAAAGTGCCCCCACACTTATGTCCTTCCTTCTCCTTGCCCAAAGGGAAAACACTGTTATTTACACAGATTATCTTTCTGAGGGTCTTTCATGAGTCCTTTCTGGAGTCCTTTCTCCCAAGAACAGAAGCATTCTCTTTTATAGAAGGGGGGAAGCATCCCTTCCTTACTGAATTTAATCATCATTCTCAAAAGAGACAGGTACTTTCATTCTGCACTTCGGTCGTGGTTGACCTCTAGAACTTTGTCATATGAAAATAGAATGAATTTCGCATGGGATGGAGAAGCCCACAGAGCCTTCATTTTAGGGAGACTTGAAAGAGACCAAATAAAATTGAACTGTGTTTAAATCCAGTTTTGAAATTCACTAATCTTAAAAACTTTCTAGCATTACACAAAACCTAGAGGACATAAAGAAAAAGATTAAAACATCCTTAGGAAAAAAATATATATGTATGTATATATGTAGATAGGGCAAAAAACAAAGATACCCAGAAAAAGACAAGATTTGCCATCATATGCTTAGAGCTTTAACAAATCAATAAAGAAGAATGAATAGCTAATAGAAAAATTAGCAAATACCATCAATAGTTCACAAACAGCTAATAAATATATGAAAAGAACCTTAATGTCACACATAATTAAATATATGAAAATCAAACATAAGGGAACTCTTATTTTCTCAATTACAAATTGAAATTTTTCAAATACTTAACTGCTTAAAATCTGATATGCCGGGGGAATCCCTGGGTGGCTCAGCGGTTTGGCACCTGCCTTTGGCCCAGAGCATGATCCTGGAGACCCGGGATCAAGTCCCATTTCAGGCTCCTTGCATGGAACCTGCTTCTCTCTCTCTCTCTCTCTCTCTCTCTCTCATCTCTCATGAATAAATAAAAATCTTTAAAAAAAAATCTGATATGCTTGATGGTGGCATATCAGAAATGGGCTTTTTCATTGATTGTTGGTGAACATACAAAGTAATGCAACATTTTTGGAAGACAGTTTAGTAATATCTATCAAAATATTAAAGATACATACATTTGACCCAACAAACCCAATGGATATGGTCTCTTGAAAAAAATAAATGTATGTACAACAAAAAAACTAGAAACAGTGTTAATTTGCATCAGGAAATGATGATAACTCTTGACAACTGTAGAGAGAAAGTGAATTAGATGGATATATGTTACGTTAGATTACATAAGATTCTGTAATTTGCTAAGATTAAGGCACAAGAAATATATATTCTATAGTCTCCTTTGTGTAAACAGAAAAGGACAAGTATAAAGAGAAATGTTATTATCTGCATAGATATCATTGTGTGTATTCACTTTCTGGAAGAATAGGCAAGAAACTTTTAAGAGAGTTACAGGGCTCCCTCCACTCAGGCTATTTTCCTTTTACATTTGCAAATTTTGAGAGAAAGAAGGCTTTCCTTGGCTTTTCTAGGTGAGTCTGTCATTCCATGAATCCAGAGATGGGGAGGGAGAGAACGGCTAGAAAGTGCCCCCACACTTATGTCCTTCCTTCTCCTTGCCCAAAGGGAAAACACTGTTATTTACACAGATTATCTTTCTGAGGGTCTTTCATGAGGCTCATTTCTATTGTGATCAGCTCTTTGTAGGCCACAAAGCCCTGTGGCACTCACTACACCTCAGAGGCTCCAGCAGCTTCTGCTATGTCCTGGCAGGAAGTTCCTCCAGTAACTTGGAGCTAGGCAGTGCAGAAGATGTAGGGGGTGACATTCATTACCAGCCATCACAGGCATAACCTCGCCAGGCTAGTACAGGACCATAGAACCACAAAGAGAGCCTCTCACCAGATACAATTACTCTCTAGCATAAATCATTTTGAAATACCAGCTAAAGGGGCTAAAGGTAGACAGACCAGAAAAGCTCCATTTCAGGAAAATTTCAAAGCTCCTTCTACGAGTGTGAATTATTTTCTTTGTCTTCACTGGTAACTCATTTTTCATTCATTTGTTTTTTCTTCATCCCATTTCCCTCACCTCCAAAAACTCCTCCTATTTTTTTTTTTTTTTTTAGGAAGAATGCTTTCTTTGTCTATGTGAGTACAGATCAATGAATTTCCAAATACAGTCCCAAATCCATATGCAGTTGCTATATTCATTCCTCGAAAAAGTAGGTTTAAATATACGTTACATCAATATTTTCAGCCCTAGACTCTGTTAATTTCCAATTCAGTGGCATGGGAAAATAATAACTGTTGTTATATGCATTTTTAATTTATGCCCTGTAAAAACACTAATAGATAAAGAATTTTCCAAACTGGAATGGTGATGACTGAATCGAATTTTTTTAGGAGGATTATTTTCCAAAGAGCTGGTAGGGAAGCATTCCTGAACAGACTGAGGATTTTGTAGAGCATTAATTTCATTGCTCAAGTCTATTTTGGGTGCACATTGTCAACAGATCCTAGTGGCCAGTTTATTTCAAATGCACAGTTAGCATACTTCGCATACTAGGAAATAATGCCAAAAGAAAGCATAACCAAGTCCATGGCCTCAAGTCTTGATCTACAGGACACAGAGAGAAGTCAAATTAAAATGCAGACACAGTGTGATAGGGTGGAACACATGACTGTAGAAGTCTGAAGTCCTGGCTCTAGTCTCAGCCTTGTCTCCACCTATTGGTGAGACCCAGAACAAACCCCTAAAAACAACTGAGCTTCATAGGACAATAAAGGAAATGGGCTTGATAATCATGGAGGCCTCTCCCACCTTTCTTGTCTTGTGAAGGTGGGCAGAAATGTCCTTACTAAAAATCCATTTTCCAATGAGACCTTGTATTTCAAGAAGCTATCATTCCTGCCTCTGGTAACTAAATTCATTTGACCTAAAAACTAGTTTCAAGGGAAGAGGTTCGTTGTCATGCTTGGAGACCATACACCTGACTGTTTCAAACACCTCCCAGACCTGCAGGATCTCAGACCTGCTCACATCTCAGAAATGCAGAGATAATGTGATTCCTTTATGTCTCTGATTGATCTTCCTCATTAACCCACATCAATCTGGTTAGTGAAGAAATTCTATTTTAGGTGGATGCAAGGAGATGAGGCTGATTCAGTAATGTAAACAATCTCTTTAAATCAACACACTACATCTTTTCATGGGAAAGAGCATTGGAGCCAAGCAGAACAAGGTCATGACCTTGACTCTGGCACCTGCTAGCTATGGGAGCTGGGACTAGTTACCTAATCCCTCTCACCCTTAGTTTTCTCATCTGAAAAGTGGGGGAAATGGGTTTGTTATAAGGATTAAATAAGATACTTCAGGTAAAGAACTAATCCCATTTTTCAAAAAAATGTGAAGTATCATTACCACCATTCTTGTCCCATTAATCCCACCACAAACCATAATATCTGCTCTTGGACCCTTCCCACATCTCCCTGCCTTTTCTGCTTCAATGTACTTTGGCTGGATTTTGAAATCTGTCTGATTGTCCCAACCTGCTTTGGAAATCTCACAGTTACTGAGCAAGAGTGATGATCTGGCGGGTGGTAGGGATGGGGAGGTTGGTAAGCATGGGACTCAGCATCTGGAGATTTTGGTTTCAAAGGCTCTGCCATTTACTGGCTGATGAAAATGTGCAACTCCTGCGACTTTATCAGTTTATCCTTCTCAAGTTAAGATGAGGATAAAATAACTATCATACTGCAAGGGGCATTCACTGTGAGGCTCCGATAAGAAAATAAGCTTAAGAGTGACTACCACTTGCCTTACTCAGCAAACATTTATGGGGATTGAATGAAGACGTGAGTAACACAAACGAGGGAATGAAATGTTGTAAAAATTCCAAAGTGATACCAAAATAAGGCCTTCTGATATATTTGTGTGAAAAGAGATTTCCCAACAGCAACTGCCTTTATTCTGCTCTGAGCTCCTACTCACTGTTACCAACTTTCTCTCTGTCATCTGTTCTCTACACTAAAAGAAACCACCATGTTTTCTCAGCAAGGGTCAGGACCAACTAGCTGCCTCCCACCACATCAAACTTCCAAAACAAAAGTAGTAAATTCTCACTTTGGTTTCCAAAAATTTATGTATTTCACATCTTACAGATAAACTCTTTGATTATCTGTCTAGAGTTGGTAGCATTACGAAATAGATAAGAAGTATGAATTTGTTTCCCAACATTCTGGTGTAAGGCAACTTTTTGTGACCTGGTGTTGCCAAAGCTAAAACCTGAGCACTTAGTCTTCTGTTACTCAGAATCAGTGAGGTCTTATCAAAGGTGTTACTACTCCCAGAATTCAGTGTTAAAGCAGGAATCAGGTGCCTACCTTTAGGGAACCCACCAACCTCTCCTCTGCCCTTTGACCCCCCCCCCCACTCTGTCTTGAATAATCCAAAGGCAAAACTCTATTCTCTCTTAGGGCAAAAGAATTCCCTCCATCTGACAAAGCCATGGTTACCTTCTTAACACTGAAAAAGGGAAATATCTCTCTGTTGTTCACAATGAGCCAACAGCAAAAAATGAGAGTTGTTCATTTTTCCATCAGAAAATTCATCCTCATATGTATAACTTTGCTCATTACATCACGGCTCTGCTTCTCCTGCAACAGCCTCCACCTCTAACGGTGATGGTGGATGGGGTGGAGACAGATGCTGATGTTGCCAAAAAGAAATAAGTCATGGGAAGCAAAACGAATTAGGAGGCAGTTTGTATTTACCCAACTTATTGACGCAGTTTACTTGGACTTGGGATACCAAGCGAGGCTCATGGTTGCAACAGACTCTGGATATGGAAGGCAAAAAAAATATCACTGGAAGGATATTAAAGATGAAAAATCATCAATAGGCCAGAGTACCCAACTTAAAAAATGAATGAGCACCAGGGAAATCTAACAATTTGGCAACTGAAATCCCAACAAAAATTTTGCAACAAGAACTGCCTGGTCCATACAACATCCTACTGATGTGACAGTGACTCCTAAGCCTCCTACATCTTGGCTTCCTTCCTTCAGAGCCAAACTTCCCAGGGGCTAGTTGGCCAAGCCCACATCATCTGTCTTCTTTGGCTACAGTGTCACACACACACACACACACACACACACACACAGGGAGCAGACTCGTCCTCTCAAAATTTATCCCTAAGGAGGGAGTTCTCCCAAATGGTGAGGTGGGGGGAGTTCATGTAAAAGAGGAGGTCACGTGGTGGACACTCACCAATTATTGATCCGTAGTAGATCTCTTCTTTTCTTGGTCTGAGTTTCAATCATCTGCCCATGACAGTGTTGGACTCAATATTATCTAAGGTTCCTTCCAGCCTTCAGAGCTTCTACATCACTTCCTCTGACAGCAGGTTGTGTCTGTGAGGGCTGGCATCAGGGAGAGCTTAGATGAGTGGTATCTAACCGGAGGTGAGGACACGACACATGTAAGAGTGACATTAACCTCACCATCAAGAAAAAAAAAAAAAAAAAAAGGCCTGATACTCCACGGACGTGTCTCCCTGTTTACCTGTCTAGTCCCCCATTTGTTTCTTCGACCGCAAGGGAAATTCCCCACTTCCTTTCCCATGGGCTTTCTCCACGCTGATTCTGCTCTTGGGTCCCTTTCAGAACCAAACTGTTTGCTTCTCTGGACCAAAGCAATCTTCCCGAACTTCTCCAAATCCTCCACTTCACGGCCTCTGCACTTGAACCATCCATCTAACCAAATCTCAAAAGCTCACAATTTATTTATTAAACTACAGTGTAATCATTCCCAGTTGTCCCTCTTTCCCCTTTAAAGAGCTAAACTGGTTGTTCAAAACCCAGCATTCCAGCTCTTTCAGGCTTCTCTTCTCTCGAGCCTATCGTTTTGTTTTTGTTTTTTGGGATTCCTTTTTCATTTTGGATAAAAAATTATCTTCTCATCACCAGTGACTAAAAACAACCAATTTTAATTGTTTATGTCCTTTTTAATTTGTATTTATTTATTTATTTATTTATTTATTTATTTATTTTTAAGCCAGAGTTTCAGATAACTCTCCGTATTCATTTTCTGCGCAGCCACCTCCAGCTGCTCCATCATTTCCATTTAGAAAGCAGGACAATCATTCTGCAATGATTTGTTCCTTTCTCAGAGCTTCACACAGCTCTCCTCGCATTCTCCAGCGGGTTATACACATGCTATTTTTGTTAAGTCCCACATTCTTCTTTTTTCAGAAGGACTGCGGTTCTTTGAGCTTTAATTATGGTGTCTTAAAAGATTCCTCAGCTGCTTTCATGCTCGCGAATTTTATACTTCCTCTTATTGCACCTTATTCACCGGATTTCTTAATTCCCCAAAATTTACTTTCTGGAAATCCGATACCTTTGTATAGCTGCATTGTTCGAACCCACATCTTATTATTCTCAAAGTGAGTCGTCTGTGGACACGGACCTTTTGCCTGTTTGCTTGCTATCTTCAAATGTGATTTTTTTTTTATTTCTCCTTCCACTCTACTGCAAAAAAAAAAAAAGTATATTATTATTTCTTTCCTGAAATTTCAAATCTTACTGGTAATCAAAATTCTACCCCCAAGCCCTGTTAGAAGGACCAGACCAGAATTACTGAGCACAGTGCCAATCTTTGTTTACAGCCACCAGTGATTCCTTTCCTGGTGACATGAATTTAGTCTAGAAAGAAGGAAATATTGTCTATGATCCCAATATTTGAATCCTATTGAAAAAAATTAAGAAGGCGACTAGTTTTCAGACAAGTTGGAAATTTGCATTTAAATGTACAAGCATCTACCTTTTTAAGAGCAAGTTACAATAAATACAGAACTGAAACATGGAAGAATGAAGGTTAAAACCACTTCCTGGAGCAAACGTAGTTCTTGGAATTCTTTTGGCTCAAATGTAGGGTTATTACCGTAAAAGTCGTCATGTACTGCAACCCTGTACTGACTTCAAAGTGAAGTATCACAAAGACGATCACTCTCAAACAGGAGAAAGGGGATCTTGATGGAGGCAAGGCAAATAACATATGAATTCTGGTTGGTTTGAGTAGAAAGAGAACTAGTAATTGAGGAAAAAGTTTTAACCAGAAGGATTTGAGTCCATTTGATTAAAAGTATTTTTAAAGGTCTCACATAAGCATCCCTGAATATTAAAGTTTCTGAGGTTTATCCATCACTAGTCATTTTCCAATTAACTGTACATCCTAATACCCCCTGATCCTGGTTCAATGGCTTCAGTGACTGATAATTTTGTTTCTTTTCAGAACAGATATTTAAAGCTGAAGTCTTAGGATTGTGATTACAATCATTTTTGTGGCTTCGAGTTTGCAATCCTGACTCTTCAGAGGCTGTTTATTTCTCCCAGATCATTATTCAGGCATCAGGTGGCTTCCGCCAGGTAAACTGGGGTGCAGTTGTGTAGATGTGCTGTTTAGGCTTTTCTTAAAACTTGGTAATACAACATCAAAATAGCACAGTTAATTTCTCTCTTTAATAAAAGTTATAAGGAGCCATATGAAATAACTATTAACTGCTACATTTGCATCCATGTGTTTACAATGTTACACACATTGATTTAGCAACAAAAAATGAAAAACATACAAAAAGTACAATATGGATGAGTCTTAAGGAATAATGTTGAGTTGGACAAACACAAAATTAGGTATATTCTGTAAAAAAGGGAGCAGGGAAATGTATGTATTACAAACGTCATTATCATATAAAAAAGAGAAGAAAGGGTGAGGAGATATTCCAAATTAAAGGAAGCTAAAGAGACATGGCAACGAAATGCAACAAGTGACCCTAAACTGGGTCCTATACTAGACAGAAACCTTCGCTGGAAGGGGAAAATGTTACAATGGATTATTGGATTATGGACAGTAGATTGTATTGTATCAATGCAAGTTCATAAAGTTGATTATGTCACTGTGCTGTGGTCACATACAAGCATATCCCCAGTCTTAGGAAATACACACTAAAGCATGTATGGATAAAGTGCCATCATGTATATGACTTTCTCCTGACTGGTTCAGAACAATTATGTATCAATAGGGAGACAGATCACACATAAATAAAGCAAATAAGATAAAACATAAACAACTGATAAATCTGGATAACGTGCAAATGGGAGGTCTTTGCACTATTTTATTTTTGCAATTTTTCATTTCCAAATTAAAAAAGAAACACGTAACGATATACGACTGATCAAATGAGACAGATTGAACAGAATACGTTCTATGTGATTCCATTTATGTAAAGTTCCAAAGCAGGCAAAATTAAACTTTACTCTCAATGACAACAATGACAAAAAATTAGACTGTATTCTTCAAGCATGCATGATTAGCTAGTAAAACTAAACATAAAAGCAAGGAAATAAACTGCAATAATAGGTATGCAGGTAGCATAATCCCATAATAGGATCCCATAATAGGATAGTGGTTATCTCTAGCAAGGAGGGAGGAGATTAGTTAGAGAAGAGCTTGCCAGGGGCTTTGGAGTGCAAGCGACATTCCGCCTTGCATCCTGGGTGACGAGTGTATGCATATTTGTTTTAGAATTATTAAACAAAATGTTTATGTCCTATAAGCGTCTCTGTACATGTTTTCTGAAGGATGAAAGGAAGGGAAGGTGGGAAGGGGAGAGGAGAGGAAAGATACAAAGCACAATTTATCTCCTGCTTTTATGCTCTTCTTGCTGAGGGATTTGCTCTAGTCACCCTTGTCAAGACTACAAAGAAAATTGCCCCTGAATCTTACTTTAGACCAGAAGCCCACTATTGCACAAGCCAAAGTTTTAAATCTGTCCTGTGTGTGTGTGTGTGTGTGTGTACATATATATGTTAGATAATTGACAGGAGAAAGATCTGGAAGCTTTAATTCCTCACTATAAATTCAGACCACTGGAATTTATTTCTTGGGTTCATTATTTAGCTGTTGAAAAGCTTTATGAAAAAAAAAAAAGAAAGAAAAGCTTTATGAGATCAATAACTTATTCAAAGGCTGTTAAAAATTAACATCTAAAACATTTTAACCAAGAGCTGGCTTTCCTTTAGAAAAGATTAAAGGTAAGAGTCATTCCTTCCATGTTTGGATGGGAAATCTACCATTGTCCATGGGAAGCTTCTGCTCACTCGTCAATAGGGTAAGCGAAGATTTCTACGGAAAGATTTCTCATGATTTTGCAGGTCTGAGGATGCAGCACTTATCCCTGGGGGCAGACTGATACAGTATGGTTACCTTAAAAGGCAGACATCAGTCCTGTCTCATTGACATATGCAATATAAAGCGATTCAAGTGTACAATAACCCCGATAGGAGGGATCCCTGGGTGGCGCAGCGGTTTGGCGCCTGCCTTTGGCCCAGGGCGCGATCCTGGAGACCCGGGATCGAATCCCACGTCGGGCTCCCGGTGCATGGAGCCTGCTTCTCCCTCTGCCTGTGTCTCTACCTCTCTCTCTGTGTGTGTGTGACTATAATAAATAAAAAAAAAAATGAAAAAAAAATTAAAAAAAAAAAACCCCGATAGGAGAACATGGCTGTTCCTGAAGACTCTTGTCTGACCAGCTCTGCATATAGAACTAATTTAAGGAAGAAGTTCAAAAACAAAAAAAAAAAAAAACAGTGAGGGCTTGTATTTTAATTTGTGCAAATGCATATAGAAACCATGAAATTAATCTGTTCTGCATTTGGGTGGTGCCCAAATCCCTAAAATTTTAAGTAATAGATGACCAGTGTTTCTTTAAATTACACAAACAACTATAACAGTTGGATGATAGTGTTCTGTGTACTGACTAGTTTTCAGAAATATTTCCTGCTTTTAAGTTTAAAGGAGTAATTATAGACTTTCCTTAAGATACAATCTACCCTACAAGGAAGGGTGACATATTTGTTCTGGTCCTAAAAATATCCCCATGTGCAGCCAACCCAAACAGTAGAGTGCAAGTTAACATGATGTTCCATTTTTATTGGGGTGCTGTCCTCGGTTGCCCTGAAGCACACTGATGAGGGACCCTAGAAACCACTCACAGTTTATACTGGAATGGTCCTCCCAGGCACTACTTCACAAAATCTTGAAGTGGTCTAGAAAAACACCTCACTAGGGTCTTATACTTGGGGCATTCTAACGTGGACCACTCTGGGGAGGTTTTTAAGAAAACTTTAGCCAATGAGATGTGATTCAGAGTCCAAAATGAGAAAGAAAAAAATTTTTGCAAACGAATGATGTGTCTGCAATTATGTCTGCCATAGGCCGATCCACAAAGTGTGGGCTGTTCCTCCTCGTATCTACTCACCCCACAGTCATTCCAAACCTTAGAACCAACATAAAGCCAACGCTCACAACCGTCTTAAGGAGACTGAGTCCTGGAATGTTCCTTGTCCCGGTGGAATCCTGCAAGGCCAGCCTAATTCTTTCAACAGACCTGCTTTTAACACTGGTTATTTGTAAAGCATTGGGCTGGGCTTTAGGCTTGAGTCATAGAGGCACACACGCGCGTGTATTTCCTTTATCACTGCTCCTTCGTGAACCTATTTTAAAATCTACTTTTCTAGAAGCAAAAGATAGGGTTGGTTTGAATCATTTGAGAAATGTTAGTAAGAGTCGATGTGAAAGATCAAAGAATGTGGATTAAAGTGATCACACCTGAAGAATACAAATTATATTCTTCCTGAAAGACTTCTGAAATACAACAGCCTATAAGTAGAGCACAGTTAAGGATCTGAAAGATTCAGGTGGGCAGCCCGGGTGGCTCAGTGGTTTAGCGCCACCTTCAGCCCAGGGCCTGATCTGGAGACCCGGGATCGAGTCCCACGTCGGGCTCCCTGCGTGGAGCCTGTTTCTCCCTCTGCCTGTGTCTCTGCCTCTCTTTCTCTTTCTCTCTGTGTCTCTCATGAATAAATAAACAAAATCTTTTTTTAAAAAAAATGAAAGATTCAGGTGCATCATGGACCAGACCGTACCTCTCCAGGCGTACTATCGCTATATAGCGATCGCCCCCACCTATCACATGCCCTCCGATCTCGCTCCCCAATTCCAAGATTTAAAAGGAAGTTTTAAAGGGCACACTGTCCTGTAAGGTGTGCCTACTGGCCAAGTACTGTGGTCATCCCCCTAGTAGGACAGGTCCAGTGCCACACCTGACATTCGACATCACCAGGGGAACTTGCTTAATCTCATAGTGTCTGTTTGCAGTGGGAAATGGGCCTATAATAGGAGCCACTTTATTCTCTCAGGGAAACTTGAAAGAGAATTTCAAACTCTCATAGGAAGACATTATGCCAATGGAGGTAGCTTCTTATTTTAGTCATATCTTTGGTAACAAATAGAAAACACATGGGGCTCCTGGGTGGCTCAGTCAGTTAAGCATCGACTCCCGGTTTTGGCTCAGGTCATGATCTCACGGTCGCAAGACAGAGCCACACATTGGGCTCAGCAGAGAGTCTGCTCGAAGAGTCTCTCCCTCTGTCCCTCCCTCTATTCATCTCTGTCTCTCAAATAAAATGAATACTGGTGCAGCGGTTTAGCGCCACCTGTATCCCGGGGCCTGATCCTGGAGACCCTGGATCGAGTCCCACGTTGGGCTCCTTACATGGAGCCTGCTTCTCCCTCTGCCTGTGTCTCTGCCTCTCTCTCTCTCTTTCTCTCATGAATAAATAAATAAAATCTTTAAAATAAATAAATTAATTAATTAAATAAATAAATAAATAAATCTTTAAAATATATATATATAAACACACGGTCTATGTATCAGCTAATAATAACAATAATAACTTAATAATAATATCAAGCCTCTAATATGTCAAACAATCACCTAGCTATTTTAGAGACGTTATCTAATTTAATCCTCAGGATCCTTGTGGTATCATTACCTCCCACTTTTTATATGTGAGGAACTGAGATTCAAAGACGTCAAGTGACTTTCCCAAGACCATACAACTAATTGTGATGTACACTGAATTCAAACCCCCCTCTGTCAATAGGATTCAAATTATAGAGTTTTTTTCTACTATGCCAGAATTATCAAGTTTCCAATAAAACTACAATTTACAAAGCACCTCCATAATAGTTCTGAAAGATTAAAAAAAAAGTACTGGGTCATCATAAAATTTATTATTAAAAAATTATAAAATCGGTTGTGTATTTGGTATAGGTGGTTAAGTCCCTATAGTCAGGATTTACAAAGTGCCAACAAAAAAGCTGATTAAGCTTACCGTATTAGTGAATTCGGTTAAGCAAATTAGACACTTCCATAAAGAAGGTCCATCAGATTGTTTATGCTTTTCATTTTATTTTTTTATATTGTTTAAGATTTTATTTATTTATTTATTTATTTATTTATGATAGACACAGAGAGAGGCAGAGACACAGGCAGAGGGAGAAGCAGGCTCCCTGCGGGGAGCCCGATACAGCACTCCATCCCAGGACCCCGGGGTCACGCCCTGAGTCGAAAGCAGACACTCAACCCCTGAGTCACCCCGGTGCCCTTAGGCTTTTCTTTTTAAATTTTGCAGACCAAAACTACAAGCAGTTGAATTTTTCATTTCTCTGTGAGTTACGCAAGTGTGTCAAATACACTCACAATCAAGGTCAGATCTTTCGTGTTCTCAAAGGTAGTAGTGTCATGAGGTGGCATGGGGTCAGGGGAAGGTCTGAAGACTATTTTCAGCATTTCAAAGAGCCAACCAGGTATCAAGTATGTCTCTGAGATTAGGCTGAACAGGCTAATTACATAATCACATCCCTAAGCTTCTGACCAGAATTACTTCAGCTCAATGCAATAAGACTACTGGTGATCTCATACTGATCAGAAAGACTGATTGGGAGTTGCATGTGTCTTTGGTTAATGAAAAATTTTTCAAAAAAAAATGCAATGATTCCTTAACGTCATAAAGGTATATACCTGCCAGGATGTTTATACTTAACTGCAGTATTGTAGTCAAGGTGGCCAAAGGCGCAGGAGCAGGACCAGAAGAGGTGCTCGTCAATAAACGACAGCTTAGGCAGGCAACGGCGTACTATCGAACTATATAAAGGGCGGGCATGTCTTCAAAGTAGGTCGTAGAATAAAATAAGCAGGTCACATAATAACGCTTATTACTCGGATGCTACCTACTTTAGGTTTTCACCCAGGCTAAGAAGCTATGGATGGTGCTATGTGTGTATACAGATGGAGATAAGTATATCCTCTGTGTACCTCCTAGTGCATTCCCAGGCAACGAAATGGGGGAGGAGTATCTGAACTGGTAACAGCAGTGACTTCCAGAAAGGGGAAGGGTACACATAAATAGGGCCTTGCGCTTGCGACTCTATAAACTCTTACGTGGCCTGAACTTGGACAGTGAGCACCAACTGTGTCGTAATATTTCCGATTCCTTCACAAAGGCAAGGGGTTTTTATTCGTTTGCTTATCTGGTAAGCCTGTCCAAACAGGAGCTTGATACGGAAACAAACGGAAAGGAGGTCCTGGTGGTGGAATCGGGGTGACCTGCTAGCACAGACATACCCTTCCGAGGCCCTACACAGAGCACACGGATCCACTCTGCCGGGGGCTGATCGGTTCTTGCCGCGTGCATAGAGAACGCCCTGTTGGTGGGGCCAGAAATCCGCATGCCCTGGCTCTTCTCCACAGCCCGAGAACACCGCAAGCTGGTAGCTAAGCAGTGGAAACAAGTCGGAGGACCGGCGTGAAGACCCTTCAGGAACGCTGGCACCTTCTCCAGCTTGGAAGTGGTCCTGCTGCTAATTGGACGCAGGTGTGCCTGAGGGAAGCCGCCCTCTTGAGCGTCCCCGGGAGGAGCCCAGGCGCCAGGCCATCCCACTGCGGGCACCGGGGCTGCCCAGCTGCCGGCGGCTCTCTGGCACAACTGTCCAGCCCAGGAGGTGTGACCTGGGTGTGCCAGGAAGTAGCCAAAAGGCTCTGCTAGGTCTTGACAATCTCCCCCTAAAAAGAAAAGATGCCTGGTAAAAGATGCCACAGGCCTGGTGACAGAGGGACTTCTCAGGCTATACCAGTGACCTCCCAGTGAGGTCAAAGTAGGCCCCAACTACACGCTGCGGATCCCGACAGGAGGGAGGCCCGGGGGCCTCTTCTCTCCCCTGTGGTCCACTGCCAGGTTCTTGGCGCCCGCCGGAATGGCCTGCCACCGAGGACTTCGGGCCCGCGGCCCAGGCTTGGCCGGGAATTACGCAGTGGGACTCTAAGCCTGGGCTGGGGGGCGGTGACCCCATCACATCAAGGACCTGGAGGGGTGAGCCGGGTAAGGAAGGAGGAGTGTAGCCAGCAGCTGAGCCCCACCCCTCCTGCAGGTGGCAGGGTGCAGTGGGGGCCCCGCTCCCAGGACGCGGGGGCAGCGGGTCACCCCGGGCCGAGGCGGTGCAGCCGGCGGGGCTTCCGAAGCTGACAAAGCCAACGCTGCGGGAAAGGGATCCTAAGGAGGCCGAGATCCTACGGCTGTAAACCAAACGTGTGCCGTGTGCCCGGCCTGCGTGTGTTCTCTGACCCAGCATCTTGACCTCCAGAGGCCACAAGGAGCCCCCTCCAAAGTTTTGAAGGAGAAATGAAGGCGCATCCGCGGCAGCCTTGCCCCCCTCTGGAAGGCACTGAGCTGTCGGCCGCAGGGAGCAGGGGGTCAGTGAGTGGCCCTGGGGCCTGGGAGCCCACAGCTCTCGGCCAGCCCTCCACGGCAGTGTCTACTCGGCAGCTCTCTCCTCTCTGGCCCTGGCACCCCCACCCTGCCTCAGCCCAGGACCTCCCGCCCTGTGGGCCCTTCAACAGCATGCTCTCCGCTTCAGCATCCCACCAGGGTTCCCACC